>NC_050576.1:30583285-30883285 GCF_011100635.1 Trichosurus vulpecula
ATCAGTATGACAGCTAGTTAAGTGTCTACTGGGAAGAGTCCAGTGATGGTGAGAGGCAGCTGGATGGAGCATTGGTCAGAAAGAGCTGAGTTCGAATCCAGCCTTCTCTACTTACTAACTGTGTGACACTGAGCAGGTCACTTCACCTCTGTTTCCCTCAGCTTGCTCACCTGTAAAATGGGGATGATAAAAATAGCCCCCCCACCTCCCAGAGTTGTTGTGAGGATCAAATGATGTAATATTTGTAAAATGCTTAGCAAACCCTCTAAAAAGCATTTATATAGTGCCCACTGTGTACCTGATGCTGTGCGGAGAGTCAGAGACAGAGACAGAGAGAGAGAGCACACTACGGATCCTGGACCTGGGGCAGATGCTTGGAGGACCTCCATCCCGGGCTGGCATCGTGGGCATGCTCATCCCTCCCATCTCTACACAATTCTCGAAGTCCCAATTTCCAAAAAATGTTGTTTTTTTATAATGAAGCTGGTGAAATGTGGAAATCAACAATCCTGCACATTTTCCCAGCAGAGCGAGGAATTAATTAGGAGCAATTTGCTGTCAGAAACAATTTCCGTAATTTTCAGTTTTAAAAAGCCGAAAATCGTTGAGTTGATTTTATTTTTCCATCCTAGAGTGATTTAACTCCTGGGAAGACAAATTACCCCTAAACCCCAGGGCTCCTGGCCCCTTGGGAGGATGCTCAATGCTCTTTCTGGCACTGGTTTCTAGCAGGCCAGGCTGGATGATGACTGTTGCCAAGGAGTCAACCTGGCTGGAGAGCTGGGGTGAGTGAGGTCAGCCTGGATGAGGACCGAGGACATTAAAGCTGATGACACCTGGTGGCTGGCAGGAAAGTCTAATGTCTCTCTATTAGGGAGGAGGGAGGGAGGGAGGCCACATTCCTGGAACCAAGGGTTGATTTTCTGGTATTGGGGCAAACTGTCCTATTGTGAGAAGGGTCTTGGTAAAGGAGAAAGGGACCTTGGACAAGGCTAATGACAGACTGATTGATTCCTCCTGCTGGAAGGAGGTGGATTCCAAAGGGATGGGATAGACTGACATCATCTTGGGCCAGGGCAACCTTGGTGTTGGTGGGAAAGGTTGACCAGGGCAGCCAGGCCAGGCCCTACTGATGAAGCCAAAGGGAGGAGTCATTAGGGTCCTGGGGAGAGTGTGCCCAGGTGCCTGCCCAGTGGCTCCTCCTTGAGGTGATTAAGAACGTCTATGGGGCCTGCAGGCTTGTGGCCTGTTGGTACCATGTTAAGTCTGATGTCTTCTTGATGGTTGTTGGATTGTTTCAGATTTTTACCCTCTGAAGCTAAATAGAGCAAGTTGTGTCCTTCTTGTCAAAAGTGACCTTCAGATATTGGCGACAGGGGCCAGTTGGGTCCCCTAGGACAGAGAGCCCCAAGGCTTTTGGGTGAGCCTCCCTCCCAAGGCCTGGTGAGAAGAAAGTCAGGAGGAGAGAGTAGAAGGCCCATCCTAGCCCTGCCTCTTATTAACCAGGGCAAGCCCCTTCCTCTGTCCAGGCTTCAGTTTCTTCATTTGTCAAGTGGTCTCCATGACCTTCGAGGTCCCTTCCACATCCAAATCTAGGATCTCCTTTTACAGTACAATGCTGGGCATTTAGAAAAGATATTTTAGCCTCAGGGCCCTGGGCTGGGCTCAGGGATGGAGCATCCCAGAGAGAGCTTGGAAGGGGTGATCTTTCCATGGCTGTGACCTAAGGGCCAGCCCGCTTCCTGCTCCAGACCCTCCAGCAGAGCCAGAAGCCCACCGGGAGGGCGCTGCCCACTGTGACTCCCGCCAGCACCACTGACCCTGTTCTGTTAGAGATGCTGGCTTGCGTTTGCCTGGGGCAAGCAGAAGCCAGAGGCTGGGGACTGAAAAGTGCAGCCACCATCCTTAGCACCCTTGGGTGGCTTTAGTCACAGGACCTTAAAGTGTTCTCTCTGATCACCTAACACTCCCCTGCTCAGGAAGCCTCTAGGGTCAAACACAGGCTCCTCTCTTTGGCTTCGCAAGCCCTTCTCCCTCTGGCCCCTGCCCAGCTTCCTGGGCCGTTCCCCCATTCCTCCTACTCAGAAGGTCTTTCCTTCAGCCAGACTGGTTGAGCCCAGAGCTCTAGGTTTGAACCTGAAGTTCTGAGCGAGGCCAGTAAGAACCAGAGTAGTCAGGGAAGGGTTCCAGGGAGAGATGAGACTTAGGGGAGGCCTTGAAGGATGGAGGCAGAGAGTCAAGAGCCCTCCAGGCAAAATCATCCATGAATCATGGCAAGCTCCTCAGTCTGCTAGGACTAGATTGGAGTCAGTGCTGAGTAGGTGACGGTGCTGGGGATCAGAGAGGGCTAAAGAGGTCTCTGAGCATCTCCCCTCTTTTAGTGTGGCATTGGGGATCTGGCACTGGCCTTGAAGTCAGGATGGCCTGGGTTTAAATCCTGCCTCAGACACTTGCTCTCTGTGGACTCTGAGGACATCATTGACTCCTCTCTGTGCCTCAGCTCCCCTTCTATAAATTGAGCGGACAGACTCGATGGCCGCTAACCCGATTCTGTCCTCCATTCCTCTTCCTCATCTCCTCCATATCCTGGGACCATCTGCCTGCCCTTATGGGATGGCCTCACTCCTAAGAACACTTGGGTGAAGTCATGATCTCCTCGCTGTGGGTCCTCCTCTATGGACACCTTCTCATCCCTTACAATTCTGGTCCCTGTCTTCCGTTTTCTATAGAGAATAAATCAATTGATAGGTTTTAATTTTTAATATTAACAGTAATAGTTCATATCATGTAACTCTTTAAAGTCTGTGAAGTATTTGTATTCACTGTCTCATTCAAACCCCACCACAGCCCAGTAAGATAGGTGCCATTATGAGCCCCATTCTCCAGGTGAGGAAACTGAGTCTCAGAATAAATGACTGTCCCAGGCTCACAGAGTTAGTGATTGAATTTGCTTCAACAAGGCCCTCTTAAGCACCACTTGGTGCAAAGCTCTGGGGAGAGAGAGAGACAGAAATGAAACAAAGATCACCCGCCCAATGCCTGAAGGCCCCTTTCTAGGATTGTTACCACTGAGGAAATTGAAACCTGGGGGGTGGGGGGTTGGGGCAGGGGGAAGAGGCTTGTTCAGGATCACACAGAGTTAAGTGACACATCTGGGACCTGAGCCCAGGTCCTCTTCCTCCTGAGAGCACTCTCTTTTCCATCCCCACCTCCCATAGTCTCCCTCCTCCCCACCCTGGAGCTTCCTGGAAGTCCCAACCCAAACCCCACTTTCCCCAAGCCCTCTGCTAATTATCTCTTATTTAACCTTTACATGACTTGCTTTGTGTCTATTTGTCTGCATGTTATCTGTTCCATTAGAATGTAAGCCCCTTAAGGACGGGGACTGTCTTTTGCCTCTTTCTGTATCCCCAGTGCTTAGTGCAGTACCTGACACACAGTAGGTACTGAATAAATGGGGACTGATTGCTTGCTGGCTTCTTGTGTGCAGCTCATCGTGGGTGCTCTGTGGAAGCTCGGTTATGTATCCCTCGAGGGCCTTGGCATTGCCCTCCTGCAGCATCAAGGGGTGAGCACTGGGGTAAAGGAGATGGTCTCTGGTGACGAGAGGCCATTGTCTGGCCTCTGGGGTTTCTGAATCCCTTTCCTAACAAAGCGGGAAAGCCTCTCAGATCCCATTTTAGAGATGCAGAAAGTTAGCTCATGCCTCTCACTTCCACACCTTGAGGCTCTGATCTGGTGGGCAGGTGTGAGCTCACTGGACAGCTCAGCACACCATCCTCTTGGGCAGCTGTGCTCCCAAAGCCTCTAGCCT
This sequence comes from Trichosurus vulpecula, assembly GCF_011100635.1. NCBI lineage: Eukaryota > Metazoa > Chordata > Mammalia > Diprotodontia > Phalangeridae > Trichosurus > Trichosurus vulpecula. The sequence continues at coordinate 30,587,100 of NC_050576.1, forward strand.
TGGCCTTCCATCTAGTGCAGCCTGTGACCTCTCAGGTGGGTCCTCAAGTCACAGACACAGAGTCTAGCCAGCGATGGCCTTGCAGCCTCATCAGTGTAGTAGGACTTGATTGAACTCTTCCAGTCTAGCCTTTGAGAGCCCAGACTTGCCTCTCTGCCAGTGTAAGATGTCAGGGGAGGACATTACTGGAGGTATGTACAGTAGGAAGGGGATATCTTCTGTCCATAGTGAGAGAGGACAGTCCTTCATCCTTCACCACATCTGGAGGAGAAAGACTGGAGTGGGAAGTTCACCGGACAGCACGTTCTATGGAGACGTCAAAGGAGCTAGGGATGTTTAGCTTGGAGGAGAGAGGCCTGGGGCTGAGCATGGGGAGGAGGATGTGAAGAGTTCTCCCACAGAAGAAAGTTAGATTTACTGTGTCCTGCCTCACAGGGTGAGAGCTGCTGCTAAGACGTAAATCTAGATGACAGAAAAAACCCAAGATTTGGAGCAGTTAGCCATATGAACTTGCTGCTGCCTGTGGGGCTGGTGAATGCCTTCCAAAGCCAGCCCAGACCATGGCTTGTCAGGGTGGTTTCGTTGATCTGAGTGCCCTCTACCATCCCTTTGACCTGGAGACTCTGCGATTCCGTGACCAGGGCAACCTGGAGTCTTAGGCTGCATCCCAAGACACAGCGGTCAGTCACGAGTGCTGCTGTGACCTCTGCCTTGGACAGCTCATACCCAGACTCCTGGGTCCACATCTGGAGCCACGTTTTAAGGAGGATGTTGGTGGGTGCCCACAGAAAAGCAACCTTGAGAGCATGCTCTAGGACATTGGCAAACTGTTCAGGGAGAGCCTGTCTCTTGTTTCTGTAGGGCCCATTTGAAAATATCGTATTTAAATAAAAACCATTTTTAGCTCATGGGAGACACAAACACAGGCAGAGGGCTGGCTGACCCCTGCTCCAGAAAGAACTGGGGATGTTGAGCCTGGAGAAAAGGAGACTTAGAGGGACATGACACTCATCTTAAGGTCTTTGAAGGGATTAGGATCTTTGGGAAGATCCCCAGTGATGGGGAACTCATTACCTTTCAAAGAAAACCACTCGGCTTTTAGACAGTTCTAATTCTTAGGAAGTTTCTCCTTACATTGACTTCTACTCTGCCTCTCTGCCACAGCCCCAACCCTCCCTCCATCCCCACTGCTCTGCGTCTGGTTCTGTTCTTTGTGTCCCAATAGAACCGGTACGATCCTTCTATTCCTAGACCACCCTTTATCTTCTTGCTCCTAGCTTCCCGTTGAATGGTGCTTACAGCCCCAATTATACCTTGTCCATCCACTATTGCTTAATCCTTATTTTGATCAAGTGGGGGGGGGCAGGCAGGAGGGAGAATGCCACCCACCCAAGAGAAGAGGTTCTGCCTGAGTCACTTTTCAATTAGAGCCATTGGTGCAGAACAGGAGGGTTGGAGCCACTTATCGATCACATTCCCAGCCATTATGGTGTCCATTACGTGTGGCAGACAAGGCCGCCATAAAGGATAACAACTTCACCATGGAGAATAACAAAGGCTTCCTCCTGAGCCCCCTCCCCACTTCCTCCTCAGCACCACCACTCTGCAAGGCCCACGATTCACTCTGAGGCCATCAACCAAGATGGAATCCATATCTGGTTTGTCGTTGGATAGAGGAGGGTGGACGTAAGGAAAGGAGCCTGGTCTTGGCTCCAAAGACCTGGGGTCCCTTCTTGACTGCTGCATTTATTATCTGGGTGACTTTAGGGACATCTCTTCCACTCTCTGGGTCTTGATTTCCTCATTTGTAAAATGAGCTGGTCCCAGCTCTAAGACTACAAATCTACACGCTCCTCACACAAGCCCAGGGCTGGCCCATTTGTTCCAAGGAGTCAAACTCTGCTCTCTCTTCTTCCACATTGATTTAAAGGGGCCACACGCCTGGTGTAGCCTTCAGTGAGCATATGGGCTGCAAGGAGGCTTCTGAAAATAACACCCCATGTCACGAATCCTGATTTCTCAAGGGTTGGGGATGAAGTGAATTTTCCAGAGGGAAAAATAACTCAGCCTGTCTAGTCCCGTGGCTTTTGTTCATGCTCAGGTAGCTTGCTGGACCTGAGACAGACAGTAGGGCCTGGCAGTCTAGTAGGGAGAATGCTGCCCTTGGTGCCTAGGTCTGCAGCTCTGGCCCTCATTCATTAGCAGTGTGACCTTGGCCAGATCCTTTCTCCTCTCCCACCTTCAGGATCAGTGGAATGAAGGCATTGCATGAGAGGATGTCTGAGGGCCCTTCCAGCCCTGAACCAGAGCTATGAGTCTCCTTTTCTCTCAGCCTCTGGAATCCTTCTTCTCCTGCACTCAGAGCAGCTGAGACAAAACCAAAGTAATGAAATATATTAATTATATTAATTAAGTTTTAGTGAAATGGTTTCTGCTCCTAAGGAGAGGGGCTAGCGGTAAGAGGAGATGCTATCTCTCGCTGGCTTGTGGAGCAGTGCTGGAGTTGTAATTAGAAGTGCCTGGGACTCTTAACCCATCTGTCTCTCAAGCCTCCAGCCCCTCTCTTGGTGCTGGTCCCTTCCCCGCTTTGGCTGAATTTAACTCTGCTCACTTTCCAATAAAGCCATCCATCCATCAACTGAGTTGTACTAGAGGCTAGTCGGTGAGCTTGGAGGGCTCACTGTTCCCCAGCTCTGGCTCCCATTAAGCCTGACCATGGCCTGTCAGCTTGCTCGGATTGGCTCACATCCCCCCCAGGAGGTGGGGATGGAGTGGGGACTTGGCATACACTCTCTTCTGGATTTTATTTTTCCTTCTCACCCCTCATAGGGGTCTGCGAAAATGCTGACAGTGCCCGCTTGCCAACATCTTGAGCCCTGGGGCCCCCATCAGCATACCACCCCCACTGTCTTCTTCAGCTGTCCAAAATTTCTAGCCTCTGATTGATGACCTTCAGTGACAGGGAGATCACTACCTCCCAAGATAACCCATTTCATTGTTGGCAGCTCAGACTTTTGGGAAGTTTTTCTTTACATTGAGCCAAAGTCTAGATTCTATGGAATGCTCTCTCCACCCCTTCACTCCCCCTGTTCCAGGTCTGTCCTCGGGGGCCAAACAAACTGGGCTTGAGCCTGCTTCCCCATGACAGTCCCCCAGGCTTGAAGCAGCCCCTGAATGCACCCATGGGGAGACCCCAGGCCTGGAGGCGACTCCACGGGGGAGGGAGGAATGTTGCGACATTTTGTGTGGCTGCCAGGGCTCACTGACAGTTCAGTGTTCTGGTGAAACACCTATTGTGTCCCATCTGCTGGCACGGAAGCCCAGGGACAGGAATCCTTCTGGCCCATATGGTATTGTTTATCAGATGCGAAAAGCTTTCCAGCAGGGCTGGCGAAGTGGAAAATCCCGGGGTATCAGTTACTTCGATTGTCATCGCACTCAGGACAGGGGGCCAGGCCCACGGAGGCAGGGGATCTGCCAACTGGCAGCCCATGGGGCCCCCCAGGTCCCCTCCTTCCAGGGAGGGACATTCCCATCCTCCCATCCAAAGGTCTGGCACCAAGTCTGTGCAGACCATCTCACTTTACAGAGAAGGGAGCTGATGCCCCAGAATGGGGAAAGGCCTGCCCAGCTCCATCGAGGAGGTGTCATGGAGAGAACATTGGGCTGGGAGGCAGAGGACAAGATTGGGAGGCTGTGCTCACTCAGCTCCAAGACGAGGACATGGAGGCTAAAGAGGGGCTAGTTTAGTGGGATGGGCCATCCAGGGCCATCCAGGGTGGTGCTGGAGGTCTTCACGAGGCGCATCTTGGTGGGGACTCTAGGTGGCCATGGGACAGATTAGATGGAGGCTGAATTCACTGCCAAATCTGAAATGCTGTGACTTTCAGTAAGTCATTTCCCTCTGGACCACAATTTCTTCACCAGTAAAACTGGAGCCCAATGGAGACCAAGGATTTTTAGCCTTTTTGTGTCATGGACCCCTTGGGCAATCTAGTGAAGCTACGGACCCCTTTTCTGGCTACGTAAAATACACAGAATTACAAGAGAGTAGAATGGTTAATGAAAATAATGATGACTTTTTTTCTCATCCACATGCATTGTCCCCTTGACATCGGCTCCCAGAAGCCTTGGAAGGTTAAGAAGCCCCATCTAGACAATCTCCAGGGCCTGGCAGCTCTGTAGTCTGTTGTTTCTCTGGTTGGATCTCTCCTCTCACACCCTCCAGAAAGAAAAAAAAATGAAAGGAACGACCTGAGACTCACTGAAAGGAGCTGGGCATACACAGCCTGGAGAAGGAAATTCATGGCCCAGGAGGGAGAGGTGGGGCACTTCCCCACCTGAGTCCTAGATCTGAACAGGGTTTGAAACACTGGGTAGGAATTCCACAAATATGGGTATGGAAAATAGAGAGCATGGGGGACCATGTGAACAAAACCTTTCCCAGAACTCAAGGCCCATCTTCAGGCAGAGAAGTTGCCCTGTGGGTCTGGAGTGGGGCATACAGGGATGAGAAGTAACGAGAGATACCTCTGAAAAGGCAGCATGGTGTGGCAAGTAGAGCACTTGGGAGCCACAGAAGGTTCTAGACCAGAAATAAATGTGTGCCTCAGAATGATTATCTTCTGGCAGAGCATGAAGGAGAAATGGGGGTAGGGGGAAAAGCTGGAGGTAGCAAGGTCCTCAGGGAGGGAGGCAGTATGCCTGGGCTGCTGGGGGGCCGACTGATGGGAGAGATTCTGCAAAGGGGAGTCGGCAGGACCAGGGAAGTGACTGGATGCAAAAGGTGAGGAAGAAGACGTGTTCAAGACAACCCAAAGCTAACCCTGGAGTTGGTTCCCTGCTGGAGGACTCTCATTTCCAGAAGGAATTGACTCTGAGGCCCCAGACTTCCTTCTCTATTGGGCTGTGGTCTTCCAGCTGACTGAAGAGCTGAGGGTAAATGAAAAGCTGAACAGACATGCATTTATTAAGAGTTATTACGTGCCGAGCACTGCGGTCATAGGTATGGAAGGGAGGACGGCCCCTGCCCTCAAGGAGCTGATAATCTACAGGGACAAGACAACACACCTGAGGGAGTGGCGAGCACAGAGGGCAGTTTTTGCCCAGGCAGTCACAGGGACAAGAGTAGCTGGCATACCCCTTCTGGGAGCAGTGCCAATTTGGCTATCGTTTCAGAGTTGAAAGGTGGGGAGGTGACTGACGAGGGGAGTGGGCCCATGGTGGCAGGACGGGCAGCAAGGTCTGGTGGTTCAGAGAGGGCAGCAGCAGGCAGGCTGGCTTTGGAGGAGACGCCCAGGCTGGGCTGCTCAGTGTAGCAGAGAGGGGACAGGCCCCCACAGCATGGTCCAGTGCCATGTTCTAATGGTTCATAGAGGCAGACAGGGTAGGGGGCAAGAGGATGGCCAGGAGAGCAGAGAGGAGGCCATGTGGTCCCTGCTCCTTACCAGGCAATGCCCTCTGCATGCATGGCTGATCCCATTCCAAAGCCTCTTCTCTAGCACATGCCCCCTTGGTCATCTCCACTCTCCCACTTACCTCCAGTCTCTCCTTGTCTACTGGTTCCTTCCTCACTGCCTGCACATGCACATGCATGCACATGTACACACATATACACACATGAACATATACACGTGCGTGCGCACATACACACACATGCTCAGGTCTTAAGAGCCCAGCATTAAAAGACCTTCCCTTGCTCTGTCCATCCCCATGGGTTATTCTCTCCTGTCTCTTCTCCCTTTCTTAACCTCCCATGATTAAAAGCCTTAAGGAGCTTGCCCACCATCTGCCATCCCTAGGCACCTCTGCATCCTCCCCTCTAGCTCTCTTGCCAAGGCCACCCTCATCGCTGGATCCAAAGACCTCTTCTCCTTCCTTCTTCCCAACCTCCCTACACCCTCTGACACTGTGGACCTCCCTGTTCTCCTGGATGATCTCTCCTCTCTAGGTTTTTGGAACACGGCTCCATCCTGGTTCTCCTCTGGCCTCTCGGACTGCTCCTTCTCTGTTTCCTTTGGTTGTTTCTCCTCCTTGAGATCCCCTCTTACTGAGGCTGTTCCCCAGGGCTCTGCCCTGGACCCCCTTCTCTCCTCTCTCTATACCATTTCTCACAATGATCTCATCAGCGCCCATGGATTCAATGATCCCCATGCTGATGAGTCTCAGATCTGCCTCTCCAGCCCTGACTCTGTGCTGAGCTTCAGTCTGTGTCTCCAGCTGCCTTTCGGACATCGCAGACTGGATGTTCTGTAAACATTTTAAGCTCAACGTGTACACAACTGAACTCATTATCTTTCCCCTAAATCTTCTCCCTCTTCCTTCTTGTTTTTGTTGTTTAGTCATTTTTCAGTCATGTCTGGCTCTCCATGACCCCATTTGGGGTTTTCTTGGCAAAGATATTGGACTGGTTTGCCTTCTCCTTCTCCAGATCATTTGACAGATGAGGAAACTGAGGCCAACAGGGTGAAGTGACTTGCCCAGCGTCACACAGCTAGTAGGTGTCTGCAATAGAATTTGAACTCAGGTCATCCTGACTCCACGCCAGGTGCTCTGTGCACTTTGGCACCACCTAGCCACCCCCACTTCCTCTTGAGGGAGCTACCAACCCTCCCAGTCACCCAGGATGGAACCCCAGGTATCATCCTCAGCTCTTTTCTCCCACCTCCCATATCCAGTCAGTTGCCAAGGCCTCTCATTTCTACTTTGCAGCATGTGTCCTAGGCTCTTCTCTCTGATGCTGCCCCACCATGGCACATGCCCTTGTCACCTCATACCCGGACTATTGTAGCGGGTGCTGGCTGGTCTGCCTGCCATGTCCCTGCCTGCTCCAGTGTGCCCCCAGTCCTGACATGCAGGTTTGACCATGTATCACACACACACACCCCTCAGCAGCTCCCTATCACCTCCAGGATCTATTATAAGGTCCTCTGTTTGGCATTCAAAGACCTTCCTACCCTATCCCCCTCATACCTTTCCAGGCCTCTTGCACCTTCCTCCTGTAAGTGACCAGCAATCCGGTGACATTGGTCTCCTTGCTTTTCCTTAGATGAGATGCTCCACTTCCCAACTCCAGGCACTTCCACTGGCTGTGCCCCCTGCCTGGCATGCTCTGCCTCCTGGCCTCTCTGGCTTCCTTCAAGTCTCAATTAAAGTTCTGCCTTCTGCCAGCTTTTCCTCATTCTCCTTGATCCCTCTGATACCCCCCCAAGTTTATCCTGTATAGATCTTATTTATTTCTAGCTGTTTGCATGTTGTCTCCCTCATTAGACAATGAACTTCTTGGGAGCGGGAACTGATTTTTGCTGCACACAGTAGGCTCTTAATAAATGCTTGTCGACTATTGAGTTGACTCATCACATGGGCCACATCCTGCCCAGTTCAAAGTGATCTCTCTCCCTTTTCTCTTAGAGCCCTGTGTCTAGATGTCTCCTTTGTCCTATGACGCCCTAACCTCTTATCATATCTACTGTGTGAGGTACCCTCCCCCAAGAGACTGTGAGCACCTTGAGGGCAGGGGCTATGTTTTAGATAGATAGCTAGATAGATGGATGGATGGATGGGGGGATGGACAGATAGATACAGATATATGTGCATATTTGTATACATGTAATGTAATGTGTATACATTATATATATAGTGTTTATATATGTAAACACATGATCAAAGATATATACAAACAAGGATTCATTGAGCACCATGCAAAGCCCTTGGGTTACAAAAACCAAAATGGAACAGCTGTGGCATCCTATCAGAAGAGACTATCTAAATATCTCTATCTTGATCTTTATCTCTGTGTCTCTCTGTCTCTGTCTGTCTGTCTGTCTCTCTGTCTCTCTCTCCCTCTTTCAGTCTCTGTCTCTTTTTCTCTCTTTGCTTCTATCTCTATTAACCCTAACCACATGAACACACGTGCATGCACACATTTCTATTTCTGGGAAAATAATACAGTAAAACTTACATGTGATAAATGGTTGTTTAATAGAGTGATTTAAATTGAATGGAATTCAATTCTGAGAACACAGGAGTCTGAGTGAGGGGTGGTGCCATAGCCAGAAAAGAGTCAGAAGTGGCAGGAGCAGAGGAGATAAAGCTCTGTTTGGGGTGCACTGAAGTTGGGGCATCCAGGCAGGGGAGTCTTTTTGGCGATGCCAGCCTAGAGGGCAGGGAGGGGCTCAGGTGTGTGGTGATAGATCTGGGAGGCATCTGCATAGAAGACACAGGTAAAGCAGTTAGGATAAATGGGATGGCTCAGGAAGGGAACATTGAGGAAGTGGAAAAGATGGATGAGACAGGGGCCAAGAGCACAGGCTTGGGGGACGGCCAGATGAAGAGCTTAGGAGGAGGGGCCTGCAGTGGAGACAGAGGGAGAGGCTGGAGGAGAACCAGACGAAGGGGAGGGAGGAAAGAGCATCCCTTGGGAGGGGGACAATCAACATCATCCAAAGTTGGCCAGAAGCAGCACCCCCCCCCACCCACCTCCCTTTTACATGCCATCTTCCCCCACTGAAATGTGAGCATCTTAGGGGAAAGACCTTGTATTTGTATTTCTAGCACTCAGCTTGGTCTGACATGTAGTAAGTGCTGAATAAATGATATATCAATCTATATCATCTTTCTATCAACTTCTTCCTACCTTTCTTCCTTTTTCTTTCCTTCCCTCCCTCCCTTCCTTCCTTCCTTCCCTCCTTCCATCCTTCCTTCTTTCCCTCCCTTCTTCCTTCCCTCCTTCTTTTCTCCCTCCCTCCCTCCCTTTCCTCCTTCCTTCCTCCCTCCTTCCTTCCTCCCTCCCTTCCTCCTTCCTTCCCTCCCTTCCTTCCTTCTTTCCTTCATTCCTTCCTTTCTTCCTCTTTCTTGCAGACAGCTCAAAGAAGATAGAGATGTTTTCAAAGACACTGAATTGGGCAATGAGGTGATCACTAGGGTCTTAGGCAGGGCCGTTTCTGTAGAAGCCTGGCCATGGAAGCTTGCCCTAAGCTGCCTCATTCTTCATGCTCCTCAGATTACCTGATATTCACTCACCTGTTTATGTGTTCTTCTCACAACAGAATGTAAGCTCCCTGATGTAGAACCTCTTTCACTTTATCCTGAGTACCTCTAGCTCCTGGCACACTTAGTAGGTGCTCAATGCATACTCCTTGACTTATTAAATCCTGGCCACATGCAGGCTAACGTGCTGCCCTCCCAGATGCACCAAGGTGAGGCATCTGCTCCCAGGTCCCAGCTCCCTGGTATGGCCTCTGCCTCTTCTGCTGCAGAAAGGCACAGTGGTGAGGGCCTTGGTAATGGAGGGAGAGGAAGGGGTCTTAACCCCTGTTCTGCTCCTCAAACCTCTGTAACCAGGGCAAATGAAAGCATCACAGTAGGTACTCTTATTAAAAGGCTTCACTTTCTCATCTATACAATCAAGAGGTTGAATTGGTCATCTCTGAGGTCCTAGTTCTAAATCGTCCAAGCTGGTGCCTGCTGAACTGACCTGGAAGCCACAACTTTCCTGGGTGGGTCATTCAGTTTTTGTCTGCCTGGCCAGGTTCTGGCTGACCTGGCCTAGGAGAGCCCTGAGGGCCCCTTCCCAGAAGAGGGCAAGGAGCCTGCCAGCAGCATCCCCTTCCCCCTAGTCAAGGCCCTGGGCCAGAGGCTCACGCTGCCCTTCTGACACACAGATGTGTATGCAAGAATTCTGAACATCTGCACAGAGGTTCTCTCAAGGCTGAGGCTTGGCAGGCTGGAAGGAAATTCTGAACGTGGGCTCCAGCCACATCCACAGAGGGAGAGAAGGGGCAGCCATCCACTATGAACTCTCTCAATTGCCGAAGGACTGAGTACACACTGCCCCAGGATGGGAAGTGGCCTCAGTCGTCCCTGGCACATGGCACAAGGACCTGGGCAAGAGGAGGCTTCTTCCACTGACCCATCAGGGGCCTTGGCCTCACTGAGGACGGTGCTGGGAAGTCAGAGAGGAGACTCTAGGCAGCAGAGGCCTGAAGGGTCAGGACACCCGGCCCAGCCTGCCAGCTCCATCACAAGCTCTGTCTGCAGCCCCCAAGATCTTGACTAGTTCTGATGGGCCAAGGTACTCCTGCTTCAGACATTGTTTATGTGTTCTGAGCCATCCCAGCTCTGACATTCCCTGTTCTAAGGTCCTTCCCAGCTCTGACAGCCCCTGTTCTAAGGTCCCAGCTCTGATGTCCACTGTTCTCAGACCCCTCCCAGCTCTGACATTCTCTTTACCATGTCCTCTTTTCCAGGAGATGTTTAGCCTAGACAAGAAAGAGAAGACTGTAGGAGTGGGGAATGAGGGGGAAGAAGGATTAGGCCCTTCCTTTTTGGCTCCAGGGCACCAAATGAGAACAGTGGACTGTGGGGCATTTGGGGGAGGGGGAGGGTTGCAGAGAGGGAGGGTTAGGAGAGTTGAAGGAGGCAAAAACTTGGGTTTAGTGTCAGAAAGGCAAACCAAAATCTTCCTAACACTAAGGGCCACCTCAAGAGGAATGGCTCCCTGGGGTCTTTGAGGCCTAGCGAGATGGGCATCTGTTGGATGGGGGTAGAGGGGATTCTTTGGAGCCGAACAGCTTAGACTAGATGGCCACTAAGGCCTTTCCAACTCACAGATGCTGCAGTTTAGACAGTAACGAGTCCACATCATTGAGGCAGAATTGGAAAATGCTTTGCTGATTTTCCACATCCTTCACTTCAGGTAGAGATGGATGACCTGTTCCTAGCGCTTCCTACAGTAATGTGCCATCTGAGATGGTAACAGTGGGATGGGCGCTCACCGTGTGGGGGCTCTAGCCACAGACACTCCGTCAGGTGCAAACCCCAGCCAAGCAGCTGAGCCCACTGTCTGGGTGAAGATCCAGCTTCAAGCTGTGGCCTCATTAACATAGTGTTCCAGGGAACTGAGCTAATCAGCAACAGACCTGGCTGTGTACACCCTGGGAACATTCATGCTGACATATCCCTGAATGCTTCTAAATGAATTCACGAGCTCTGCTCCACCAGAGGCACCAGCTGGGATTCTAAGGTAGCGGGACAGATTTTCTAGCAAACAGAGTTAAGCTTGGAGAACTGCAGAGTTGGAAGGAATGTGGGAACACAGGAGATTTGACAGAGATCATTGGATGTCAAATCTGAGAAGAACCTTAGGTCACAGAACAGGCAGTGTCAGAGCTGAGAGGTGCCTTAGAACAGGGAATGTCAGGGCTGGAAAAGACCTGAGAACAGGGAATGTCAGAGCTGGGAGGGGCCTGAGAATAGGGGATGGCAGGGCTGGAGGGGCCTGTAAACAGGGGATGTCAGAGCTCGTGGGGGGAGCTTAGAACAAAGATGTCCAAGCTGGGAGACCAATTATTCTGACCCCTGCATGAAGCATCATGAATCCTGTCTCCAACATCCTAATCAGGTTGTTAGCCAGCCTCTACTTGAATACTTGTGGTGAAAGAAAACTTACTCCTCCCCTAAGTCACCCGTTTCATTTGGGGGCTGCTCTGAATGTTCTGGAATTCTTCCTACATGGTTTCAGTTTTATTTCTCTTCCCTCCCCCCCCCAATTCTCTCTTCTGGTGCCAAGCAGGACAAGAGTGATTCCTCTTCCCCCTGCCCACAATTCCTGCAGATCCATGAGCTCTCAAGACCTTCAGGCAGGCCTTCTCTTGTCCTCAATGAGCATCCCCTGGCCCTTCCCACAGTCCTCCACCAGCATGGTGTTATTTCTCTCCCTCTGCGGGTCTCTTTCCAGGGCACACAGCCTAGACTGTTGCCTTCTTCCTCAAATGTGGCACACAGACCTAGTACTTCTCTTTTGTTTCCTGCCCATGAGCTGGTGAGAAGTGCATGACCCAACATGGCATGGCACGCAGAAGACACTTGACCTCCATTCCAGACTTGTCTGTGTGAGCCTGGAGAAGTCCACTTCTTTTTCTGGACTCAGTGTCAGGGCTGCAGAATGAGTCATGGGGCTTAGTTAGTTGATTACCAAGATGACTGGGGGAAAACAAGCCAGCCCCCAGCTCAAGCAGCTTATGCCCAGTCCTGGAATAGATGTTCCCCGAGCGCAGCGCCTTTCTTCATTCTTTGTATTTGTATCTGTAGCCCCTAGCCTGGTGCTGGGCACACACTAGGTGCTTAATAAATGCTTGCTGAATTGTACCAAATCCAATACATAGGATTTGCATAATTCAAGGCCCTGAGCTTGGCAACAGAGGGAAGCCCAAAACTGGAGGTGGGAGCTCACTTTCCTCAGGAGAAGTGACCTAACAAGAAGGCGTGTCCTACAGGGATCTGAAGGAAGGGACAAGTATGGATAGAGGCCAGAGAGAAAAGGAGGGGATGAAAGGGAAGCAGCTTTGCATGAGGTCATCCTGGTGGCCTCTGTGTGGGAGCAGAGAGCTCATTGTGTAGGTGAGGAAGCTGAGGGCCACCGAGGAGAAAGGTTACCCAAAGTTGCCTAGCAAGTAAACAAACCCAAGTAAGGAGCCCAAAACACGATATCACAACATGGAGCCTGGCCATCCCCAAACCTCTCTGACCCCCTGCTGGGGTCTTCCCCAAAACAAACTCACAGTACAGCTAAGACAGCCTGTTCAGTTCTAATCATCACAAGGGCGGCCACTAGCAGCCATAACTCATCTCTCTCCCTCTCTCAGCATTTCCCTGTGACGTAACTTCCTTTTCCTATTAGGAAGCTTCTCCCACCACATGTGACTTAGGCTTCCTGTGATGTAAGCAGATCATGTGGCCTATTAATGGGTGATGTTTTCTTTTTATTTTTAGTTTGAAACACATGGTTCTACATAATTTTGAGCTCCAGATTTTCTCCCCTCCATCCTCGCCTTCCTCCCCAAGACAGCATGGAATCCCATATAACTTCCATGTATAACTTCGCATTGCATTAATTTACACACTAGTCCAGTTGTGGGGAAGAATTATAACCAATGGAATGAATCATGAGAAAGAAGAAACAGGACCAAAAAAAAAAAACACAACCCAAAAACAAATACAAAAGAAAGAAAAAAAAAAAGGAGGGGGGAGAAAAAGGCAAGCATGGAGCGTGCCTCGATCTGCATTCATACTTCATAGTTCTTTCTGTGGATCTAGATAGCATTCTCCATTGTGAGTCCTTTGGAGTTGTCTTTGTACCTTGTGTTGCTGAGAAGAGCAAAGTCTGTCAGGGTTGGTCCTCACAGAATCCATATATCTGTGGTTGTGTATAGTGTTCTCCTGGCTCTGCTCCACTCACTCAGCATTATGTTGTGTAGGTTTTTCCAGGTTGTTATGAAGTCCGTATCATCCCCGTTTCTTATAGCACCATAGTATTCCATTACCTTCACATACCACAGCTTGTTCAGCCATTCCCCAATTGATGGGCATCCCTTTGATTTCCAATTCTTAGCTACTACAAAAAGAGCTGCTATAAATATTTTTGTACATATGGGTCCTTTTCCCACTTGTGTGATCTCTTTGGGATACAACCCTAGGAGTGGTATTGTTGGGTCAAAGGGTATGAATATTTTATAGCCCTTTGGGTATAGTTCCAAATTGCTCTCCAAAATGGCTGGATCAGTTTACAACTCTACCAGCAATGTAACAATGTTCAAATTTTCCCACATCCTCTCCAGCATTTATCATTTTCCTGTTTTGTTATTTTAGTCAATCTGACAGGAGAGTGATGGTATTTAAGAGTTGTTTTGATTTGCGTTTCTCTAATCAGTAGTGATTTCGAGCATTTTTTCATATGCCTATAGATAGCTTTAATTTCTTCCTCTGAAAACTGTCTGTTCATATCCTTTGACCACTTCTCAATTGAGGAATGACTTGTATTCCTATATATTTGGTTCAGTTCCCTGTATATTTTGGAAATGAGGCCTTTATCAGTGACACTAGTTGTAAAGATTTTCTCCCATTTTCCTGCCTCCCTCCTAATATTTGTTGCATTGGCTTTTTTTTGTACAAAAACATTTCAATTTAACATAATCAAAATTATCCATTTTGCATTTTGTAATGCTCTTTATCTTTTGTTGGATCATGAATTCTTTTTCTTTTCCATAAATCTGATAGGTAAACTATTCCTTGCTCTTCCAAATTGCTTATAGTTTCAGCCTTTATTCCTAAATCATGAACCCATTTTGACTTCATTTTGGTATATGGTAGAAGATATTGGTCTATGCCCACTTTCTGTCCTACCATTTTCCAATTTTCCCAACAGTTTTTGTGAAATAGCGAATTCTTAGCCCAGAAGCTGGCCTCTTTGGGTTTATCAAAGAGTAGATTGCTATAGTCGTTGACTTCTCCATCTTGTGTACCTATCCTATTCCATTGATCCACAACTCTGTTTCTTAGCCAGTACCAGGTAGTTTTGATGAATGCTGCTCTATAGTACAGTTTAATATCTGGTATGGCTAGGCTACCTTCTCTAGCATTTCTTTTGATTAATACCCTAGATATTCTAGACCTCTTGTTCTTCCAAATGAATTTTGTTATTATTTTATCCAGCTCTGTAAAATAATTTTTTGGTAGTTCAATTGGTATGGCACTGAATAGATAGATTAATTTAGGTGAAATTGTCATTTTTATTATATTAGCTCGGCCTAACCATGAGCAACTGATATTATTCCATTTATTTAGATCTGACTTTATTTGTGTGGAAAGTGTTTCATAATTATGTTCATATAGGCCCTGGGTTTGTCTTGGCAGATAAACTCCCAAATATTTTATAGTGTCTACAGTAACTTTGAATGAAATTTCTCTTTCTATCTCTTGCTGTTGGGCTTTGTCAGTAATGTATAGGAATGCTGAGGATTTATGTGGGTTTATTTTATATCCTGCAACTTTGCTAAAGTTGTTTACTATTTCAAGTAGTTTTTTACTTGATTCTCTAGGATTCTCTAAGTAAATCATCATATCATCTGCAAAAGTGATAATTTAGCTTCTTCTTTGCCTATTCTAATTCCTTCAATTTCTTTTTCTTCTCTTATTGCTACAGCTAACGTTTCTAGTACCAAATTGAATAGTAGGGGTGATAATGGACATCCTTGTTTCACCCCTGATCTTATTGGGAATGCATCTAGCTTATCCCCATTACAAATAATGCTTGTTGATGGTTTTAGGTAGATGCTATTTATAATTTTAAGGAAGGCTCCGTTTATTCCTATGCTTTCTAATGTTTTTAATAGGAATGGGTGTTGTATTTTGTCAAAGGCTTTTTCTCCATCTATTGAGATGATCATATGGTTTCTTCTAGTTTTGTTGTTGATATGGTCAATTATGCCAATCGTTTTCCTAATATTGAACCAGCCTTGCATTCCTGGAATAAATCCTACCTGTTCATAGTGTATTATTCTGGTGATAAGTTGCTGCAATCTTTTTGCTAATATTTTATTTAAAATTTTTGCACCAATATTCATTAGGGAAATTGGTCTATAATTTTCTTTCTCTGTTTTGACTCTACCTGGTTTGGGTATTAGTACCATATTTGTGTCATAAAATGAATTTGGTAGGACTCCTTCTTCACCTATTTTCCCAAATAGTCTACAAAGTATAGGAATTAATTGTTCTTTAAATGTTTGATAGAATTCACATGTAAAACCCTCTGGCCCTGGAGATTTTTTCCTAGGGAGTTCATTGATGGCTTGCTTAATTTCTTTCTCTGAGATGGGGTTATTTAGAAATTTTACTTCCTTTTCTGTTAACCTGGGCAATTTATGTTTTTGTAGATATTCATCCATATTTCTACAGTTGTCAAATTTATGGGCATATAATTGGGCAAAATAATTCCCAATTATTGTTTTGATTTCCTCTTCATTAGAGGTGAACTCACTCTTTTCATTTTTGATACAGGTAATTTGATTTTCTTCTTTCTTTTTTTTTAATCAAATTGACCAAAGGTTTATCAATTTTATTGTTTTTTTCATAAAACCAGCTCTTTGTTTTATTTATTAATTCAATAGTTTTCTTGGTTTCAATTTTATTAATCTCTCCTTTGATTTTCAGTATTTCTAATTTGGTATTTAATTGGGGATTTTCAATTTGTTCTTTTTCTAGCTTTTTCAGTTGTATGCCCAAATCATTGATCTCCTTTTCCCCTATTTTATTCATGTAAGCATCTAGAGATATAAAACTTCCCCTAAGAACTGCTTTTGCTGCATCCCATAAGTTTTGGTATGTTGTCTCATTATTGTCATTCTCTTGAATGAAGTTATTGTTTCTCTGATTTGTTCTTTGGCCCACTCATTCTTTAGAATTAGATTATTTAGTTTCCAATTAATTTTTAGCTTATTTTTCCATGGTTCTTTATTACAAATAATTCTTATTGCATCATGATCTGAAAAGTATGCTTTGACCACTTCTGCCTTTCTACACTGGATTGTGAGGTTTTTATGCCCTAGTACATGATCAATTTTTGAGTATGTACCATGTACCGCTGAGAAGAAAATATATTCCTTTTTATCCCCATTTAGTTTTCGCCAGAGGTCTATTATATCTGCCTTTTCTAAAATTCTGTTCACTTACTTAACTTCTTTCTTATTTATTTTGAGGTTAGATTTATCAAGTTCAGAAAGGGGGAGGTTGAGGTCTCCCAATATTATAGTTTTGCTGTTTCTTCCTGTAACTCCCTTAACCTCTCCTCTAAGAATTTGCATGCCATACCACTTGGTGCATAAATGTTAAACAATGATATTGCTTCATTGTTTATGGTGCCTTTTAGCAGGATGTAGTGTCCTTCCTTATCTCTTTTAATTAAATCTGTCTTTACTTTTGCTTTGTCTGAGATTAGGATTGCTATACCTGGTTTTTTTACTTTAGCTGAGGCACAATATATTTTACTCCAGCCTTTCACCTTTACCCTGTGTGTATCCCCCTGTTTCAAATGTGTTTCTTGTAAACAGCATATTGCAGGATTATGGTTTTTAATCCATTCTGCTATCTGCTTCCATTTTATGGGAGAGTTCATCCCATTCACATTCAGAGTTATGATTTCTATCTATGTCCTTTTCTCCATCCTATTTCCCCCCTGTTTATGCTTTTATTTCTCCCTTTCCCCTTCCACTCCTCAACAAAGTTTTGCTTTTGACTGCCATCTTCCTCAGTTTGCCCTCCCTTTTTATTCCCCTCCCTTGTCTTACCGCTTCCCACTTGCTACTTCTGTCCTCCCTTCTGACCACCCCCCTCCCTTTTATCCCCCTTCCCCTCCTAGTTCCTGTAGGACAAGTTAGATTTCTATACTTATCAGGGTATGTTATTCCCTTCTTGAACCAGATCAGATGACAGTAAAGATCAAATACTGCTCTTCTCCCTCCCTTCTTTCCCTCTACTAAACTGTGTTTTTGTGCCTTTTCATTTGGTGTAATTTACCCTTTTCTACTACCTCCTTACCTCTTCTCTCAAAGCCCTCCCTTTACATCTCTTAATTATGTTTTTTTATCCTTATATCAGTTATTTTATACAGACATACACAGTCTATGTGTATCCCTTTCAATTGTCATAATAGCTGTACTATTCTCAAGATTGACATACATATGTATAAATACAAAACATACATAAGACGATGTAATTCTATATAAAGATGCAAATACTTTGCCCTTATTGATTAATAAGGTTTATGGGGGTTTTCCCTCTGTTTACCTTTTTATGTCTCTCTTGAGTTTTATATTTGGAAATCAAATTTTCCGTTGAGTTCTGGCCTTTTCATCAGGAAGGTCTGGAATTCCCTTATTTCGTTGAATGTCCACCTCCTTCCCTGAAAAATTATGCTTAATTTTGCTGGGTAGTTGATCCTAGGTTGTAGTCCCAGCTCCTTTGCCCTTCGGAATATCATATTCCAGTTTCTCCTGTCTTTTAAAGTGGAAGCTGAGAGATCCTGCATGATCCTGACTGTAGTTCCACGATATTTGAATTGTTTCTTTTTGGCTGCTTGCAGTATTTTCTCCTTGGTTTTGTAATTCTGAAATTTGGCTATAATATTTCTTGAAGTTTTCAGTTTGGGATCTCTTTCAGAGGGTGATCAGTGAATTCTTTCAATGACTATTTTGCCCTCTGGTTCTAGGACCTCTGGGCAGTTGTCTTTGATAATTTCTTCGAAGATACTGTCAAGGCTCTTTTTTTCATCATGGATTTCCGGTAGACCAATAACTCTTAAATTGTCTCTCCTGGATCTATTTTCCAGTTCAGTTGTTTTCCCAATCAGATATTTCACATTTTTTTCTATTTTTTCATTCTTTACATTTTGTTTTACTACTTCTTGATGCCTCATAGAGTCATTAGCTTCCACTTGCTCAACTCTAATTTTTAATGAGTTAGTGTCTTCATTTTGCTTTTGAGTCTCCTTTTCCAATTGGTTGATTTTACCTCTCAGGGTGTCATTTTCTCTATTTAGATTCTGAATCTCCGTAGCCATTTCGTCAATCTTATTCTTTAGGGACTTGATTTCGTCAGTGGATTTTTTTCCATTTTTTCCATTTTTTCTTTTACCTCCCTAATTTGGTTTTTAAAATCCTCCTTTAGCTCTTCCAGTAATGCTTTATGGGCTTGAGACCAGTTCACACTACCTTTTGAGGTATCAGATGTGGGTATAGTGTCATTGTTATCCTCTTCCAAATTGGTCTTTTGATCATGCCTGTCTCCATAAAAAGAGTCAATGGTCCTCGGTTTTTTTGTGTTCTTCATGTTGGTTAACCTTTTCCTGGCTTTACAATAAATTCCTGCTTTTGGGCTCAGGGCTCTCTGTCCCAGCTTTCTTATTCTGGGGATTGTGAGTCTCGTTGTTGGCTTTGTGAATTATAGCCTTCAGTTTCCTGAGGTGTGGGGGAGGGGGTCTGGCTGCCCGAAATCTCCCCTTCCCCTGGGGTTGTTCTCCAGCACTGTTGCTCTTCAGCAGTGGTCTCAGCTCTTTGTTGTTTGAGCTGGGTGTCTGGCACTTCCCCTGGGGGAGCAAGAGTACGTCTGGGCTCCTGGTGTTGACCCCTGCTGGCTCTGCCCCTCTGGGACTCAGGTACTCCCACTACTCAGCCACTGAAGCCCCACTTCTGTCTCCTCTATTCCAGCATTTCCCCTCCCCCCCCCCCAGGAATTCTCTGGGTGGGGAGGGGAGGGATTAAAGCCGTTTACCTGGCCATTATGTCTCCCGGAAGTTCAAGAAGCGTTTCATACCTTTGGGCTGAAAGCCTCAGGAGTTGGTATGTCACAGTTGGTGGTGTTGCACTGCCTCTCCTCGCTTCCACAGAGTGCCGTCCTGTGTTGGGAGGCCTGGGGATCTCCGCCAGTTTTGAGCACCCAGCTTTCTCCCAGCCTGTCTCCCACGTGGGTTTCCTGGCCAGCTGCTTCCACTTTGGTCCTGTCTGGAGCAGCTCCACATGCCGAGTGCTCTCCTAGCCCACAGATTCATTCCTTTGGCCTTTCAGACTCTCCTGGCTGGGAAATTTGCCCCACTCAGACTTCTCGCGGTTTCTAACTCTCTCAAATCTGCTCAAATTCACTTTTTTATAGGAATCTGACAGACCTTGTGAGAGAGCTCTGGTAAGATGCTGTTTTCATGCGGCCATCTTGGCTCCGCCCCTGGGAAAGATTTTCAAATCTAAATTGCTAATACATTCGGCCCCAAGATCTTTCTTATCCATTACATACGACAATGGGAATTCTGGGATAACTGGTGTCAACAGAACTTTATACAACAATATAACAGAGATAACACAAGAAAAACATATAAAACTATGTCATCATTTTCCCCTCAAACAAATAGGGCTCAAAATCTTGGGGTAAGTGGTGAAGGTCTCATCCTCCAAAGCTTCTTCCTGCTGAAATTGGACATAGAGCTGTCCCTGCCCCAAGAGATAAAGAGTACTATTTGAGAGGTCAGTTCTTTAGCAAGCTGGCATCTGGAACTCAGTTGACACCAGGTCCAGGGATGACACTTCACAGTCATGGACAAGTCTAGAGATGACACTTCATAGTCACAGACAGGTCCCGGGATGACATCCAAACACATCAGAGGGTGACATCTGGCTTAAGGGATCAGGCATCTGCAGGTGGATGGTACTAAGCCTGCAGGAAACAAATCTCACAAACTTAATAGACAAAAGTCAAAAAGAAACAAAGAGTCTATCATAGCCTCATTCATGATAGAGTACATGAGTCAAGGATACAATTTCATAATTATTTTCTCCTGGGTAAACCACTGTTACAGTATTGTATTTCCCATGTGCTATAAATCCTGCAGCCTTTGGAACATTGTCCGGCTTCTGTTTTACCCATACCCAAATTTATTCTATCAGTAGAACCAATCCCTTCCTTTCCTCTAATAGTTATTTGGAAAGAGGGTCAGTTTTCACAAGAGGTATTGTTTCACAAGGAATAATAATCAATTGAACTATTCTATCATTTTTACACAACTGTGTAGGTTCTTCACCTAAATTCTGGAGTGCCACAATAATTTCCCCTTGATAACTAGAATCTATCACTCCAGCCAATACATGTATTCCCTGAGCTGCTAATCCTGGTTTAGGTAATATCTGTCCAAAATAATTCTTAGGGATTGTCATACATATCCCAGTAGAGATTTTTCTTATTTCTTTTCTGTCCAACTAAAACTTCTCTAAACAATGTAAATCATATCCTGATGAATCAGGTATTCCTGGACATGGTGGTGGGACATCTTCCCTCACAGCCCAATACTCAATATTTGGATCTTATGTGTCTGATATTTTTTAATTTGCAGATCTGGGGTCATCATTCTGGCTAGAGGTGTACTTCCTGCTAATGGTCTGTTATTCAAATTATGTAAAGCAGTGAACAAATTATCCTTCCAATGATAATACGAATTATTAGAACTTAACTTTCTTAACTGTTCTTTCAACAATCCATTCATTCTTTCTACCAATCCAGATGCTTGTGGATAATATGGAATATGATATATCCACTCTATATTGTTTAATACATAATATCTCTTCATCTCATTTTGCCAGTACTGGATCATCAGTTGGTGTCAAAGTAGGGACAATATGTTCAGTAGCAATCTTTGCTAGTTGATCGGCTCGTGCACTATACTTACATTTTGATGTAGTGAGGGCCACATGAGTGTCTACATGAAAAGCTGACAAATGAGTAACCAAAGACATGTCCCATATATCTTCCCATAGTTCTTTGCCCCAAACTTGTTTACCATGAATTTCCCAATTTCGATTTTTCCACATTGGCATCCATGTAGTTAACCTATTAGCTACTGCCCACAAATCAGTGTATATATGATACTATCCTCCTTTCTCTGTTCTAATAGCTTGATATACTGCTGTAAGTTCAGCATATTGACTACTTCCACCTATCCCAGTACTTTCCAAATTTCTCTTAGTACATGGGTTATAGGCTACTGCTTTCCAATGTCTTTTATGGCCCAAATATTTTGCTGTACCATCAGTAAACCACGCATGTTTCTTCTGTTCTTCAGTCAGTCCATCATATCCTTCATTCCACTTCACCAAGGATTGTACCAACTGTTGCCTTGGTTCAGAGCATTTGTCTCTTCCATCAATGTTGTTGCTTGTGATAGATTCATGCAGAGCAGAAACTCCACTATTGCCTGTTTTCAATCTATTCTGAATATACCATTTCCATTTAATTATGCTAGCCTCTTGTGCATGTCCAATTCTGTGAGATGCTGGGGTACTCATTACCCAAGTCATAATCGGGATTCCAGGCCTCAATATCACTTCATGGCCCAGAGTCAGTTGTTCAGTCTCTACCAAAGCCCAATATGCAGCTAACAACTGCTTTTGAAAAGGTGTATATTGTAATCTAGATGAAGGTAGTTTCTTTGATCAAAATCCTAAGGGTACATTTTGGCTTTGTTGTTTCTGCCATAAACTCCAATTCACAGTCATCTTGTACAGTCACTTGTAATTCCACCCATCCATTCTGCATAGGTCATAAATCCAGAGCCAATTGTATAGCAGCTTTAGCTTCTTCAAAAGATCCTCCCACCACATGTGACTTAGGCTTCCTGTGACATAACCAGGTCACATGGCCTATTAATGGGTGGGAAAGATCTTCAAATCTAAATTGCCACTACATATGGGAGGAGAGATGTCAGGAAGAACTTCCTAACTGTAAGAGAAGACTGTTGGACAAAGGCATGGGCTGCCTTGGGGTGGAGGTGACAGGCTTCCTGCCAAGAGACTTTCAGGCGGGGGCTGGATGATCCATTACACTGGAGAAGAGATTTCTGCTCAAGAGTGGATTGGACCAGATGCCCTCAGAAATCCCTTCTAGCTCTGGGCTTCTGGGATTCCATGGGGAAAACTGAGCTTGGGGCTGCAGTGGTAGGAGAAAGATGATCTTGTGTCCAAAAAACCCAAGTCATGACTGAAATGGAAGGAGCCTGGTTTCCCTGTGGACGGTGCCCCCTTCCTTGGCTCCAAAGACCATCCCCACAAAGGACTTTCCTGAAATACACTGAACACAAAGAGGCAGTCGACTCATTTCCTTTTTTGTCAGAGTTGCTGGTGCCCTTGGGGACTGACGTGGCTCTCCTTTGCCCGGACTCATCAAAGCATTTGACAAAGTGTCTCATTGATTCCTGGGAACAAGATGGAGAGATGAGGGAGAGAAGATGGTACAAGGAAATGCACACTCACCAAAGGTATTTAGCACAGCAATGGAGAAGACCTAGCGTAGACTCCGTGTTGAGAACGATGAAAGGTCCCTGGCTACTCCTGTCGGTAGGTGACGTTGAGCTGATTGCATCAAGCCCCATCATAGTTCAGAAGCTTGTGGGAGAGATCTCTCGGCCTGACCACACACACAGGAAGGACATGTGGATGAAGAATACCAATTACATAGATTTCAGCATGATCTTCACAGATGCTCTGTGGAGCTGGTGTATCTTGGACAGGCAGAACAGATGGATGATGAGTTGGTCCAGTGTTGAAGGGAGGGAAGTTCATGAGTTGAATCACCTTCTAGAATTTACTAAGTTCCTTTATTGATCTCAAGCTTCTCATGGAAATAATGGCCCTTCTTTTCAATATTAAACTCATACCAATCTTTTTATATAGCAATAAGATGTGGAACAAAGAATTTAAGATCACACAGAGGCAGCTAGGTGGCACAATGCATAGAGCACCAGCCCTAAAGCAGGAGGACCTGAGTTCAAATCTGGCCTCAGACACTGTGTAACCCTGGGCAAGTCACTTTACCCTCTTTGCCTCAGTTTCATCATCTTTAAAACAAATTGGAGAAAGAAATGGCAAACCACTCCAATATCTTTGTCAAGAAAACGCCAGATGGGGTCATGAAGAGTGGACTGAACAATGTGTTCCAGACACTCTGCTAAACCCTGATGAGGCAGTAACAGAATCAAATAGGTGAGACATAACTTGGCTGAGGTCCCTCAGAGAGTGACCAGCGGAGTTCCTGCCAATGAGGCCAACCAGTACCACATGTGCACCAGAGGAGGATCAACATACTTAGGCTTTAGAGAGGGTATGATAACTGGATATCAGCCAATTAATCAATCCAAGGCATTTATTAAGTGCCTACTATGTGCCAGGCACTGTGATAAGCACTGAGGGTACAAAGAAAGGCATTACAAGCCTTACCTCAAGGAGCTCATAATCACACAAGAGACAACACATAAAAAGAAGGTAGTGAGTTCCCTGTTTTTGGATGTCTTCAAGCAGAGGCAGGCTGGCCACTTGTTGGGCGTGTTATATTGGAGTCTCTCACCCAGTACAGCTGGGACAGAATGGTCTACGAAGTTCCTTCCAACTCTGGGATTCCACCTTCCAACCCAGGGCACCCTCACCCATTGAGTGCCAAGGCAGATATTGAGTTCTATCTTGCCCAACACATGATGTTTCTCTGACTGATCACCCTAGATTTCTTGCTTGTAAGTTTTTCTTTCTTGCTGGATGAAAACTGGGACATCATTGCAATCTGGCTTCGGGTGCCAAGCACTGAAAATTGTCCAAGAAAGGGTGGGCTTCCAGCCGGAAGCTGGAGGAATGCATGCTCACGTAAAGGGGCAGGGTGGGAGGCAGCCTTCTGTTCCAGGGCTTAAAGGCAGAATCATAAAGTCACAGAGTCTCTGAGCTGGAAGGGACCAAGAATCTCTGACAGGTGATCACCGGCCTCTTCTGGGCAACCTCCATTGACAGAAGACTCACTGCATCCTGAGGGTGGCTCTTTCCACTCAGGGGCAGCTTGCATAGTTTTCCTTCACTTCAAGCCAAAATCTGAAAACTCTGCACATTTCTTTCCTTGCTCTAATTTCTGCCTCTGTGGCTAAGCTGAGGAAGTCAAGATCCCTCCCTTCCAGGACAGCCTTTCAAATAATTGCTCTCAGAAGGCCACTATTGTATACCATCCCAGGCTTTGCTCATCCAGGCTCCAGACAGACCCCTGCTCCCAAGCCCTGCCAGTGCCTTTGACTGGTTATTATGTCTGGTTCCCTTCCAAACATGGTCGCCCTCTTCTTCATGGTGTCCCACTTATCACTGTCCTTCCTAAAATATGATGCCCAGAACTGAACACAAACATCTTGATATGTTCTGACCAGCACTGAGAGCAGAGGGAAAATCTAACACCTCCCTCCTTCTGGAGGCTACAACCCTCTCAAGGGGCAGCTAGGTGGGTTGGAGTCAGGCAAGCCTGAATTCAAATCCTGCTTCAGATGCCTACTAGCTGTGTGACCCTCGGCACTTGCCACACTTAACCTCTGTGGGCCTCAGTTTCCCCATCTGTAAAATGGGGATGATAATAGCACTTCTCTCCCAGGGTCATTGTGAGGATCAGATTCACTAACACTAGTGAAGTGTTTTGCTGACCTCAAAGGGCTAAATAATAAATGCCAGCTATTGTCGCATTAGCCTTTTGGCCACCAGGTCATACTCATGACTTATTTTGAGCTTGAAGTCCACTAAACCCCCAAGGTAATGTTTTCATTTGAACTGTGCTCTAGGCAGGCCTCCCTTGCCTTTTACTTACTAAGTTGATTTTTTAAACCTAAGTGTAAGACCTTACATTTATTCTTATTAAATGTCACCTTCAGTCCAATATCTGATCTGTCAAGATCTTTCAGAATCCTGACTCTGCCCTCCTGCAGTGTGGCTCCCAGCTTGGGGTACCTTCCAGATTTCATAAGGACAGGCCACCCATGCATCTATCCAAATCAGCAACAAGTACTCCGGATAGCTCAGGGTCCACCATGGCTCTCTGGCATGGGGTCAGTGGGGATGGCCATTATGGTAACATGGCCTTTTCAGACCCTCCACAACCCAGTTGGACCAAGGAGACAAGGGAGATGATTGATTATCTGAACAATCCTACCTTGTTCTGGTCTTTGGGCACATCCCCTCTCTGCCCCCTCTCCACTCCCCACAGGATGCCCTCATCCTGCTTTTATAGACAGTGCTTGGCCATTTGCAAAGCCCCTCTCCTCTACAATTGAAGATGTGTGGAGTCCTGCCCTCAGCCCAGCCTGGGATCCTTCCTCCCCATTCTACAGCTGAGGAGACTGAGAGAGGCCCGGAGGCAAAACGATCTTCCCATGGTCACCCGGAAGTGAGTGGCAGAGCCAGTCCCAGCCCTCCTGATTCCCAGGCCATCATGGGCAACATGGGCAACATACAGCAACTCAGAGCTTCACAAAAGGAGGTGACAGTAAGAACAAGGTGGGCAGACAGTGTGTGGCAAGGGAGCCTGGCAGAGGCAGAGTGGTCATCTCAAGGGCACCTAGCTATTTGCCTGGAAGAGGCAGGAGTGAGCCTCGGGTCTTCTTACTGCAGATTCAGTGCTCCTTTATCTATTAATGATGTGCTCAGGTGAGAACTGAAGCAACTTCTAGGCCTGACTTGGCCACCAGCTTACTGTGTGGCCTTTGGCAGGTTATGTCCTCTCTGACTCAGTTTCCACACCAGTAAGTTTTCCACATCTCAGCTGTGACATGCTATACTCTCTGTCTTATGCCCATGAACCAAAGATGCTCATGCAATCTTGGCCTATGTTAAGAGAGACACAGCTTGTGTGAACATGCAGATGGGAGGCCTCCTATGCTGCCCTCTGCCCTGGTCAGACTGCATCTGGAATATGAGGTTCAGTTCTGGGACCAGAGGAGTGCACCAGAATGATCTTGCTGTCTGAGGAATAGTTGAAGGAAATGGGCATGTTTATCCTGGAGAAGAGGAGGCTCAGAGGGGATGTGATAGCTACGTTCAAGCTTACAAAGGTCTGTTCCATAGAGGAGGGTTCAGACTGGTTTTGTTTGTCTCCAGAAGGAAGAACTAGAAGCAGTGGGTGGGGGTGGGGAGAGGAGGAGAAGGGAGAGAAGTTTCAAAGGGAAAATATTAATAGGCTTGATGTAAAAAAAATCTTTCTAACAATTTAGAATTGACCAACAGAAGAATAGGCTGCCTGAGGAGGTACTGAGCCAGAGGCCTTCCGGCAGACACAGCATGGTCACTTGTTGAGTAGAATAAAGAAGGAATTCTTTGTCTCTTTCAACTCCGAAATTCTACAGTGCCGTGGTTCCCTGTGAACCCTTCATCCTCTGTTCTAATGGCCCTCCCAGCACTGACATTCCCTGGTCTTGATTCTCAAGGGGACATTTCAGCTCTGACATTCTCAGTTCTAGAGTGGGGTGTGAATTAGTTTGGACAAGCAATCATTTTGATACAGTTTGATACAGCGATGCCTATACTGGCATGTCCATATACTACTGCCACTAAATTGACTCAGAACATCTGACTCAGAAAAGATGAAACTGCATTGAGCTGGTTGCCTCACCTTTAGTAAATTTCCTATCATTTAAATATGTTTTTTGTGCCGTATACATCTTATGTTGCTATCCTTTGTCATGTTTTTAATTCTGTGATTTTTACGAGTGGATATTGCTCCAAGGAAATGTGCAAAAATTGTAGCTCTTAAAGAGCACATTTCAGTGATAGTTAAAGATATTGCAGAGGCTGTTGGTGTGAGGATATTAACTGTTTCAACACTGAGATAGGATTGGTCTGTACCCAAAGCACAAAGGAAAGTGTTGAAAACGCAAAACAGCCCAACCAGAGCTGGCAAACAGTTCTTGTAAAACAGGATAATTAATTCTCGGAAAACAATTGTTAACATCCTCTTATAATAATTGTCTCATTTTAAGCCCAGAGGCAATCTACTGCCCCTCAGGCCCATGTGGTTCCCTCTTCTGCTGCTTAAGAGAGTTTATATTAAATAAAAATACCATCACGATCACCCTGAGTCCCTAGTTGGGCAGAGGTTTGGCTCTCTGCCTAAATTTATATTTACATTTATCTCTTGCTAACTACTGATGACCTCTTTGTGGTTGAGGCAAAATTCAGGTTATCGGAAACACTGGGTAAAGAATCAGCCAATTACCCTGCAGTGCTGGAGAGGCAGCTGACTGGTTGGAAGAGAGTTTAAAAAAAATTTTTTTAAGCTCCTAATTATTGCTATAGGCTAGACAATACAAAGAACTGATTACTGAAGTCAAGAAAATGTAATTTATAGCAATAAAACTCACTTTTTTATTTAAGGCTCTATCAAAGTTATTGTCAGAAAATGACCAGGTAGATCAAGATCATGAGATTGTAAAAAAAATAATAACCTCCAGAATGTTTGGGGTATTTCTTTTTACTTCTTGTGGGCCCATTGAGCAAATTATTAACTTTGAAAAACATTGAAATACTGAAAGTCAAAATCATTCCAGAAATTTCCAAATACACCATGCCACACACACATCACAAAAGGTTAAGAAATATATCCAAGAGATAATATAATAATAGTTAGCATTTATATGGCACCTACTATATGCCAGGTACTGTGCCAAGATAAAATTTACAAAGATTTGATCCTCACAACAACCCTGGGAAGTAGGTGCTTTTATTATCCCTATTTTACAGATGAGAAACTGAGGCAGAGGTTAAGTGACTTGTCAAGGGTCATACAGCTAATGCGTGTCTGAGGCTGGATTTGAATTCAGATCTTCCTGACTCCAGGCCTGAAATTTCTACCACCTGACTGTATAAAGATAAATAGGCTTTAATGACCTTTAAAGTAACCTGATTTAAACCTCAGTGAAAATCTGTGGATTACAATTAAGGCTAGACTGTGAAAAATGAACTGTTTGTCAAAGGTTTGCTTAGTATCCAGTGGCATAGAAGTATGGTTTCACAGTGAAGAATTTTAAAGAATAAACAGTCAAAATCTTGTAAGTTTGATGCCAGTTCATGTGAAATTAGGGCCTGCCCTAAGAGGAGGACATATTCCGTATTAAATTCTTTTTAAAGATGCAAAAAGTTGTAAGGTTTACAATCAATAAATATATTTAGCTTTGCCCCAAATAATTAATATGCTGCTATATGTTCTGAGATCTCTTCCAGCTCTGATCTTCTATGAAAATAGGAACAAAAGATCGACCCAACCACCAGTCATTTATTAAGTACCTAATTTGTTTCTGACAAAGAGCTGGGTGCTAGAAACCTTAAAACATGCAAAGTTAGAGCTGGGAGGAACCTGAGATTACATATTGTCAGAGCTAGAAAAACCCAGAGAACAGATTTTGTCAGAGCTAGGAAGGCCAAGAATAGAGAACAGAGAATGTCAGAACAGGAGGAACTTTTGAACACAGAATACAATGTCGGGGAGGGACGGGGCATCTAGTTCAACCACCTTGATTTAATAGGGAAATTGAGGAACGGGTTCCCAGGTTACTTGTCCAGGATCACACAGACAGGTAGTGGCAAGGCCAGTACTAGAACCAGGGTCCCTTGGCCATGCCAACCCCTTTTCCCATTGGTGATTTCTATCCTACACCTCCATTTTGGGAAGGGACCAACCTTTGTTCCCTTCCTGACTCTGCTTCTGAGTTTTTGTATTTCCCTATGATGGAGGCAACCCCCCCCCCTGCCCCTCCCCCCGCTCATACCTTCCTTTCCCATCTCCTTCCTCCTACCGCTTCCCAACTTTTCAGCACCCTTTGCATATCTCTTCCCCACCTCCCACCCCACCCCCATATCCAAATGTAAGCTCCTTGAGAATTGTCTTTCTTTTTGTTGTATTTGCATCTCTAGTGTGTAACCTGGTGCCTGGCACATACTAAGTACTAAATGTTTGTTACTTTGCCTTATGTCTTGCCTTGGCTCCTGGTTCAGTTCCTATTTTGAACAGGGTACCCTAACTAATACCTGTAAAATGGTCCCCAAGTTGTCACCTGACTATTTCCCCAACAGTAACCAGTGGGACTCGGTCTATTTATCAGCAGAAATGGACCCTCTCTGATCTACCCTCCTATGGGAGCAGCACACTCTGGTCTAGACCCTTTTGGCTCATGGACCCCTTTGGATTCAGGACCATGAGCTAACTAACCATCAAACTGCAAAGGATCTTACTGGCTTAGAGTCTTCAAGCAGGCCTGGGATAGTGGAGAGCACAGTAGGCTTGATATTTGGGATCCTGGGCCTGGCTTCCTCCCCTATTCACTGCATGACCCTATTGACATTACCTAACTTTTCCAAGCCTCAGTTTCCCTCTCTGTAAAATAGCTAGGCTAATCCTTGTCCTCTCTGCCTTGCTGGGCCAGGGGAATTTATAAATGCTGAAATACATGAGAAATGTGTGTTATTCATATAGCTGCTGTTGGGCCCTCCTGCGCACATCTTGCCCACAGACTGGAGGGGAGCTTTCTTGCTTGGAAAGCCACTAGTCTCTCTTGCGGTAAGGGCCCACAACATTGTCTCTGCTAAAAATACTTCCACATTTCCTCCTTCACTTGCAGCTGAAACCAGGGAGTGCTGAGCCACAACAGATTCAAACAAATTCAAAACCTCCTTTGAGAAAACATTCTCAAACTCTGGGATAGGGCTAGCAGCAGATCTGGGTCAAGGTGTTTCCTACTGGGATGGCCAGGGCTCCTCTGGAGTTTGCCCATGCTGTCCTTCTCTCTATTTGGGGAAGCTGTGCCCGAGAGCCGAAGCCAGAGCTGTCTCTCTGGCCAGGTCCACACAAGATTCTTAGCCCAGCTGTTTCCTGCCAAGGCAGCCCTAGTGCTCAGCCAAAGGGAACAGCCCCATCAGAGACTGTGAAAAAGGACTCCAACTGATGTCAGCCAGAGCCTTGACTTTAGTCCCAGAGCCTCGACTCTATTAGACACCTCAAATTAGATGTCCAGTAGACATCTTAAACTCAGTATGTCCAAAACTCTGTTCCTGTTGAGGGCAGTCCACCAGGCCCTAGGAGTCATCCCTGACTCCTCCCTGTCACCCACATATCCAAGCTGTTGCCAAGGCTCGTCGATGTCACCGCCGCAGCCTCTCTTAAATATGCCTGTCCTTTCCTCTGTTACTGCCACTGCAGACCCTCATCACCTCATGCTTGGACCACCTGCTGGTGGGCTTGCCTACCTCAAATCTCTTCCCCACTCTGATCTGTTTTCTGATTCAGCAACTGTGACTCTTTCCCCATTCAATAAACCCCAATAACTCCCTGTCCCCTCCAAGGTCAAATACAAAATCTTCTGGTGTTCTAAGCCATCATCTTCAAATAAGCCATTCCATCTCCTGACTCTGGGAATTTTCACTGGCTGTCCCCCATGCCTAGAAATCCTTCTTAATTCTAATATCTTTCCTCTATTGATTTTTTCCTATTTAAAATGGCATCAAGGTCAGCTACGGCACTGATGGTAAATTATTTAACTTGAAAAGGTGGCAAGCCAAGACTAAAGTGGAGGGAGAGTTGGTGCATGCCTTTTTGTTGGCAGATGATCGTGCACTCAAGGCAGCCTCTGAGGCTGAGAGGCAACAAAGTATAGATCAATTCTCTGCTGCTTGTGCTCCAGCACCACACCACCTTTACGTGGAACCATCAGTTACAGCAAATGGAGCAACACTTGGAATGCTGCGGATGAATCCACTTACCTTGGCAGCGTGCTTTCCAGGCACATGCACATGGATGATGAGCTCGACGCATGCATTGCCAGAGCCAGCTCAGTGTTTGGGGGCAAGAAGGGGTGCTGGACTGCCTGCCGCGCTGGAGGTCTGTGCAGCCACTTTCCTGTCCTCATTGTCACATGACAGCCTACCAATGCCATGCCAGGAAGCCGAATCACTTCCATCTGAATTGTTTTAGGAAGATTCTGAAGGTCGCCTGGCAGGATGAGGCACCGGACACTGAGGTCCTTTCTTGAGCCCTCCTACAGAGAGTGCAACTGCTATGGCTGGCCATGCTGTTCAAATGCCAAACATGCATGTGCCTGAAAGACTATTTTATGGAGATCCACACAAGGCAGGTGCTCACATGGAGGTCAGAAGAAGTGATACAAGGACGTTTTCAAGGTCTCTGCGAAGAATTTTGAAATCAGTTTTGAGAGATGGAAAACACTAGCACAAAACTGCCGAGCCCAGTGTGCCCCATCAAAGAAGGTGCTGTGCTCTACGAGCAAAGCAGAATTGCAGCAGCTCAAAGGAAACACGAGGTATGAAGATTTAGAGCCATCTCCATTCCAAGTATTCACGTGGACCGTTCGTGCCCAACCTGTGGTCGAGCCTTCTGAGCTCGGATTGGTCCGAACATCCGCAATCAGACGCACCGAACCTTGACCCCAACATACTGTTGTCATTTGGGTCCTCTTCAAGAATAAAAGACAACAACCAACCAACCATTGATCCTGTATATGTTTATTTGTACATAGTTCTTTGCATGTTGTCTATCCCACAGAGCAGATGTGGAGAGGGTCCTGTAGGGGCCACTCTACAAAGTAGAGGACCAAGGTGTCCTCCAATTCAACTCCTACCATAAGGCACCCAGTATCAGCATCTTCATGATGAAGAGGCCTCAGGGGCACCTCATCTAAGCCAGCCCCACCTGATGCATCAAGCTTCCCTTTAATGTTCCTGATGATATGAAAAAATGTTCTAAATTGCTACAGATTAGAGAAATGAGAATTAAAACAACTCTGAGATACCGCCTCCCACTTATCAGACTGCATAACATGACAGAAAAGGAAATGACAAATGCTAGAGGGGGAATAGGGACACTAATGCATTGTTGGTGGAGTTGTAAACTAGCCCAGCCTTTCTGGAAAACAATTTGGAACTATGCCCAAAGGGCTATAAAACTGTCTATACCCTTTGACCCAGAAATACTGTTAGGAGGTCTGTATCCCAAAGAGATCAAAGAAAAGTGAAAAAGACCTATATGAACAAAAATATTTATAGTGGCTCTTTTTGTGGTCACAAAGAATTAGAAATTGAGGGGATGCACATTAACCTGGGAATGGCTGAACAAGTCGGGGTCTGTGATTGTGATGGAATACTATCGTGCTAGAGGAAATGATGAGGGGATGGTTTTATAAAACAGACAAACAAACAAACCTGGGAAGACTTACATGAACAGATGCAGAATGAAGTGGTCCTGATCAGAACCAAGAGAACAGTATACACAGTAACAGCAATATTGTAAGAATGATCAACTGTGAAAGACTTGACTGTTCTGATCAAGATAGGGATCCAAAGTAATTCCAAAGGACCCAAGATGAAAAATGCTCTCCACCTCCAGAGAGAGAACCGATGAACTCTGAATGCAGATCGAAGCATGCTTTTTTAAAACTTTCTTTATTTTTATTGTTTTGTTTTGTTTGGGTTTTCTTTTGCAACATGGCTAATATGGAAGCATATTTGGCTTGACCTCACATTAATAATCTAAATCAAAAATGCCTGCCTTATCAGGGAGGGGAGAGGGGTAGAAGGGAGGGAAAAAATTTAGAACTCAAAATTTAAAAAAAATAATGGTTAAAAATTATTTTACTTGTAATTGGGAAATATTTAATGAAATAAATAAAAGTAATTTTAAAAATATTCCTAATGATAGTAAATCGTCACCAAACTTCCACTTGGAGACTTCCAGTGTTGGGGAACTCACTCCCTTACAGAGCAGCCCATTCCATTTACACATAGCTCTCATCATTAGGCAGGGCTTTTTCCCCTCCTGTCATCAAGCATAAATCTGTCTGTCTTCCCCTCTGATCCCATTGTTCCTAATTCTGGCAAGGCAGAAAGCATTGAATCCTTCCTTGTGATAGTCCTTCATAGATTTTCCACCACCACCACCTTGATAGTTTGCATTGTGAGCCTGCTGTCTGACCTGAGCCCCCTGTCAGGGTAGAGGATAAGGGGAGGGAGGGGCAGCATTGGCTGGAAAACAGGCCCCAATATCTGGGTCCTGGCCCCAGCCCTGCTCCCTCATCTTACCATGTGACCTTAGGCACATCACTTTCCTGTGTCTTTGGCCAGGTGATCTTAAAGGGACTCCCCAGCTCTGCTAGTCACTGTCCTAAGCTTTCGGCCAGCTCCCCTGGCCACTGTTCTCAGAGCGATTTCTAGTTCTGACATTTTGCAGGAAATACATGTTTGGTGGCTCTACTTTCAATGACTGCCCAGAATTCATGCTTCAGGATAGAGTTCCTCCCCACCAAGGGAAGAGCTTTCCCTCCCTTTTGGCCCAGGGTGGGGGGACATTGTATGGGGCTCACTCCTGGGTTCCATTCTGCTCTTCCAGTCACAGAGCTTGGGGGGTGGGGGGTGAGGCTCTGGAAGCTCCCATTTGTTTGCCTTCCTTGGGGACTCTGGATCAGAAGGAGGAGAAGTTGAACATTCACCTATAGAGGCCATGAGGACCCCTGCATCTGGCTCCTGGAACTGGGAGGATTCTAACGGCTTTTTGAGTCTGAAGAGGAACCCAGAACTTGGCTTTCATTTGCTCCAAACAGCAGCAATTTGGGATCAAGTGTCAGGAGGCTTGGAGTCTGAGCTTCACGGCCTCCTACCTGGGTGATTCTGGGCAAGCCACTCAGCTTCCCAAATTCCCCTCTGTAAGATGACAAGAATAATTTAATGCCTCACAGGTAGACCAGTTAACATAGACGATCAGAGCTGGGAGGGGCCTGAGAACAGGGGATGGCAGGGCTGGGAGGGGCCTGAGAACAGGGGATGGCAGAGCTGGGAGGGGCCTGAGAACAGGGGATGGCAGGGCTGGGAGGGGCCTGAGAACAGGGGATGGCAGGGCTGGGAGGGGCCTGAGAACAGGGGATGGCAGAGCTGGGAGGGGCCTGAGAACAGGGGATGTGAGAGCTGGGAGGGGCCTAAGAACCAGGGATGGCAGGGCTGGGAAGGGCCTGAGAACAGGGCATGGCAGAGCTGGGAGGGGCCTGAGAACAGGGGATGTCAGGGCTGGGAGGGGCCTGAGAACAGGGGATGTCAGGGCTGGGAGGGGCTTGAGAACAGGGGATGTCAGGGCTGGGAGGGGCCTGAGAACAGGGGATGTCAGAGCTGGGAAGGGCCTGAGAACAGGGGATGGCGGGGCTGGGAGGGGCCTGAGAACAGGGGATGTCAGAGCTGGGAGGGGCCTGAGAACAGGGGATGTGAGAGCTGGGAGGGGCCTGAGAACAGGCGATGGCAGAGCTGGGAGGGGCCTGAGAACAGGGGATGTAAGAGCTGGGAGGGGCCTAAGAACCAGGGATGGCAGGGCTGGGAAGGGCCTGAGAACAGGGCATGGCAGAGCTGCGAGGGGCCTGAGAACAGGGGATGTGAGAGCTGGGAGGAGGGGCCTGAGAACAGGGGATGGCAGGGCTAGGAGGGGCCTGAGAACAGGGGATGTCAGGGCTGGGAGGGGCTTGAGAACAGGGGATGGCAGGGCTGGGAGGGGCCTGAGAACAGGGGATGTCAGAGCTGGGAAGGGCTTGAGAACAGGGGATGGCAGGACTGGGAGGGGCCTGAGAACAGGGGATGGCAGGGCTGGGAGGGGCCTGAGAACTGGGGATGGCAGGGCTGGGAGGGGCCTGAGAACAGGGGATGTCAGAGCTGGGAGGGGCCTGAGAACAGGGGATGTGAGAGCTGGGAGGGGCCTGAGAACAGGCGATGGCAGAGCTGGGAGGGGCCTGAGAACAGGGGATGTAAGAGCTGGGAGGGGCCTAAGAACCAGGGATGGCAGGGCTGGGAAGGGCCTGAGAACAGGGCATGGCAGAGCTGCGAGGGGCCTGAGAACAGGGGATGTGAGAGCTGGGAGGGGCCTGAGAACAGGGGATGTCAGAGCTGGGAAGGGCTTGAGAACAGGGGATGGCAGGACTGGGAGGGGCCTGAGAACAGGGGATGGCAGGGCTGGGAGGGGCCTGAGAACAGGGGATGGCAGGGCTGGGAGGGGCCTGAGAACAGGGGATGTGAGAGCTGGGAGGTGCCTGAGAACAGGGGATGTGAGAGCTGGGAGGGGCCTGAGAACCAGGGATGGCGGGGCTGGGAGGGGCCTGAGAACAGGGGATGGCAGGGCTAGGAGGGGCCTGAGAACAGGGGATGGCAGGGCTGGGAGGGACTTGAGAACAGGGGATGGCAGGGCTGGGAGGGGCCTGAGAACAGGGGATGGCAGGGCTGGGAGGGGCCTGAGAACAGGGGATGTGAGAGCTGGGAGGGGCCTGAGAACCAGGGATGGCGGGGCTGGGAGGGGCCTGAGAACAGGGGATGGCAGGGCTAGGGGGGGCCTGAGAACAGGGGATGGCAGGGCTGGGAGGGACTTGAGAACAGGGGATGGCAGGGCTGGGAGGGGCCTGAGAACAGGGGATGGCAGGGCTGGGAGGGGCCTGAGAACAGGGGATGTGAGAGCTGGGAGGGGCCTGAGAACCAGGGATGGCGGGGCTGGGAGGGGCCTGAGAACAGGGGATGGCAGGGCTAGGAGGGGCCTGAGAACAGGGGATGGCAGGGCTGGGAGGGACTTGAGAACAGGGGATGGCAGGGCTGGGAGGGGCCTGAGAACAGGGGATGGCAGGGCTGGGAGGGGCCTGAGAACAGGGGATGGCAGGGCTGGGAGGGGGCTGAGAACAGGGGATGGCAGGGCTGGGAGGGGGCTGAGAACAGGGGATGTCAGAGCTAGAAGGGGCTTGAGAACAGGGGATGTCATAGCTGGGAGGGACCTTAGAACAAGCAATTTCAGAGCTGAGAAGGCCTGAGAACAGGGAATGTAAAAGAGCTAGAAGGAACTTCAGAATATAGAACATGGAATGTTAGATCTGGGAGGAACCCCAGAAAATAGAATATGGAATATCAGAGCTATGAGAGATCTCAAAGCATAGAACAAAGAATGTCATGGGTGGGAGGGACCTTAGACAGCATCCAGTCCAGTCTCTTTATTACATAAGTAGGAAAACAGAGGCCTGGCAAGTGCAGATGACTTGGCCAAGGCCAACTGGCCAGTCAGTGACAGGATCAGGACTGGTGCCCATGTCTTCTGCTAGTCTGGATCTCTCACTCAGATTCCCCTTTCAAGGCCATTCTCAAGGCAGGAGCTCCTCAAGCTGACCTTTCTCCTGCTATAGCAGAAACTGGGCCACAGGGCTTTGTGAAGTTGGACAGCCATCCTTTTCTGGACAATCAGCTCCTCTCCAGTCTGTCTGAGCCAAAAAAAGAAGACACGGAGAGCCAAGCAGAGCTAAACAAAAAAGAGGCAAAATCCTGAAAAAATGTGGTCAATCATTAGCTGAGAGGTTTAAAGGCTCTGCTCCAGTGCCGCTGAACATGTCCAGAGCCCAGGTCTCCTTAAAATAGTTTTGCAAAGTACATGGAGAATTCCACACGATAATAGCAAACAGGACTGATGCTGCTTCTATCCAGGGCTCTTGGCGCAGGCCCCTGCAGCCAGCTCCCCCAAAGAGCCTCTGCTTTTAACCCCAGTTAGTTGTGTATGACCCAGCAGAAAGATCCCAGGGCAACTCTGGGGCAGGAGGCACAAACGGTGGGCATGCCAGCTCGACCCCTGTCTGTCTGTCTGTCTACCTATCACAGTGCCAGAACTTTCAGCCATTTTAATTCATTCTTAGCTTTAAAAATCCATGATTATCTCATTGGAGCCTTACCATAGCTTTGTGAGGGGTTTAAATCATCCTCATTTTATTGATGAAGAAGTCAAGATTAAGGATAGCTCAGTTTGACTAACAAAGCTGAGAGCTGTCAGAAGTGGGATTCAAACGTGGCCTTTCTGTCTCCAAGTCCTGCCCACTGTACCACACTCTGTCCCTCTCATCCATTGGAAATGTGAATAAGGAAAATTTGTGTTTCTGTAGGACTTTAGATCTTATGCAGCACTGCCCTCACTTCAGCTCTTCAGAGGTCATTAGAAAGAACACATACAGACACAGAAACAGACACAGACACAGACACACACACATACCCCTCTCCTGAAAAGGACTTGAGGTACCTGAAGCCTTAGATTAAAAGGTTCCGTACTGAGGCCTCCAGATTCCTTTTTTTTCTTTAACACCCGCTGTACTCTGCTGAGATTATTGTAAAGGGTCCATGACAGAGGGTCTGGTAATCTTGGACTAGCAGGGCCCCCCAACTCTTTTAAATTTTGATTGTTGTCTTTCGTTTTTCCATCCCCATAACCCCAAATTCCAAATGTCCCCTTCCCTGTGCCTTCCCCACGGAGCCCTCTCTTGTCACAAAGTGTAAATAAAGAAAAGGGGAGGAAGGCTGTTTAGCACAAGTAACCAACGTCAGCCAAGTCTGACAGTCCGTGAAATCTTCCAAAGCCGCATCCTTTGCCTCTCCTCCTCCCCCCCCCCCACCTCTGCAAGGAAGGGAAGGAGACGCATTTTCTCATCTCTTCTTTGCAGCCAAGCTTTCCCCAGATTGTTTTAAAAAGACTTGGCTTGGACGCCAAGTGCATTTGGCAGAGGAGCAAGGAGAGTGAGGAGGCAGGGGGAGAGTTTGATCAGTTGAAAAGAGGAGCTGAAGCCTTGGTCATTGTCAAAGGGCCTTCCTCCTAAGGGAAGACAGTATGGAGGAAGAGGTGGCCTTGGAGCCATGAGGATCTGGGTTCAAGTTCTGACTCCCATTGGTGGTGTTGCCCTGGGCAAATCACCTAACCCTTCTGGGCCCCAGGCAGAGCGTAAGACAGCCCTCTGAGACTGTTAGCTACAGAGTAAGTGCCAAACTTTCATGGTACAGGGCATTTCTCACTGGGAACCCATGAAATCCCAGGTCTGGTCCCCAGACAGTCTGTCAACAAGCATTTATTAAGCACTAAATGTGTGCCAGGCACTGTACCAAGTGCTAGGGATACAAGGAGAAACCAAAAATGGTTCCTGCACCTCGGAGAGCTCACAGCCTAATGGGGGTCACAGCATGCAAATAACTGTGGACACAGGATATAGATAGTGGAGGGAAGAGGTGATCTGGGAGGGAAGATGGCCAGCAGCTGTGGGGAGGAGGGACCATGAAAGGCCTCACACAAGCTGGGGGGACCATGAAGGGGCCTCACACAGGAGGGGGAGATTTCCTCCCAACAGCTGTTTGAAGTAGGTGAGTCCTGTTATCTCTGAGCCTCAGATAAGGTAAGGGGGCTTTCCACACCTGAAAACTCTCAGTTTTGTGTATGATCAATAGAGGGTTGGGAGCATGGCCCAAGTCACATGTGTGGCAGAGCCAGCAATCATATTTAGAGGGATCCTCAGGCCATTAGTACAAGCCTTTCATTTGACAGATGAGGAAACCAGAGTCACACAGGTAGGATTTGAACCCAAATCCTCTGACTCCAGGACCTCCCTCCTCCCCCACCTCTGCAAGGAAGGGAATGGGACCTCTTTTTTCATCTCTTCTTTGATTTTTCTATGGTAGCACATGCCCCCCAAATGATCTCCTGTCTTCCAACTCCAAAGCTAGTCTTTGGTTCCCCCAGCTGACCAGGGGGCACTGCCCATAGAACCCTCGAAGCCAGTCTGAGGATATCCTTGTTCTATGCTGATGTGTGCTAATGGCACGACCTCAGCAAATCACTTCACCTCAATAACAATGGTCTACAGGCATTTATTAGGCTCTTACTGTGTGCTGGGCACCACGCTGAGCACTGGAGACACAAAGAGAAACCAAACAGTCCCAGTGGGAGAGACCTCACATCTATCAGTGGACACACACAAAATGCATCGAGGAGATGGCAGGAGGCTTAGCAGGGAAGGCAGGAGCAGCTGCGGGAACAGGAGAGGCCTGTCTCTTCTGTAAACTGAGGCAGCTGGACCAGCACAGTGCCTGGTGCTCTGCAGGTGCTTAATAAATCTTTATCAGAATCAAAGAGCTCCAAGGCTCCTCACAGATGTAGGTTTAGGGTCCTATGGCCTCTCTCCAAGCTAGTCTCTAATCTATAACTTGGAGCTAATAACCCCCAATAATGCCTTAAGGGGACTATGGTAAGGAAAGTGCTTGGACAGTCTTAAGGAAACAGCGCCTGGGGTCAGCCCCTGGGGTGCCACTTCCTACAGTATACCTTTCTCCATCCCCCTCATTTTGAGGCCCTGTGCTAAGGCCTAAGACACAAAGAAAAGCCAGAACCTGGTCCCTACCCTCAAGGGGTGTGAGCATTTTAAAGGCAGAGACAAACATGTAAATAACCATGTACATACAGGATGGATGTTTGTACAGGATAAATTGAGGGTAGTCTCAGAAGGGAGGCCCAGGGCTGGGGGTGGGGAAGAAGGACCAGGAAAGGCCAGAGAAGCTAAGGGGTGAGGTGAGGTGAGGAGTGAGAACATTCCAGGCCCAGGGACAGCTCATGCAAAAGGAGATGGAGAGACAGAAGGGTAGAATGGCCAGGAGGCTGAACCATGGAGGTCACGGAGGGGAAAGATAGAAAGAGTCCCAACAGAGGAGTCTCTTTTCTGTCCTGGAAATAATAGGGAACCACTGTAGTGGGCAGGGGTGACACGGTCAGGGCAAGATCCCTTTGACTGCTCAGTGGAGAAGGGACTGGCGAGGGAAAAGAATTGAAGAAGGGTGATAGGTTAAAGGCCTGTTGGAAGAGTTCTGTTTAGAGGTGCTGTGGGTCTGGCTTGTGAAGAGTTCTGTTAGAGGTGCTACAGGTCTGTAGTGGAGTGTTGGCTGTGTGAGGAGAGATTAGGGAAGTACACAGAGATCCAGCTGAGGTAGGAGGACTCAGATCTGACCACGGACTGGTTGTGTGAGGTGAGTGAGAGTGAAGATGTCGGAAGTCTGGGAGAATGGCAGAGTCCTCCAGGATTCTGAAATGGGGAGAATTTAGGGGGAAAGATGAGTTCTAAGAGCTATTCTCTTATTGATAAATGGTCAAAAGATATGAAGAGGCAATTTTCAAAGGAAGAAATATAAGCTTTCACAAGCCAGATGATAAAATACTTGCAGATTACTAATATAGCCTGAGCTCTGAGGGGCTCATCCCCACTCACACACCCACTGATCAAACAGATCTTCATAGTTTGGCTCCTAAACTGCTTCAGTGCTCTAGAGGGTAATGCTGAGGGATTGGGGGGGCGTCTTCTATTGATGTGGTTTGTGAGCCTCCATCCCTGTGTCTCCCCCGAGGATTTTCAGTTGAAAATCAATTGAATTAAGAAGCTTTAAGTAGCTGGGGCCATTGACTAACATGGTACAGTAAGGACAATGGGAACAAAACCTTTCTCCCACCATCTGAGATACTTTCTCCCATCAGCACATACAGAGTCCAAGGGAAAATGGACTAGGGCTTAGAAAGCACAGCTTGTGGTTCCTGGAAGTCCTTTCCTCCCCTTCCTGAGGTGCTTAAGAAGTTCTCCTTGGAATAGGGGCCATTGCTCTGCTTGGTTCCTTGTGGACCCATAAATCTACACTCAGTCTGTCTTTGGCTTCAGTTGCTGCTGGCACCGGGAAGTAGGGCACCAGTGGGAAGATGGCTAAGTTCAAAATGCTCTGGATTCTTTGAAGCTTGAAGGGTCATTGTCTAGAGAAAATGGGCAGGAAGAGGAAGGGGGAAGAGACCTAGGTCAAGACGACTCTTTCTCCCTCCCCACTCCCCAAAATGATTCTCCCCCAAGGTTGATGCTGGAATTCCACACTTATTCCAACCTCTCAAATACTCAGGTTCTCAACTTGCTTGATATTTTGTGAACAACTCCTAGAGTAGGACTAAGTTTTCTCAGCCCATCTAAACATGGTTCTTGTGCATTGGCACTCTGTTCCAAGGTCCTTTTTGCCCTCAGTTTAAAGCCTGTGATTGATTGTTTTCACCTGGTTAAGGTCTCAAGGCATCTTATCACCTATTTGAAGTGGAGTGGGATGACTTGGTTTATTTATTCAACTAGCATTCTACCATTAAACTAAAAATGAGAGAAATGTGATTTAAGTCAATTCTACCAAAGATGGCAAAAAGAAAAAAAAAGGAAAATGACAAATGTTGGAGGGGCTGTGGGAAAACAAGCATATTAATGCACCATTGGTAGTGAATTGGTCATGGCGTTATGAAAGGCAGTTTGGAATTATGATCCCAAAGTTGATAAATTGTGTATAAGTATACCCTTTGACCCACTGATATCATTACTTGGCCAATACCTCCAAGGAGATTAAAGAAAAGAGGAAAATAACCCACACATGCAAAAATATTTGTAGTTTCTATCTTTGTTATAGCCAAGAATTAGAAAGTATGGGGACATTCATCAATTGGGAAATGGCTCAACTAATTGTGGTATAGGAATGTAATAGAATATTCTCGTGTTGATCATAAATGATAAAGGGGATAGTTTTACAAAAATATGAGAAGATTTGTATGAACTGATGCAGAGTGGAGTGATAAGCACTAGGAAAACAACGTATATGACAACATTATAAAGACAAATAACTTTGAAAGACTTAAGAACTCTAATCAATGCAGTGGCCAACTATAAATCCAGAGGCCCAGTGATTAAGCATTCTGCCCTCCTCCTGAAAGAGAAGTGACTGACATAAGATACACAATGAGACATACATTTTAAGAGTTGGCCCACGTGGGAATGTTTTTTTTGATTATGCTTATTTGTTCCAAGAGTTTTCCTTGCCTGCTTTTTTAATTGGGGGAGAGTGTAGGGAGAGAAAATAAATACTTGCTAATTAAAAAATTAAAGTTAAAAAATTTTAAAGATGGTGTTCTGTTTTGGATGTGTTGAGTTTGAGATGCCTAAGCACATGGAAGGTAACTGATGATATGGAATGGGACCCATTCCACATGGGCCCTACCCAAGGGAGGTCAGAAGAGAGACCAGAGGTGGATCTAGAGATCTGGGAGCTATCTTCAGAAAGAGGATAGTTGAAGCAACGGGAGCAGATGAGATCACCAAGTGAGATATTAGAGAGAGAAAAGGGAAGAAGATCCAGGATAGCCCCATGGAAAGATACCCACAGTTAGTGAGCATGGTCAGAATGAAGACCTAACAAAGGAGTATGAGGGGAGGTCAAACAGGTAGGAATAAAACCAAGAGAGAGCAGTGTTGTTTAAAAATAAAACTTAGAGAGCTCATTTCTAAGCTATGTAGAGAACTGATTGAAATTTATATATAAATATATGAAAATGAAAACCATTCCCCATTGATAAAGGGTAAAAGGATATGAATGGACAATTTTCAGAGTAAGAAATTTAAATCATTAATAGCCATATAAAAATACTCTAAATTACTAATAATTAGAAGGATGCAATTTGAAACAACTCTGAGATTCCAACTCACACACTTTGACAAAGTTGACAAAAAACCAAAAATAACAAATGCTGAGGGGCTATGGGCAAAACAGGTACATTGATTACCTGTTGGTAGAACTGTGCACTCCTCCAGTCATTCTGGGAGGTATTTAGAATGAGGCCACAACAGCTATTAAACTGTGCATACCTTTTTTGACCCAATAATACCTAAGTCTATGCTCCAAACAGAATATACAAAGATATTTATAGTAGCTTTTTCATGGTGGCCCAGAATTGGGAAGTGAGTGGGTACTCACCAATGGATGAATGACTGAACAAGTTGTGTTATATGATCATGTTTGAATACTGTTGTGCTTTAAGGACTGATGAAGGGGATGGCTTCAGAGAAGCCTGGGAAGACTTGTATGAACCAATGCAAAGTGAAGTGAGCAGAGCTAAGAGAAAAATTTATATATAATAACAACAATATTGTAAAGACAAACAACTCTGAAAGACATAGGAACTCTAATCAACCCAATGACCAACTACAATTCCAGAAAACTCATGATGAAACATGCTACCCACCTCTTGATAGTAAGGTGATGTACCCAGAATGCACACTGAAATATTTTATTTTGTACATGGCACATGCAGGGATTTGTTTTTCTTGACTATCCGTGTTCATAACAGGTTTTGTTTTTAGTGATTTCTCATGGGGGAATGTGAGGAGAAAAAATAGATCTTTGAAATTAAAAGAAACAGAATAGAAGGGAAGGAGGTAAATGGTGGGGACAACTCAGGGCTGGTTTTTGGCTTTGTGTTACCTATGAAAAAATAGGAAAAGGGAATGGAGGATAGTTTAGTGTAGAACTAGTTCACCAAGGAGCTGAGATAGAGAAGGGATGAGGATGTACCCTTTGAAGGAGTGGTGGCCTGGGAGACAACTGAAAGGGGGAAGGCTTGGAGGTGATAGGGAGAATGAAGAGCGGGGTTAGGGGTCATAAGGCCGCAGGGAAAATAGAATGAAAAAAGATTATGATCGGATGATGGAATTTCAGAGTTTATGAGCATGGGAATGGTCCACTTGTCGATGACATCGAGTTCAAAGGTACAATCACTCTGTAAGCAGCTGAGGTGGGCTGGAGAAGTAATTCAGGAGGATTGAGTAAGTTGAAGAAATGAGAGGGGGGTAGGTTTCTGAGGGAGCATCCATCTATATACTGCAGTACCTTAAAAGGGGAGGCACAGAACTCATTGAGAAAAGAGGAAGAATGACCTGGAGTGTCTGGAGATAATGGCCACCTGGATCTGGGTTGAGGGATAAACTTGAACAACATGAACCTTAAAGAAGGAGAGGTTGTTGAGTGATGGTGGTAGAGGAAGAGTCTGAAGTAGCATTGGGGAACAAACGATAGTCAAACTCTTCCATTGTGACCAGTGATTTGAAGGTATGAAAGAAAGTGCCACCAGTTCTGGAAAGGGTGCTGAGGGGAGTGTTTTCATTGGGAGAACCCTCTAGCAGAAGGAATGAGAAAGGAAAAGGTTTAGGATGAAAGCATGTTTGTTACCTATGGAGTAGGCATTCCAGAGAGCACCATGGAAGGGACATGTGGATCTGGAGTGATATCAGTGGGGGGAGAGAAGAGAAAAGTTAAGATAGGTGGAGTAAGAGCAGATAAACATGGGAGATTGGGTTTGTATATCAGCAGTTGGAGGGGGAGGTTCTGAATCACTAGCATGAGGTTGGGAAGACAATGCTGACCATTTAGGGATGAGTCTATGTCAGTACTTAGACTTACTTTATAGAAATGGTCTCCAAACTTTTGTGATGATATACTCCCATTAGTAAAAATATTTGAGGATATACCCCCACTATATGTATATTTAGTTATTTATAATTTTGACAAAGTAAATCTACTAATAATGATGTACATTATAAAATGTACACAAAAGAGATGATGAAACAAGGCAGAAATATTTGATTGTAGAGTCAATAGGGAGTCCTTGGAGCTTGAGTCGGATGGTGACATGGT
Organism: Trichosurus vulpecula; assembly: GCF_011100635.1. Taxonomy (NCBI): domain Eukaryota; kingdom Metazoa; phylum Chordata; class Mammalia; order Diprotodontia; family Phalangeridae; genus Trichosurus; species Trichosurus vulpecula. The sequence continues at coordinate 30,631,589 of NC_050576.1, forward strand.
CAGACCTGTACTTCACAGAAATCACTTTGGCAGCTTTGAGGAGAATGGATCAGATTTGAGTGAGACTGAGGCAAGGAGATTCCACACAGGAGGGGATTAGAATCATCAGGGCAAGGGGGCTAAAATTAGGGTTATGTCAGAGAGTAGAGAAAAGGGACAGAAGAGAAGGAAGTGGAGATTGAAAGGACAGGATTTGGAAACTAACTGGATATGTGGCATGAGGGAAAGGCAAGAACTGAGGTTGTGGTCCTGAGTGAGAGAAGAATGATGGTACCCCAAAAAGTAAAAGAAGTTTGGAAGAGCCCTGAGTTTGGGGAGAAAGATAATTACTTGCATCTGTGATGCAAACTGGAAAAATGAAGAAGGGGATGGGGAGTCTTCCTCACTGGACTTTGCCCCAGTAATTGAGAGGTACTTGTCAGGGGTACAAGGTAACCTTGTGATAAGGATGTGGGAATGCAGGAGAGGGGATGGAAAATGTTACCTGCACAGCTTCTGTGGGTGCCTGAGTCTTGGATAATCTTGAGGGGACAACCCCCAGAGGAGGCCAGGGAGGCCAGCTGGATGTGGTATGGAAATGATGGACTATAACGAGGTCAGGGGGTACAGTTGTGTTGGAGAAAAGCTCACAGTTATTGGGGAGGGGAGGATCCATCTCCCCCTCCACATCCCCTTCTATCCATCCCACACTCCTTGAGAGCCAGGCCATTGCCCCTTGGTGGCAGGGGGGCTCTGCCTTGAAGACTTCAGTTTTACAGGATGCCCTTGCAGTTAGCTGTGTGTGCAAATTCCGACTGTGCTAGACTTGAAATGTTCTGAAGGCTGCTCTGAAGGCCCTGGCAGCCCTCCCTCTTTCCTCCAGCAGCTCAGGAGCTGTCCAGCTGCCATCCCTAGGTCTGGCCTAAGGGTGGGCACATCTCCCTTTCTGAGAGCTCTTCCTTGATCCCTCTAGCTTAGGAACACAACCTGCTTCTCTCATCATTTTAGAGTGTCAAAGACCATGGTGTCATGACTCATAGACATTTAGTACCACTGAGGCAACAATAGTGTTACAAAGATGCATTTTTGTGGCAGGGAGTAGCTTGGGGTGGTTAGAGCAGAGGCAGCTCAGCCAGCCCTCTGCCTTCTGTTCACATCTGGCCCAGCACAGTCCCTGCCTGGAGCACCTACCCTAGATGCCTGCCCTGCCCGGCCAGCTCCCTGGGCCAGGTGACCACCGTGGCAAGCCTGGGTGCTTCGTCTGCTTCCTTATCCCAGTGGGCATGACTGGCTGAATCCCTTTGGCTCAGCAGTGACCATTAGTGAGAACATTTAGGGTTTGCTGAGGACACCTCTGGACAGTGTCCCTGAGACATCAGTCATGGCTTGTTCACACCAACAGAGGTGACTTGCACTGGAGTTCTCCTGGGATGACATGTTCCCAAGCCAAGTGGAAGTGGTTTGGAGGCTTTGCTCCAACTCTGGTTTTATGTCCCCAGTGGTCCTCTTTGTTAATGTAGGTAACAGAGAGCTTCATTTACAGTTAGGAAGCAGGGATGTGGAAGGAGCCCAGGCCTGAGGGTCCCAAGGAGGACTGGCAGCCCTGAATCCTCATTCTGCCAGGATGCCCAACCTCAGTTTGTTCGTCTGGAAAATGGAGGATTTGGCCCAGATGGTCCCTTTCTGCCCTAGTACTTTGTCTTTGACAAATCAATCAGGCATATTTCTTTTTCCAATGAACAATTTAGAACTTTGGGAAGGTCAGGTGTTGGGGTGAGGTGCATTGGTGGCCCTGCTTGGGGAGGCACTCCTGGCTGCTACGGAGCCGAGATCAGCAGATCAGAGCCAGGGCAGAGTCTTCCTCAGAGCCCTCTTCCCTCCGGCAGAGGCCAGGTGTATTTTCCATGGACTTCGAGGTTTTCTTCACCCCTCCCCCAAGACCTGCCGCCTGTAGTGTCACAGAATGTCAGAGCTGGGAGGGGTCTTGGAGACCCATCAGGACTATACTGTTACTTAACCGGTGAGCGAAGAAGGACCAGCACCAGGAAAAGAGACTTGGTCAAGGGTCTCGGTGACTTAGCACGGCGGGGTTTGTCCTCAAACCCAAACCAGGGCCTCTTGCTCTTGCCAGTTTCCCACAGACTCGAGTCTGCTACTTTGTATCATAAGAGTGAAAACAGTTTGGAGGAGGGCGGGAAGGGAGGAGGAAGAGAAGAGGAAGAGGCTACAGCTTGACCCATGCTGAGCCCCCGTGGAAGCCACCCTTGAACTTGACAGGCCCACCTGCCCTGAGCCTCCAGCCGGCCCAAGTGGCCCACAAGACCCTCTTCTTCCCCAACCCGGAGTGGAGACGGGGCGAGGGCAGCAGGCGCGGAGTCTGGGGTCACGCTCCGGGAGTCCGGGCAGAACTGGGGACACAGGGCCGGAGCCGTGGGGCACCTCTGTCAGGAGGAGACGGAGAGACAGAGATCTGGAGGGAGAAGGACAGAGACAGGGAGAGGAGGAGGGAGGAGGAGAGCGGGAGGTGGGGTGGAAGCGCTGGATATGGTGAAGATGAGAAGTTTGGAGGGGGAAAGCCGGAGTCAGGCAGAAGCTTCGGGCGAAGGGCCAGGGAAAGATTTGGAGAGAGAACTAAGGAGCCCAGGCGGGCTCCCCGCGGCTCGGGGCTTCCCCTCCTTGGGCCCCCACGGCTCGGCCCGCTCCCGTGGCCTTGCTGTGGGCTCCCCGGTGGGTCTCCCCACGCCGGGCAGCCTTTGCAGCGCCCCGCGTTTCCCGCTGCCAGGTGAGGTCTGGCCGCTGCGGTTCGCTTCATCGGATCCTCAGCCCGTCTCCCTCCGGGTACTCCCGCCCCCCTCCCGCCGCTCGCTCCGCGCTGCGCTCCGGCGGTGATTGCTCGGGTCTGACTTAGCCAAAGCGGCGGACGCTCCCAGAGCCGCCCCCTCTCCCTCCCTCCCCCAGGTCTGGCCGTCCCCCCTTCCCCCTCCCCCTCTCTCCCTCCTGTCTCCTGGGCGCCCAGGCGAGAGCAGCCGATGGGCAGAGCGGGGGGTTTTCGGGAACAATAAGAGCGGGGGGAGGACGGCGAGCCCCGGAGCTTCGCCCCCCCCCCCGCCCCGCGCGTGCCGCGCCCCGCCCCCGCCCCCGCCCCCAGCCAGGCCCGGCCCGGCCCGGCCCCCGCGCCTCCAGCAGCTGCTCGGGCGGGCGGGCCCCTGAGCGGAGCCGGAGCCGGAGCCGGAGCCGCGGCCGCCGGGGGGCCCCTCCCTCGGTCCGTCCGATCGTCCGTCGGTCCCGCCTTGGGTCCGTCCCCCTCCGGCCTCAACAGCCCCAGCCGCCGCGGCTCGGACCCCGGCCATGTACGCCTTTGTGCGCTTCCTGGAGGACAACGTGTGCTACGCGCTGCCAGTGTCCTGCGTGCGCGACTTCAGCCCCCGCTCGCGCCTCGACTTTGACAACCAGAAGGTCTACGCGGTCTACCGGAGCCCCGAGCCCCCCGAGGCGGCGGCGCCCCCTGCGCCTGCGCCCGCCGGGGCCTCCTGGGGTGCGCTGCTGCCGCACAAGGCCCAAATCCTGGCGCTGGCAGGTGAGTGAGGCCCGGGGGGCCGGGGCGGGGGGCGAGGGGCGCGGATCGGGGTGGCCCCTGCCAAAGCCTAGGCCAAGGGCCGGGGGGCCTCCCGACACCTGGGCGGGGAGGAGGGGCGCAGGTCCCCCCCGGGGAGGCTGCGGGGAGACGGGCTAGGGGTCGGTTCTCACAAGCCGCGCCCCCCTCAGTCTTCTTCCCAGGCTCATTTTCTGAGGTTTATTTCTGAAAGGCCAGACCAGTTAAAACTGAGATCGGTTCCCCATTGTCATCCCTGCCCCCCTCTATCTCTCTCCCTTTCCTCTCTGTCTATTTGGTTTCACTTGTTGGAAAGGAGTTTTCAAGAGCCCAAGGTGGGGAGAGGCAGGAGAAGGTGGTTGGGGGGGGGGGGCGGGGCAGCTCTCCCCTACCTGTCCCCTTCCCTCAACACACACACACACACACACACACACACACACACACACACACCCCTCTATTGGGACCACGGTGACATTTGGTCCATCCCTTTTCTAGGACCTGCAGCCACTGCTAACAGTGAACCAGGGGAGCTTCAGGCCCCTCTCTGTTCCTCATGGGTCCACTTTAGAACTGTGTAACAGTTATCTCCACCCCCACCCCCCAGTATTTGGGTAAGCTCCTGTCTGTAGCTCCCAAGAGCCTCACAATCACACATCAGTCCTCCTCCTGTCAAGTGTACAGAGAAGGAAGGAGCTGGATGCCCTGTCTCAGATGGAGAAACTGATGCCTGGAGAGTTTCCATGGAGGCCAGCCCAAATGCTGGGGCTCTATAACAGCAAGCTCACGTTTAAGGACTCCTGTGAGGTAGGCAGAAGAGGAGGTATTATCCACATTGTGCAGATAGGGAAACTGAGGATGGGGAGTCCTGGCATCACTGTGAGACAAATGTGGTCTCCAGTTAAATGGAACTTGGAAGGTACCCTCCCTGCTCATTTTACAAGAAGGGAACTGATCTCCAGCAAAGGGAAGGGACTTGCTTAAGGTCACTTAGCTAGTAAGTGACAGTCTGGCTTTTTTAACTGAGTGCCTCCAACTCCAAACCCAGCACTCTTTCAGGTCTCCCAACCCCTAGCCCACTGTGTTCCTTGTACTATGTACCACGCTGCCTTCTAATCCCCACCCCCACCCCTGCAATTCATAAGCAAAGGGTAGGAAGAGACTGACAGGTGGTGCTTCAGAGCTGCAGAGGTATCTGGGACCAAGGCCAGGAAGCCCAGGGGTGAGGAGGCCGGGTGTCTGAGGCCAACAAGGATCACTTGGAATCAGTTTCACAAAGCTGGGAAGGATGGAGAGAGGGCTAGGTAGGCATCTGTCTGGATCCATACCTTAGCAAAGATTCCCCTTGTGGAATCCTGAGCGAGTGATCACTCAGCTCTAGGTTGAATACCATCAGTGATGGTGAACTCACCACCCCCAAGGCCTTATATCAAGCCTAAAACATCCTCCTTGTAAATCTCTGCTTCCTCCCCCACCTCCACCCCCACCAGCATCCAAGTTGCTCTTTGTCCTGCCCTCTGGGGTCTACTTTATAACCCTTCATACATTTGAAGATGTCTCCTAGCAGCCCTTTTCTCCCAACTAAAAAGTCCCAGTTCTGTGTCCTGGTCTTGATGTGCCCTTCCTATGTTAGCAATCCTGTTTTGCATCTCCTCCCCCCGCCCCCCCCATATGAACATGCTGCTCTCTCATTAGGGCCTGCCCAGGCAGTCAGCTGTGAAATGGAGTCCCTGCTTCCTTGCTTGACTTAGGAATTTTAGGACTTGGATCTGTAAGGGGCCTTAGCAGTCATCTGGATAAACCCATTTTACAGCTCAGGCAACTGAGGCCCGGAGAAGGGAAGGGACCTGCCCCAGATGACCAGCCAGTAAGCCCCTTTGGCCAGGCAGAGATGGGAAAAGGCCTGGGTGGTGATAAAGAAAGCTGGGCAGTTGGTCCCCTAAAGAGGACAAGTTTTAGGGTCAAGACAGTACGAGAAAGTGGAAAGAGATTGAGAATTGAGGACCTACCTGACTGGTTAGCAGACAGATGTTTATTCTCCATGCACAGGGTCCAGCAATCAGAGCTGAGGGCACCAGCAGCCCAGGGTACAGGGGGAGGCGAGGGAGAGACCAGTTTCAGGGAGTTGACAGTCTACCAAGGGACACCATAACTTGCCTTCCGTTTGACTTGTTGAAAAAAATTTAAAGAATGGAATGGGGAGGGTGGGGAGGAAAAAGGCAAGAGAAAGTGGTTTCTGGGGTTGGGGGAGGGGCATTCTTCTATCTGTCCCCCTCCCCCAACAGAGCTCACATAGAGGTTGTTGGGGCCCGAGGGTGTTGGTTCATCCTTCTTTTGGAACCGAAGCCCATTGTAGAGACATACGTTAGGCTGTATGAGGAGGGAGGCTGGAAGGAACATTGGAAGGCATGCGACCTCCCCAGCTTCTAGCCCAGAAGCCCCAGTAAGGGTTTCCAGTTGGATCTGCCCCAAGGTGGCAGGTCGTAAGCCTCCCTCACTACTCTAGGAAATAGTGAGTTTCCCATCCCTGGAGGTATCCAACCAGAGCCTGGATGGCCACTTTGAAGGTATGTTGTCAAAGGGTTTCCTGCCTGGGTGAGTTGGCTTGAGGTCCCTGTCACCTCTGAGATGCCTGTGCTGGCACCCCTTCCTCCTGGGGGGAGCTCCAGGTCTGCTTAAAGAGCCTTGGAGTGTCCTGCCTGCTTCTTGAGACAGGATGCTTCTTAAGAATTCCCAGCAGCCAGTCTCCAGGGTCCTCATGGCTCAGGATTTGATCAGGGGTGGCTTCTTGGAGGCGGCAGCTGAGCCTTGGGGTCTGTGGTCCTATGCTAGACAGTCTGTAAACATTTAAGCACCTACTTCGTGCCAGGCATGGTGCTAAGCACAGCATGCCCTTCCGTTCACACCCTGCTTCGTAGTGTGCTTTCAGATCTGACACGGAATGAATGATCTCATGGGGTGGGCACAACCCCATCTTACAGATGGAGAAACTGAACCCCAGAAGGAACTTAGCACAGTCACATAGGGAGTGTCCTGGAGTCCTCTGCCTCATGCTGCTGCCTCTGGCTGCCACCTCTTTCCCTCCATTGTTCTGATGGAGCCTGAGCCCTCAATGCACTGAATTGGGCCATTCTTCATTCTTGGCCTTATCATCCCCATTCTATAGATAAAGAAACTGAGGCTCACATGTGAGGCAGAGTGGAGGGAACAAGCGTTTATTAAGCACCTACTGTGTGCTACACATTGTGCTAAGTGCTTTACACATATTTCATTTGATCCCCCAACAACCCTGGGAGATAGGGGCTATTATTATCCTCCCCTGAGACAGAAGGGCAATGACCTGGCCAGGGTAACGTGACCAGGAAGGCTCTGGGACCAGTTTTGAACTCGGGTCTCCTGGACTCCAGGCCCAGCCCGCCCAGCTATCTGTGCAGCATCAGAAACCAGTGCTCATCCTACCCAGATAAATGGAGAGCTGACCATCTAGTCCAACCTTCTTATTTAACAGGTTGGGAAACTGAGGTCAAAGCAGTTCAGCAGCCTGCCCAAGTCCTAGCCAGGAAGTGATGACACCATCACCCAAAGCCAGCTCCTCTCCCTGGGAGCTGAGGGTACATTTACCTGCCTGGTGTCACAGAGCTGGCAGGGTCCCAGGCCTCTCATCAAGTACCAGAAGAGCGTAAGGGGCTTCTGCACCATACTGACCCCTGGGCAGGTGTTGGGCAGGCTGTGGGCAGGCCTCCTCCCTGGGCTGCAATCTGGGAGGAGCAGGTAGAAAAGACAGCTGGATGCACAGTAGACCTCCAGAACAAGGAGCTTTGGATCCACAGATGTAGCCTTGGGGCCCTCTTCTAGGAGGGCCAGCCTTGCCACTGGACATCCATCTGTCATGTAGGGGCCATGGAGCACACTCAGACTGAAAGCTGATGAAGGGGAAAGATCTTGGCTACTTCCTTTTTTTCCTCCTATGTCTTCAGCAAAAGAGATCAGCTGTTTCCCAAGAGTAGAAACCAAGTCAGCTGGTATTGTAGAATTGTCTAACTCCATTCTGCATTTGGGGAGGCTCCCTCCCAGGAGGGGGAGACAGATTCTCCCTGAGCCTGACTCTGGCCTGGCTCTGGACAGTCTATCCCCACCCCTGTCCCTGCTCCTGTTCTGCCTTCTGGGGCCCAGCAGAACAAGCCTAAGCCCTTTGACCACTTGAAGGACGCTAGCTGGTCACTGTACCCCAACCCCTGTTCCTCTCCAAGTCACACTTACTCTACCCTCCTTCCTTAGGTTGGACCTCCTGGGGGTGCCCTCCAGTCCCCACCCATCTGGTGGCCCCTTTTGGATTGGCTCCAGCTTGTCCACACCCTCCCTAAAATGTGGTGCCTGAGGCACCCGCTGGATTTGTAACCTTAGCTGCCTTGTCCTAGAAGGAAGAAAAACCATCCCAGTGGGTGATTCACTGCTGTTTGCCCCAGCAAGTCAGCACTGGCGTCTCCTACCATCAGTGCCATCTACAATGCCAGCTGTGACACGCTGTTGTAAACAGCAGCAGAGAGCCGGCAGAGGCCATTGTACAGAAGAAGAAACTGAGTCTCAGGGAGGAGAAAGGTCTCCCAGCAGTCCGAGCCAGGACTCTAGATTTAGAGCCGGGTGGGGCCTTGAAGGCCACCTCCTCATTCTAAAGATGATAACTTGGGGTTATCTTGAGGCCCAAGGTGTTGGACTCCAGTCTCTTGCATTTCCCTAAGAAAGACTTTAGCATTGCAAAGAACTCTCCTCCAGGCAGCCCAGTAAGAGGGAAACTGAGGCCCAGAAAAGGCATGTCTGTGATTGAAGTCATGCTTGTCTCTTTTCTCTTTCCTATGTCTTCGCTTTTGTCCCATAGTGCTCCCTGGCCTGCCCTCTTCCTATCTCCTCCCCAGCATTCCTTAGCTTGGTCATACCTGCCGACCAGGGTTGCCATAGTATTTTGAATAGCTGCCTTCGTAGGTGTAGGCTGCCTCCTAAAAAGAGAGAGCGGTGAAAAGAAAATAATGTAGAGGTACCACCTGGAAAAAAAATAGTCCTACAAACATCCTACGGAAACCAGATTTGTAACATGCTGTCATCTGGGTCTGTATGAAGCAGATCTGGGGACTGGGCAGGGGCTCACATTCAGACCAGGAGAACATCAGCCTTGAGTCTGAAAGGCATCACTGAATCAGTGGGTTTTGGGACTCCAAATTCTGGAGGTTTTTTCTGTTCTTCTGTGTAACTCTTGCGCGCGCGCGCGCGTTTGTGTGTGTGTGTGTGTGTGTGTGTGTGTGTGTGTGTGTGTGTGTGTGTGACAGAGACAGAGAGGATAGAGAGACAGAGAGGGGAAGAGTAAGGAGGGAGGATGGAGAGAGGGGAAAAGAGAGACAGAGATAGTAACAGGGAGAGACTTTGAAAAATTGTCAGATTTCTCCCAAGATTGGCTGTCACCATGTCCAGCACAACTCAAGGAGAGACCTTTCTGCTCCTTGCTCCAATTTTAGGGGGAGTACCCACCATTTTTTGCATAGGAGCCTTGGTTCTCTACCCATTTCATCTTTGTTTGTTAAACTCTAACTGATTCCTTTTGCCTTTGGAGCCCTTTCCCTGGTTATGGACCAGCTTGGAACCTCCTAAAAGGCTAGAGGGTTGATTCTTCCTGGAGCTGCTGTGGCATTTCCCATTCTTAAGCCCAGGCATAGATTCAGACAGCTGGGGGTGGGCATTGGGTGCATTGGGCTGTGTCACTCCAGGAAGAAGTCACACTAATATGGACTGCAGCTGTCACCTTGGCCAAGTCACTTCTCCCTGGGCCTGTTTCCTGTCCAAAAGGGGCTTTGGCTAAATGATCTTGAAGGTTCCCTCCAATCCTGGCCTTCCCTGTTCTAAGGGCCCTCCCAGCTCTGACACTCTCTTCTCATTCTGTGGTCCCTCGGACATTGTGTGGTTCTGTGATTTGGGGGAAATGCTGTGCTAGTTGCCTCTTGATGCCTCCCTCCTATCCCACCCTTGACCATCTTCTCCACTAAAATGCTAATTTGTTGGGGCAGAGACAGCTTTCTTTCTCTGGCCTGAGGAGATGCTATGTGAAAGATGAGGTTTGGCTTCCTTATGGCTGAATCAGCCATAGGTAGTTAATCTTCCTCTTCTGACACCCAAAGGGAGACTGCAGCTGGGGTTCAGATCGGCTTTGTGGTGTCTCTGGAGAGCATCCTGCTTCCTGAAGGCTTCCCAGCAGCCACAGCCACTCTCCAAACCCATCATCCGGGGAGCCGCCAGCTCGGTCTGGGCACTCCTGAGTGCACTGTGACCCAGAAAGTGTGGCAAGTGAGTCATGAGGCTCTTCACCCAGTCCTCCAGGCCTGGAACACTGAACCCTCCAAAGAGCCTTGGGCAATCAGAAGGGCACAGAGCCCCAGGGCAAAGTGGAGGGAGGGACCTTTTCCAGCCTTTCTAAAAGCCCTCTCTGCTCTTTCCCTTCTAGGCCGCATTTTCCTGGGTCAACTTTCCCCAAAGAGCCTGGGCTCAGCTGGGTTTTGTTAGCAACCAGAGCGTGCCATGGCCTAGTCCCTTTTTTGGACAGAGCTTGAAGCAGCCAGGACCCAGGAATGGATGAGGCCATCCATTGCTAGCCCTCCTCCTGTGAGCCACACCATGTGGCAGAGACAGAAGGGTCACTGGCAGTCATCCAGGCCAGCCCCCCTCTTGAAGATGGGGAGCCCAGAATGGCAGAGTCACATGTCCAAGGTGGACCCAGGGCCTCCAGTCCCAGGTCAGGGCTCTTTCCTGCGGTGGGAAGTGGGGGAGCAGGCACATCCCTAACACCCATCTGCCGATATGAGCACAGACCAAAAAGCTGCTCTGCAGAGCCATCGCATCACCTTTGTCTGTGTAAAAGGCCAAAAAAAAGCTAGCAGCCTCCTCTGTCAGTCCTTCAGCTGAAAAAGCTCAGGACTTTGGAGGAGATTTCTTTCCAAGCCTCATTCTTCTTTCTTGGATAACTTTGGTTTGTTCCGTGTTCTTGGCCCATCTTGGCATCTTTGGTCCAAACAGAGCGATGGCAAGAGAATGCTTTGGCGAGCGCCCAGGATTAGTGGGGAGGCAGAGGGCTGGCCAGGATTGCTCGATGTCATCAGTGAGGAAGCCTGCCAAGGGGGGTGGGGAGAGAGGAGGCGGCAAAGCTTAGAGTTTCAGTTTTGACATGTTTTAGCTGATATATATTGGAGCAAAGAGAGGAGCTTGTGGGTGCCACCCCCATCCCTCCAGAGCGCAAGAGAACATTAACCATTGTTGGTCCCATCCACAGGGTGTACAGTCAGGTCACTGAGGCTGTGGGCCAGAGCAGGCAGAGGCAACCCAGACCAACTTTGAACCAGTCACAGCCAGATACATAGATGTACACACATTGATGCAGGATCCGGTATCCTGAGTTTCCAGAGAAAGAAAGTGGGGTTCAGAGAAGGGAACAGAATTACCCAGAGGTTACCTCATGAGTTAGTGCCTCTGGAGAGACCAGACTACCCCTGGATAGATCTGACATTCTCTGCTCCTAGTCCTCTCCACTCCATCATTTCTAATTCTCAGCTCCCTTCCAACTCTGACAGACTCTGTTCTAAGGCCCCTCCCAGCTCTGACATTCTGTGTTCTAAGGTCCCTCCCGGCTCTGACATTCTGTGTTCTGAGGGCCCATCCCAACTCTGACATTCTGTGTTCTAAGGGCCCATCCCAACTCTGACATTCTGTGTTCTAAGGGCCCTCCCAGCTCTAACATTCTATGTTCTAAGGGCCCTCCCAGCTCTGACATTCTGTATTCTAGGATGTCTTCCAACATGGACATTGTTCATTTCTCTGTGCTCTACCACTCAGGCTCTACGGAGCTGGCCTTTTCTCTTCCTCCCTCTTCATTCTTGACCTCTGTCTCTGCTCCAGGTTTTCATGCCCTGCTCTCTCCTGGTTCTCCTGCCAGCTGTCTGACCATCTCCTCTGCAGGCTCATTATGTCTGTAGTCCCCTCTTACAATGGGCTCCTCAGGCCTCTGTCCTGGGCCACGCCTCTTCTAACTCTCTTGGCAATCTCACAAGCTCAACTCTGTGCAGATGACTCTCAGCCTTCTATATCCAGCCCTAACCTCTCTCCCGAGTCCCAGCATCTTCACCCGCATGCTCCGGACCCATCTTAGATCCCTGCCCCCCTCCCCATTAGAACTCCTCCTCTTTCCCCCTTCTTCTGCACATCCCTCTTCCTTTGAGAGCCCCATTCTTCTGCCAGGCCCTTCCCTCCCTTGTTTGCTGCTCAGCCTTGTTATTCTCCCTCCACAACATCCCCAGAGTCTCCCTTGTTCTCTTCCTTGTCTCTTGCCTGGATCATTGCTGTTGTCTCCCCATTGGCCTCCTTGTCTCCACTCTTTCATCTCTCTGATCCATCCTATTCCTCACAGCTCCTGGTCTGACCATGTCACTCCTGTCCTCAAGAACCTGCAGTGACTTCCCATTTCCCTTAGGATTAAATACAAACTCATGTGTGTAGTATTGAAGGTCCTTCCCAGTCTGAACTGCAGCCTCGACGTCTCTGGGCTGATAATGGGTCCCTCCCTCTGGCTCCCACCAGCTGACCCGCTGGCTGTGCTTTTGCCCAGGTGGTCCCACCCACCGTAGCAGAATGCCTCTCCTGCCCCTGGGGACTCCCAGCTCCATTTGAGGCTTAGCTTACATCGCACCTCCTTCAGGAAGCCTCCTATGATTGCCTGGTAGTACTCCCCCAGCCAGGGGCACCTCTCCCACATTTACATCTCTACCCACATGTTTCCTCTCCAAAGACAAGGGTGATTTCACTTTTGTGATTGCACCCGCAAATGTTTGTTGGTTGACTGATTGAGATTTGCTGTCAGTGGCCCCCCCAGCCCTTCATTTTCAGTGAGACTCCTGGAACCTGCAGGGCACCCTTCTTTTCCCTGGGCACTGAGGATCTTTTCCATTGTTTGCTGGTTCTTCTAGTCTAGTTGGATGAGACAGCATCCCTTTGACAATGGGAGACCAAACTTAGGTGGTCTGGGTGAGTCATGTGACTACTCTGGCCCTCTGCTTCCTGATCATGTGAGCTGGTGGGGCACCTCTGTGTGACCCTGAACAAGCCATTAACTTCTCTGAGGCTCAGTTTACTCATCTGAAAAGTGGAGTAGCATGCCTCTTAACTCTACTTGTTTGACGCCATGAGTGTAGAAAGTGTTAGTGTTTTATGTACTTTAAAAAAGAAACAAAGCCACTTGTTGAGGTCTGGCCCAGTGCTGGTGGGCTTTTGTGGGACTTGGGTGCATTTGGAACCCCCCTGCCCCCCATGCCTGGGGCTCATTGCTTATCCAGGCTTGTCATTTAGAGCACATCTCCCCAGGTAAGTAGCTCTTTGCATGTTCCCTAACAGAAGCTTATTGAATCTCTGAGCCTAGAGTTGATGGACTCAGCCCACTTCTACCTGCTGCCCATAATACAAAATGCTGTGATAGGATCTGGCCTCAACTCTACTTGGGCAAGAGCTCTGTCCTCTGCCCAGCATGCAGGCGGCTGCCCCGCTGGGCTATTTTGAACTCTTGGTGGACTTGGGTGACCTGGAGGGTTCAGGTGTCTGCCAGCAGTCCCTCTTCACACAGAGTTTAGTTAGGCCTTGGAAGGCGTAGAGACAGAATCTTCCCTGGTGGCAAGCCAGGCCTGGAATGGAGGCCTGACTCCTGCGAGACACATTAACTCTAGTAAGGAACTTTCCAGGGGCCACTGGGTAAATCCATCTTCTCAGTCGATGAGAAAATCCTAGGATGTGGGAGGGGTGAGAGCCCTTAGATCTGAAAATAGAGAATGTCATTGATGTTAGGGAGCTTAGAACAGAGGATATCTCACCTGAGAGGAGACTTAGAACAGAGAGTATCAGAACTGGGAGGTGCCTTAGAACAGAGAATGTCAGAGTTGGGGGAGGGGGGCCTTAGAACAGGGAATGTCAGAGATGGGAGGGGCCTTAGAACAGAGTATCAGCACTAGGAATGTCAGAGTTGGGGAAGGAGGCATCCTCGGGGATCTTTTAGTCTCAACCCCCTTGTTTTATAGATGGGGAAGCCAAGCCCCAGGGATGAGAAGTTAATGCATTGTGGAACCTTGAGAGTTTTGAGGGACCTCATTGGGTATATAGCTCAACCTTTATTTTCCTACAATATCCCCTCCCTGACAAGTGGTGAGATTCTTGAAGATTTCTAGGAATGGGGAACTCACCACCTCTCAAGATTTTTCCTTATGTAGAATGAAATCTCCCTCCCTCTAGTGTCCACCCCCATCACTCCACAGCATGCTGTTTGGGTCCTTTAAGGTTCTAGATGACAGCTGTCAGGTTCCCTCCCCTCCTCTTTTCACCTGCTCCCTAAGTCTTGTCTTCAGGCTAAACATCCCCACCCTCTTCAGTGCATTCTACAGGGCCTGATCTCGTCCTCTCAAGAGGATGGTGGTGCCCTTGGTGGCGCCCTTATTATCACCATTTCACAGATGGAGGGACTGAGTCTCACAAACGTCACATAGCTAGTAAGGGGTAGAGTCAGAGCGGGATCTCTGATCTTGGCTCTGAAGTCCTCCCATCCACCACTCTGCTTTCAGGGGGGTGGCCTCCCTCTCCACGGAGGACTTCAAGGAGAGGCTGGATGGCCTCCGGGGGTGGTTGGGACTCCTGCCCCAGAAGACACGGGAAAATCCTTCCCACTCACAGAGGCTGTTCTGTCAGTGACTTCCACTTCTACGATCCACTTGTGTTCATGTGTGTTCCTTACAACAGCCAGGCTGAGAGTTTTTCCATCCTCCCCCAGCCCCTCTCAGGGAAGACTCCATTCTTTGACAGAATTGCTCAGGCCCAAGGTCAAGGCTGTGTTCACTCGCCTCATCCTTGTTTAGAGCTCAGAGATACCTTGGGGACTCCATAGTTCATCCCCCTATTCTTCAAGGGAGGAAACTGAGGCACAGAACAGGGAAGGGCCTTGCCCCAGACCCCCCGGCAGAGGTGAGATTCGAACGCAGGCCTTCTGGTTCCCCATCTGGTCTGTTTCCTGCCCCAGGGTGCTCTGAAGACATCAGACACTCATGCCTCAAAAGGTAGGCCTAACTGGGGGGCATAGGAGGGGCTTCCTTCTCCTGAACATGACCAGAAGCGATTTCTCTAATTACATTGCCCTTAAAAATATCCACTGGGACCTGAAAATAGGAAATCAATGTAGTCAGTGGCTGCTTACCCACCATGCCTTTTCCATGTTGAGTATTCAAGGCTTCTAGTCAGGCTTCCAGGGTCCGCCTTGGTGACCTCGTCATCTGATTTGCCCCGCTAAGGCCTTTATGTTTTCTCCTCGGCGCTCTGCAGGGGAAGCAGCCTTGGGAATCCTAACCCTTGGTACCATCCTCTGCCCTGGGGAAGACGTAGGCCAGGAGGCTGTCACCTATCATTGACCAGTGACCTTTGGGGCATCTTGGGCCCTCCCAGCTGAGGATAGGTGCGTCTGAACTCTCAGGCTGGGGTCAGGAGAAGCTGCAGGGGATGTGGAGAGTGGTGGTGATCAGAGTCAGTGGGCCTACCCCCATTTCTTCTTCATAGCAGAAGCAAACATATCAAAGAGCATTATCCTCATGTCACAGATGAGGAAGCTGAGGCTGAGTGACTCAGAGGGTCCGTTTCGTGATGTCACTGAACTGAATTGAAGGCAATGCAGTCAACGCTTATTGGCTGTCCCCTTGTGCCCTGCACTGACCTTAAGTAAAGGATCCCTATGGGGCTGTCCTCAGCAAGCTTAGAGTCCTATAGAAGAAAGAGGAAGGCTTCAAGCCAAGACTGTCTGGCCCTGGGGTGGGACTGTAGCAGGGTTGGGTCAGACCACCTCTGAATTGCTGGGATTCTGGGGTGGACACCTGGGAAGGGCTTTAGGGCCCACCCAGTCCTCATGTGAGGCAATGGATGAATCAAAGAGAAAGCATTTATTTAGCTCTTACTGTATGCCAGCCACCATGCTAGATGTCGGGGACACAAAAGCCCTCCAGGAGCTTACATATTAATATGGGGTCAGCCTGGGAAAGCCCACAGCCTTTAGCAAAGTCGTGCTTTTAAATGTGCCAAATAAAATGCACAGGATTGCAAAGGAAACCCATCATATTGAACTACAGTTCTCAAAAGATTTCTCAAAGACCAAGTTCATGTCTTCCAGATGAAGGTCCTCTGTTCTAGTGGTAGAAACAATGCCTCCCCCCAACCCCCTGGGCAGCCCTCGAGTGGCCAGGGAGGACTGTGTGCATTGGCAGAATCTCAGAGATGGGCACTGGGACCATGGGTGAGTAGATCCACACATTCTTCCAAGTAGCCATGGCAAGAAGGATTGATGGAGTGATGCCTGCAAGGGCAGAGTACCCAGGGATCCAAGGTCAGGATTTGAATCCAGGTCTTCTGAAGCTCAGTGGAGTGCCCTCCTCCTGCCCCAGCCCACCTGACTGGTGTGTGCTTCTCTTGTCTAACAACAAGATTACCAGGGGTAGTACTTGTTTAGGCCACTTAAAGTTTCACAGAGCCCTTCCCAAACACCTCCTTGTTTGACTCTCCTAACATCCCCCAGGAGGAAGATGCTGCGGATGGGATCGACCCCATTTTAGGTGAAGAGCCTGAGGCTCAGAGACATTAGGTGACTGGCCCAGGGTAACACAGCCAGGAGGCATCCAAAAGGGTACCTGAAGCACAATCTTCCTGCCCCCAAGGCCAGGGCTTCCCCCCTTGCGGCTTCTTCTGCCCCCGCGTCAGTTTCTCCTAATGATAGGGCTGGCATTCGAACCCAGGACCTCATACTTCAAACCCTCAGCCCCTGCCCTGATCTCTGTTAATTTACAGCCATTTTGCATGATTCTGTTTATTTGTTTATTTTTAGGTCTAGAAAAGGCAGAGAAAGAAAGAATTGGAACAGCTTTAAACAGTTTTTTTTTTCTCGTTTTAAAGAAAGACCAGAAACTTTCCCTTGATCGAGGCCTAAGCTGTTGACGCCCCTGTCCTCCTTGGCCCCTCTCCCTACAGACACTCAAAGCTCCTTCCAGATTCTGACAGGGCCCTGGGGCTGGAGCAGAGAGATTTGAGGGGTGGAGGGGGATGGTTCATGTCTTTTCCTCCTGCTCTTTGTCCAGAAATTCCCAAAGTAATGCAGGGATCCCACCTCCACCCAGAACATGCACAGTTGTAGGAAGGTCTTCTGGCCCATCTCCGTCTCCAGCGTCCTGGGCAGGTAGGTCGCTGTCCGGCTCTGCTCAGATACTTTCTGTGAAACAGCAACCTCTCTGTTTTGGGAGAGCTCTGATTGTTAGGGCGATCTTCCCCACATCAGCTTCCTTAGAATCCTCTTCTACCCCTCCCCCCTCCTCAGTTTCCTCATGTGCACAATGAGGATTTTGGACTAGGTGGCCTTGGAGATCCTTCCAGCCTAGATACACAGTCCTTTGAGTCTGTGACTTCCCTGTGGCTGTCATCATTAGCCAGCCCAGGGCCTCCTTCCCCTCCAAGGGGCAGGTTGCTGTGGAATTCCCTTCTTCCTTTTCCTAATTCCTTATTAAACTCTAGCTTCTCTGCCCAAGTCTGCATCGCTGGACATTAGGGGCTGAGGGTGGGCCTGGGAAGGATGAGGCAAGACCTGTTCCTCAGTGCTCTCCCCAGGCTCCAAGATCAGCCCTGATCAAACCCTGCTGGGGCCCTTTTGAGATCGCTGGCTTCGAGGCAGGAGGAAGGCCTTTTCCCAGACCTCTTAGGGTTCCGAGGTGCAGATGCTGAAAACTCTAAAAACCCATGACTTTTCCTCTGCGGTTAACAAAGTGGGACTTAGGGTCAGGGTGGACCCATTAGCTGGGCTGATGGGTCTTAGGTCTGTCCATGGCCAGCATCAGGGCTAGTAGAAACAGGACAGCTCCTGGAATGTTCAGGTGCCAAGCCTGGAGTCAAGAGACCTTGGTTTGAATCACCGTTCTGCATTACTGGTGGCGTTATCCTGAGCAAGTCTCCTCCATCTTTGAGCCTCAGTTTCTTCTTCCCTAGAATGGGAGCAATGAGCCAGGTGCAATCTGCCTGATGGGGCTGTTAGGACAAGAGATCTGCATAAGCACAAAAGTCCCCAATAATGGGCCTGTTGTTTTAGTCTCTGGCCCCACCAAGGCCCTGTCCCTAAGCCTCCGGTGACATCCACAGCCACCCCCCAAGGTGTCTACAGATCCAGGGCCCCCCAGAGGTGGTTCTTCTTCCCTCCCCTCCTTTCTCTCTCTCTCTCCTTCCCCTCTTTTCCCTCTCTCTACCTCCTCTCCTTTCTCTCTCCCTCCCCTCTTTTCCCTCTGTCTCCCTCCCCTCCTTTACCTCTCTCTTCCTCCCCTCCTTTTCTTCTCTCTGTCTCGTCTCCTTTTCTTCTCTGTCCCCCCTCCTTTCTCTCCTTCATCTCCTTTCTCTCCCTCCCCCCTTTCTATCTTTCCCTCCTTTCCTTTCCTTCTCTCTCCCCTCCTCCTTTCTCTCTCTTCCTCCACTCCTTTCTCCCTCTCTCTCCCTCCCCTCCTTTCCCTCTCTCTCCTTCCCCTCCTTTCTCTCATTCTCTTCTCACCTCCCTTTAGTTCCTCTGTCCCCCTGACATCCAGTGTGGAAAAGCTGCTTCTGTCTAAGCATGTCTCCACCTCACAGATAGTTCTCCCCAATATAGAAGCAAGTTCCCAGAGTCCAGTAGGGTTCCCCTCCATTCCTGAGGCTGCTGCAGGTCACCTAACCACATAGAGTGTGGTTCATCCTGGAGGACCCACCCTGGAGGCACAGATGTCTTTAGGTGAACCAGAGTTTGAGCCTGGGGAGGCCATGGCTCTGAAGTGAGCTTTAGAAGTCTTGGCCTTTCGTGTCTCTGAAATATCTGATTTAATGGTGCTTATTCCTCCATGATCTTCATGTTTTAATGGGATGTGGAGATTCAGGAGAACAAGGAAAGACACCCCCCCAAAAAATCACATTCACTGGAACACCATATGCCCCCAAAACATGATGCCTGCCCCCAGCACAACCTTCACTTTGCCTGTGAGCTGGTTGAGTGCCAAATGTCCCCTTCTAGGTCATGTTGGTAAATGCATTTGGAATACATCAGTTGGGAAACCCTTGAGGAGGAAAGGAAGAGGAATCCAGTTTCTATGATCTCATTTTGAGATCCTTCCAGATGCCCCTGTCAGGGCCCCAGAGCTCAGCACATGGTGTCATGGAGAGTCCTGGCCTGAACATCCTGGTGGTGCCACTGACTCATTGTGTGACTTTGGGCATGTTCCTGGACCTCCTTCCTTGAACAGTGATGGGCTGAGTGGTCCCTGAGATCCCTGGCATCTCAGATGTCCCATCATTCCGTGAGGAAGCTTTCTCATTTTTAACTGGTCTTGCCAAAAGCATTAGCCAGCACTTGGGATGCTTGGGCAGCTAGAGGGCAGCTCTCTACCTGTGTAACTCATCTTGTTCTTTTCATCTACGTTTTCAGAGGACAAAACTGACCTTGAAAATAGTGTCATGCAGAAGAAAATCAAAATCCCCAAACTTTCCCTCAATCACATAGAAGATGAGGAGGAGGTCCGGGACTATGGCGATGACGATGGGGAGTTTAGACACAGTAAGGTATCGCCTTCTTTCCTGCCTTGGGAAGGGCTTGAGGCCTTTGGGGAGCAGCTATAGCTTAAGAATTCCCCAGGTCAGCCTGTATGATATTAAGAGAGATCAATGTCAAGTCCAACTCTGGGGTTCAAAAAATCAGCTGCCCAAGTACAGGCTTGAGGAGACACGGTGAGCCAACAGGTGTAAATAAAATCTGGGGGTCTGAGTGAATGACAGGCTCTAGGCAGGTTCACAGCCCAGTAGAACAGCCACAACACCAGGTGTCTACTGCAGACCTTAGGCTGCCGGAGGAGGGGGATGATGTCCAGAGGAGTGACGAGGGCAGGCTGGGGATCCCGCTTTCCCTCCCAGGTCGCTCTGCACACACTTGGCTCAGTGGGTCCAGTCTTGGGCGCCACAGTTTAAGAAGGACATTGAAGAACTAGAAAGTGACCAGTGTATGTCTGTGCTGTTGGAGGGACAGTGGAAGGTACAATGGGCATGGTAAGCTTAGAAAAGAGACAGTGTAGGAAGCCATGACAGTGGAAGGATTAACTTTGTTCTGCTTGGCCCCCACTGGGAGAACTAGCAACAGCCAGAGGGATGGAGGGAGAACTTTTGTCTCCTTCCCAAAGTGGAGTGGGCTCCCTCTGAAGGCCCAGTGGCCGGCACCCAGTGGGGAGGGCTTGTGTTAGGGCCACAGCCCTGAGCCGAACTAGATGCCTCATTTCCACTTTTGTGTAGCCCTGCCTGTCTCTGGCTTCCTCTGTACAAGGATGGGTCAGACTCACTGATCTCCAGGGTCTATTCTGGATCCCTGGGCCCAGTCAGAAGACAGGACAGTGGTGGTTCCTTCAGTGTGTCAGGGATTCTGAATGCCTTCTCACTGCAGTTCTATGAGGGAGGCCTTTCAAGGAGATTGTCTCTACTTTAGAGGTGAGGAAGCTGAGACTCAGAGGCCAGGGAGTTGCTGAGGGTCACAGAGCTGATGAGTGCTGGGGACGTGGACTTTAGAGCTGGAAGGTCCTTCGAAACCATTTCATCCAAAGCTCTCCTTTTAGAATGGAAGAAATGGGGACCGAGACAGGGAAATGGGCTTGCTCTGCCAGGACTAGAACCCAGGTCCCTCGCTCTGGAGCCAAGTGACAGCCCTGAAGGGCTTGGCCGCATTGTGCTAGGGGTTGCCAGCTGCCTGCTCTGGCCCTCCCTCTGTAGACTTCTTTATGAGCTTGTTCAACAAGACAGTTGGTATCATAAAGTTGGCAGCCCCGAGGCAGCAGCAGGCCTGGGAGCCATGAAGGACTTCCCCTCCTGCCACATGGGGTGGTGGGGCTGAGGGGCAGGGCTTAGGTCCAGCTCTGCCCCTTCCTGGCCAGAACCACTGGGGCTCCTCAAAAGAGCAAGCACTGGGTGGGAGTCAGGGGAGCTGGGGGGTGCCTTTGATCCTGGAGTCATCTTCTAAGGCTCTCTTGGCTGAGACATTCAAAGCAGATGATGTCAGAGCTGGGAGGGGCCTAAGACTATAGAACACCGAGTGTCAGAGCTGTGCCTTTCTGCTCTAAGGCCCCTCCCAGCCCTGACATTCCTTGTTCTGAGGCCCCTTCCCCTGACATCCCCTATTCTCAGGCTCTCCCAGCCCTGACATTCTCTGTTCTCAGACCCCTCCCAGCTCTGACATCTCCTGTTCTCAGGCCCCTCCCAGCCCTGACATCCCCTGTTCTCAGGCCCCTCCCAGCCCTTACATCCCCTGTTCTCAGGCCCCTCCCAGCCCTTACATCCCCTGTTCTCAGGCCCTTCCCAGCTCTGACATTCTTTGGTTCTGTGCTCTTCTTGGGACATAAAGAACAAAAGTATTATCTCTAGGTGGGCTTGGAAAGGCTGGAGGCCAAGGCAGCCACCAACCGCCAGAGCATTTCTGTTGGACCCTAGAAGCTCAGAGCTCAGATGCACAAGGGACCTCAGCAGTCAGGGCTCTGTCTCTACTTTTTTTTTTTTTTTTCCTGGAGGGGCTTGCCTTTCTTTGTATCCTCCATGCTTAGGCAAGTGCATGGCATACAGTAGGCACTTACTAAATGCTTATTGGCTGAGTCGTACAGTGTGGAGTTATCTGCCTCTTAAGGCACCTGCCCCATTGTTGGGCCCAGTCCTCCTTGTGGCAAATGGGCAGAGATCTGCTTCCTCGGAGCTGACCCCGTCCTGCCCGCCTTACTCCACTGCACCTCATTTTGCCCTCTGGGGCCAAGCAGAACAAGTTTGGACCCTGGCCTAGGCCCGCCCTCAGACCCTTGATGACAAGATCGTGTTTCCCCAAAGTTTGCTCCAGAAGAGGCACCCCCAGGGCCTTCCCTAGCGCCTTTCGTGGCACAGCCTCCAGCTCCCTCTTCCCGCTGTGGTCCAGACTGGGCTCTGGCCAGGGCAGGGGGAGCAGGATGGCTGCCTCCCTCCCTCTTGACAGACAGTATCCCTGACCCTTGAGGCATGATGTGCTGCTGCTGCTCACCACCCTGAGCTGTCTCACCATCCCTGACATCTCGAGTCAAATGCTCCTTCCCCCGACAGCTGATGGCTCCTCCTCAGACCCTGCGGAATGTTGGGTTGGTGCCTCTCGGGGGCACTTGGCATGAAATGGGGTGTGTTGGCGACCCTCTGTTTCCAAGACTCTGGGCTCCCTCAGGATGAGAGCCCCGTGCTCTGTATTCAAGCAGTCGCTTAATGTTGGTTGTTTTGTTCAAAGTCCCAGGACTTTTTCACCCCACCCCACCCCCTTCCTCTAACCACACTGCTCCCTCTTCTCTCCTCATGCAGTCAACTTTTTGAGCCCAGGTCCAGGAGTTGACACTGACCCCTGTTCCCTCTGTTGTCACCCCCAGAGACAAGAGGGGCGGAAGCAAAGTGAATCAAGTGCCCACAAGAGCATCGAGGCCGTGGTGGCCCGCCTTGAGAAACAGAACGGGCTGAGCCTGGTGGGCAGTGCCAGCCCTGAGGACATCTTTGTGGACTCCTCCAAGGGTGTGGACGGCATGGACAACATGGACGATGCCGTGGTGCCTCGGGCCCTGTATGAGGAGCTGCTCAGAAGCTACCAGCAACAGCAGGAGGAGATGCGCCACATCCAGCAGGAACTGGAGAGGACTCGGAGGCAGCTTGTGCAGCAGGCCAAGAAGCTCAAGGAGTGTGGGACGCTGGTGTCGGAGATGAAGGAGCTCCGAGACCTGAACCGCCGGCTCCAGGACGTGCTGCTGCTTCGGCTGGGCAGCGGTAAGTGCCAGCTGTCCTGGCAGGGTGGGGAGGGAGGGGCCGGTAGGAGGGCGCTGACCCTCCTGGGGACTCTCCTTAGCAAGAGGCCGAAGCAGACTCGAGGTTCTCAGCCCTTTGTCCCATGGGACACCTGTAGAACGAGGCTGTTGGGTGAGAACCACAGAATGTCAGGGCTGCCTGACAGGGCTCGAGTGTCTGTGTCTGGCTCTTTGCTGCCTCCATTTTCACTGGTGGCTTTATCCAGAATCCACAGAGGGCATGCTTTCCATAGAACCCTAGCTCAGATAGACAGCCACCATCCTGGGTGACAGAGTGAGCATCCAAAAAGGCCTTGACAGGGAGCCACCAGTTTGAATGAGGATGAGGTTATATTGTATCTGGCTAACTGCACAGTTTTACTCTGTGAGTTCTCTAGTATGAGATGGGAGAGCATTAGCCAAGCAGCAGTTTGTCTGAGAGGGCTTTCATGGGGAGTGGGCTCAGGATTCGCCAACAACGTGCTTTTATCACCTCAGGAAGTTCATGGGGTAGAGGCTCCCCATCCAAGACTGGGGACTGTCCTTGTCATCCACCCTGGTCATACAGACCCCATCTAGAAGACTGGGCTCATGTGAGGGTGGCCAGAGGAGGACAGCCGGGATGGTCCAGGGCTGCAAGACCAGGTGCCAGATGGAGGAACGAGGGCTGTTTAGCAGGACCGTAAGAAGTGCATTTGGGTGTTTGAAGGGCCTTGTTCTACAGTACAGGAGAACACTGGAGGGAGGGCCAGGGAAGCTGAGAGCAAATCCTCTGACAAAAGTTCCAAGTGTGGTATTTGCTGCCAATGTGACCAAGTCACTTTGCTCTCTGGGCTTCAGTTTCTTCTGTAGAAGGGGAATGATAATCATGGCCCCAGCTGCCTTAGATCTGGGCTCGTTTCATTTTGGAAAGCCCTCGGTAGGTATTGAGAAGGCAGAGGGGTTTCTGTTCATAGGCTAGTAGCGCCTGCCTGAGGGTGCTGAGGCCAAGCCCTGAATCCCTGTGTCTGACTCCGGAAGGAAACAGTTTGTTCAGAATCTCAGTCCCCAAAGTCGGAGGCCCATGCACAGATCTCCACGAATATGGCGATCCTGGCTTGCCCCACTTGGTGGCTTGGGCCCAGCTGGGGTCTGCCTTGAGCTAATTGTGTTGCCAGGGCCAACTCCTTTACCTTTCTATCTCCTCACCTGTAAAATGGGCGTGATGAGGGGCTAGAGAGACATCAGTTTGTTTGGTCTTTCCTGGGATCTGATGAGCTTGATGGGAAAGTGGTCCCAGAGAGGGACCATCACCTACCCAAGGTACCTAGCTTCCCCCCAACAGTACTGGGCCTAGGACCTGGGTGTGTAGCCCAGCAGATGTCCTGGTGTCCTAGGATGCCTCTGGAACCCCCCCCAAAAAGCTCACCTCCCACCGGCTCTGATGCACAAGGTTGTGAATCTTAATGGCTCTTAGAGATCATTTTTTTCAGAAGTTTTTTAACCATTTTTGTGTCTTAGACCCCCCACCCCAACCCTTGCAGTAAGTCTGGTGAAGTCTAGGGACCCTCTCTCAGAATAGTGTTCTTAAAGGCATAAAACAAAATGTGTAGGATTAGAAAGAAAACCAATGAAAGTGAAATGCAATTGTCCAGACATTAAAAAAAAAAAACTTGTTCACAGACATGGGTGCAGAAGTTCCACTTTAGTCCAGCCCACTGGGTTTCTATTACCCCAATGGAAACTATGGCCACAGAGCCCAGAGTTAGACCCAGACCCTGAGCCAGCGTAGAAATCTCTTAGAAACCTCCCAAGCTTCAGCAGGAATGAATGGCCACACCAGCCTTTTTAATCTGAGGGGAAGAAGGGGAAGAGAGACTGGGTGTCTTCTGCTTGGCCCCCCAGGACAGAGCTAGGACTCATGGGTGGAGGAAGACATTCCTCCCAATTGGAGCCATCCAAGAGTGGATGGGGATGTCTGAGAAGGTGGTGAGTGCCCTGTCGCTAAGGCGAGGGATCACTGTTCATAGGGAGTTGGGCTGGCTGTTCCCTGAGGGCAATCCTGGCTGAGACTGGGGAAATGCTTTCTGAATCAGTGCTGCCGAGGGAAGGAGCATCTTGTTTGGCCTTGGAATCAAGGGCTGCCACTATTGGCAGCTCCCGGTGGGAAGTATTTGCAGGAGATGGATTTTTGGTTTTTTTTTTTTCAGGGAATCCACTCCAAGATGAACCTTGTGACTTAAAGAGAACCCGAGTTGTCCTTAGTGAAAGTTGAATTTAAGCCTTTAAAAAGCCTCATTGGAAGCCACAGGAGTGCTGGCTTTTGGCAACAGGGAGAAATTTCCATCCCCAAATGGGCAGCCATTTAACCATTGTGGGCACACGAGGCCTGCTGGAATGGGGCATGGTTTTTGTTGTTTTCCTGAAACGATTTGCCTGGAAAAAATTTGCCCCTGCATCCTGAGCGCCAGCCCCATGGAGGAAACAGATTGGGCATGCCAGCCGTTGGAGCTGCCATGGGAGAGCAATTCAGTCTAATCCAGCAAATGTTTATTAAGCATCTTTTGTTGTTCAGTTTTTCAGTTGTGTCCGACTCTCGGTGACCCC
The DNA here is from genome assembly GCF_011100635.1 of Trichosurus vulpecula. NCBI lineage: Eukaryota > Metazoa > Chordata > Mammalia > Diprotodontia > Phalangeridae > Trichosurus > Trichosurus vulpecula. The sequence goes on from NC_050576.1 coordinate 30,656,654, forward strand.
ACCAGGGGTTTTCTTGGCAAAGAGATTGGAGTAGTTTGCCATTTCCTTCTCAGGCTCATTTTACAGATGAGGAAACTGAGGCAAACAGGGTGAAGTAACTTCAGGGTCACACAGTGTCTGAGGCCAAATTTGAACACAGGTCCTCATGACTCAAAGGCCTCTGCTCTATTCATTATACCACTTAGCTGCCCCTTAAAGTAACATTTTTAAATGCTCCAAATAAAATGCTTGGGATTATGCAGGAAACCAATCAGATGGAAATAGTTATTAAAGTCTTTTAAAAAATCCGAGTCCACAGCACAATGAGATCTTTCCACAGCCTCAGGTTAGAATTCTTCTAACCTCCTCACATTGCAGAGGAGGAAATAGACCTCGTGAGGGTCACCTGGGTCACCAGCATTTCGGCCCGTTGTCTGCAGGCCGCATTCAGGCTGGGTTCTTTCTGCTACTCACCGTGCTGATGAGAGTGCCTCACATTTCTTTTTAAGGAATGGCTGTGGGCACCAGCGGGTTGGAGGAGGAGGGCTAGGCTGGAGGCATGCCGCGTTTGGAGGACATTATCTGGGGTCCTCTCTGTGAGTCACCACAAACAGTGTGGATTTGGGCTCCCAGAACTAGGAGGATCACAGAAAGAGCAGCTTCTCTGTCTGGATGGGACAGGAAGCCCATGGTTGGGGCCTGGGGTCATTTCAGATGACCTTCCCCAAGTCCCCCACCTTCCAATCGCTAGAATGACCAAAGACACTGGGGGTTTCCACTTTGGCAAGGTTTGTGTCCAAAAGCCAGGAATAGATGATTATTCAAAGCATGTGTAGTTGCCTGCATTCAGGGATACACGAGGTGCCATGGTGGTGGGTGCCTGAGCCCTGTGGAGACAGGACATGTCCTGCGGGATGCCCAGGGTACAGCAAGGAACAGGAAACAAGAGAGGCTGAAGGCAGTCAAAGCCAAGAACTAAGCCCCTAAAATGAACACAAGGTTTAGAGGCAGGCAGAGAGGGATAGGGCGAGTGTATGTGTGTACATGTGTGTGTGTGTGTGTGTGTGTGAGAGAGAGAGAGAGACAGAGAGACAGAGAGAGACAGAGAGAGAGACAGAGAGTGGGCAGGCATGTGTATGTATGTATGAGTGTGTTTAGACAGAAGACCATTTCAGGACAGGGAAGATGCCCAGGCCTTCCTCCCCCAGTCTGTGAGTGGGGTCTGCTGACCAATAGCAGGAGGTGGCAGTGGTCTTTGGGCATTAGCTAGGTGAGGTGAGTTCTGAGCAGAAGCATGTTGAGCCCCCTTGGCATCAGAGCTGTGCTGTCTTCCCCTCCTCAGACCAGTAGCATCAGTGCTGAATTCAAATGCTAAGCTGTCACCACTTTGTGACCTTGGACCCACCTTTCCCACCCCAATCTCAGTTTTGTCACCAGTAAAATGGGAAACTTAGATTCAGTGTCCTTGAATGTCCTCCAGCTCTGAATCCTGTGCTGCTTGGAGCCCTGGGCCAGAGCTCAGAGCAGGGGGGCTGTGACCCCTTGTGACCTTGAGCAGAGCCCTCCTTCCTCCCTCTGGGTCTCAGTTTCTTCTTCTGTAAAATGAGAGATCTGGACTTACTGAGCTCTAGCATCCCTTCCCACCTAGAGCTGTGGTCAGGATTTTGAGCTCCCCGAGGGCAGGACCCCCATGAATTCAGCTTTAATTCTCCTTATGTTCCCCCCTCATATCATGAAGGTGACTCTGGGCCCCTGAGGGAAGAAGGCTCATGCCACGCTGTGGGTAGGTCTGATCCACTGATGGACCATAGCCCAGGCTCACCAGAGCTGCAGGATGGGAGTCTTTGGCCTCCTGCTGCACCAATGACAACTCCTCGGAGGTTCAAGTAAGGGGCTAACAAGGTAGTCACCGAGGGGCCCGTCTGGCGAGACACCTTCTCATTTACGCTCTTGGGCTTCCCAGCCACCCCAGGAGGTCAGTAGGAGAGCCAGTTAGCCATCGAGCATTTATTGAGCACTTACTATGTGCTGGGCGTTGCTTGTCATTGGACAAGCCCCAGAGGTGTGAAGAAACAAAAAACCAAGTCCTGCCTTCAGGGAGCTTTTAGTCTAATGAGGGGCATCATCACACAAGCACAAAATAGATGGGATAAATCAGAGATAACCAAGGGAGGGAAGGCACTGGTAGGGCTTCTTACCCTGAGGTCAGTAAACCTTTTTATTAATATCCCCATAGCTACCTTTCACTATTCCTCATTTCCCTTGTTATCTTAGGTATTTAATTTTACACATTTAAAAGCCTTCTGAGAAGAGATGTCTAGGTTTCACCCCATTACCCAAGGTGTGGTCTGGGACACAGAAAAGGCTAAGATCCCCTGGTGCGGTGGGTGGCCCTCAGCTCCCCCTGGTTCGCAGAAGAAGCAGGAGAGGCCATCATGAAGACTCCTGCTCTATCTCTCCAGGGGTTCTTTAAAGGCACAGCTCTTGAATTACCTGCCCTCTCCTCCACTAAGAATAACCAGGCTCACAGACTCCTGGCTTGTCATCATGCATAGAGCTCATCTTTGGAAGTAACATCAGGCTTGTTGCAGTCAGACCTGTGGGTCACCTGGGCCACGTTAGAGAAGGTGGACGAGGGACCGGGAGTGAGGAGCTGGCACAGTCCCTGCAGGAGGGGGTGGAGACCCTCTCCAGTCTGGTCAATCAGAATCCCATCTTGCCTGTTGTGTGCTGTGTTGGTCCACAGCAGATCAGCAACAGCCAATTAAATAGGGGCAGGCCAGGCCCCCAGACAGGGGACCCTAACCTGACATGGGTACTCAAAGCCAGGCTCAGCCCTGCTCATTACCTGACAGCTGCAGGCACAATCCCGAGTCCTTAAGAATGCTTAAATTTGGTTCTTTGATCTTAAGGAAGCAACAGCTTAGATGAGAAGCTCATTCCCCCCATATCACAGCAGGGCTATTCATGTCCTTCCCCAAAGCCCTCAGTACTGGGATGGGCACAGGAGTGCATACAAGTGCAGACAAGGAGTATAAAGTGCTAAGAGATCCCAAAATGGAGAGATTCAGGGGTGTAGGACCCACCCTGAGGGCAGTCAAGGTGTTGAGAGACTCTAATATGAGAAGCCAAAGAGGCTCCTCCCAGCTTGTGGCGAGATCCTGGAGGGCCTCCTAGAGCAAGTGACATCAAGGACTTGGAGGGAGGTTGTCATCAGCTGTGGGGAGGGGTAAGGTAGAACTAATGGTGATGGTGTGAGATCACAGATGAGGAGGGTCAGGTCGGGGTGGGAGGCCAAAGCACAGCCGTATCTCAGCCAAGCAGAAGGCACCCCCTCTAGAGATGGCAAACGTGTTGGGAAAGAGGGATGAGAGGGAACAGGAAGATGTCCTGGAAAGGGCAGCCTGGTCTGAGGGCTCCCATGGTCAGGAAAGGCACACATGTTCCAGCTGATGGTCAAAAGGCCTCTGCTGGCCTTCGTTCGCATTTTCCATTTGTTAGGTGAACACCTCAGAGAGTCATCTATGTTGAGGGTGGAGTGGAGCCAAAGGTTCTGATCCTGGCTCTACAGCTCACTGCCTGTATGGCTGTGGGTCAGTCAGTCCCAGGGACCTTAATTTCTTCCTCTTTAAAATGAATGAGTTGTCCTAGATGACCTCTGGAGGCCCTTCTATGTTCTGTGACCTGAGGTTGCTCCCAGCTCTGACAGCCTGTGTTCTGTGTTCTAAAGATATTTCTGTCTTTGACATGCCAGGATCCTAAGGGTGAGGAAACTTTGCTGGGCTGCACCACCCTGAAGAGACCAGTGTGAAATGAAGCATTTGTCCAAGGCCTGCAGTAAACTCTCCACTGCATTCCCTGGGCCCAGGAGGCAGCCTGAGGGCCTGGGTGACCTCCCCTAATGGTGTTCTCTGCTGCTGGCCCATAAGCCTGTCACCTCAGGCAGCCCCTGGGGAGTGGAGAGGCCAGAGAAGGCCCAGCTTCCCTTGGGACCAAGAATCTTTATGACTAGTTAAGGTCTAATTAACATTGCAACAGTTGAGTTTACCCTGCCCCCACCCCCAACTCCGCTACTCCTAAGAGCTTTTCCCTTGAGAGAGCCCTAGGAAGGAAGGAAGCTGGCCTGCCCCCCTGCCGAGGCACCCCTCTCAGAATGTCTGAGCTGAAAGGGCCCCAAGCCGCATCTAGTGGGACAACCCCTACCTGAACAAGAGACCCTCCCCCCCCCAGCATCCCTGAGGAGGGGTGGCTTCCGGGGATAGCCTGCTGCACTCTGGGACAGACCAGCAAAGCCAGGCTAGTCCCTTCTTCCACATGACCAGAACAGGAAGGCCCTGAGCCCTTTGTGGACATGCTCCAGCTTGTCTGAGGCCTCCCTAAAATGTGCCCAGAACAGAGCTTCAGCTGGGGTCCGAGGAGGGCAGAGGTCAGTGGACCCATCACCTCCCTAACCCTGGACGCTGAGTGTCCAGCCTCTCCCCGGCTTCTTCGGCCCCTCTATTGTGCTTGCCTCACAATGAGCTTGCAGGCCATAGTGGTCTGACCAGGGAAGGCTGTGGATGGATGCTCCTCAGTGAACATCCCCCAGATTCTCTGAAGCTCTTGATTCCTATTTTACAAATGAGGAAGCTGAGGCACCCTGCTGTGGCTTGAGCTCAGCCCTGTGCCTCCCTGGCCTGGGCCTTTGGGGGACAAAGAGAGGAGAACCCTAGAGGATGTGATAGGGTGGACTTCAGCCATCTCTCGTCCAATCCACACACAAATGGGGAATCCCTGGTAGAACCTCAACCAAGTCTGCCATTCCTGGGCTAATATATCTTATTTCTGACTCTGCTGAACCTGAAGAAATAGGAACTCTTTCCCCCCTTTCAAAGCACTTCCTGCCTCCCCTGGGGTGAATCCTTTGTGATGGGGGTAACGGGTGTAAAGATGAGTGGGGAGAGAGAAGAGAGTGGGCAAGTAAGAATAGGTTGAGGGCATGAGGAAGGTCCAGACAGCACCATCGGGGCATCTGCATGTGGCCAACCCATATCTGTTAAGGGCTTAAGTGTACTATGTGCCAGGCACCGTGCCAGGTGCCAGGGGTACAAAGAAAGCTAAGAGACGGTGTCTCCCCTTGAGGGCTCACAGGCTAATGGGGAATCGCCTATATACTGTCTCGCTATAGACAGTATAAACAGGAAATAATCAACATAGGGAGGGAGGGCACTTGTTAAGGGGGCTGGGAAAGGCTTTCCATAGAAAGTGGGATTTAGCTGGGACCCGAAGCCAGGGAAGTCAAACAAATGTGGCCATTGACCAGTGTGGGGGATGGAAGGTAGGGAGGAGTGGAGTCCAACACCAAAGGCTGAAGTCAGGGGTCTGGGAGGATGCTGACGCCCTAGTCCCTCGCTCCTGAGCCATGGATCCTGTCTCTGTGACAGACGTCAGTGTGGGAAGATGGATCTGTAAAGGTTGGCAGTCCATTCCCAGGCCCATCTGTCTTCCTCCCTGTGTGGGGGTAACTGGGATTTACATGGATTAAAATCAAGCTTTGCTGGTGGCCACTGGGCTGGAGGAAATGCTAGGGAGCAGTTGTATCCCTGGTTGAGGCCTGGCCCAAGGCTCAGTGATGTACCTGGGGAGGGGAGGTAGTGAGTGCCCTGCTTAGGAGGGGGCCTGCCTCTCCAGGCTGCAGATTCCCTCGGCGATTTATGTGACCCTGGCCCTGGAAAGGCTGTGGCCAAGATCAGCTTCCCAGGGAGGTGATGCCCTGTTTGCAAGAGGCCAGGCAGGTGTGTTGGTCACAAGTTTACACTGAGCAGAAGCCCTGCCTGAGCTGTGGACATGCAGGATCTTTGCTGATTGTGTGATACACAGGGGCCACCTGGAGTGGGGAGGACTGGACTCCATTCATCCATCAGTTGGTTGATAAACCTCTGTTAGGCTGCATGAGGTGCCAGATGCTGTGCTGGGCCCCAGTGGTCTTGCCCTCAAGGGGCTCTTCATGTCCCCGGGATCTGAGCTGCCACATGTGATGATGCCCTGGGAACCAGCCCCCTGCAGTGCCCAGCAGCCATTCCTGGGAAGTCCCAAGAGAGAAGCAGGCTCAGGCCAGTGCCACCCTCTCTCTTAGCCTGAGGGCTCCTTGCCTACAAGACAGGAATGAGAGCACTCACAGGCAGTGGCTCTTATGCTGCCATCACCCCATGCCAAGGGAGCCCAGGTGCCAACAGGCCTGCCAGGCTGGACAGTCCCTAAGTCCGGGCTTGGTGATGGGCGCTGTCCATCATGGAGGCCTGACCCTGGGGCAGGCCGGTTCTCCTCAAGGCTGTCTGCTGAGGGTCTGTGGCCAGGTTACCACCAGGCTCTGGCTGCGAGGGGCACTCGCCTTCCCCCAAGAACTGTGCTGGGATTGGGGGGCCTAGAAAGGTGCAGAGCTTGAGGGTAGAGAAAGAAGAAGCATTGTCATGCAGAGGGGGGTCAGGGGGCCAGAGGAGGATGCAGGCGTAGAGCTAGAGGGGGCTGAGTGGGCTTGCCCATGGTCACAGAGCTGGTGAGTGGTGACTCAACACGCTGTCCATTGGACCACACTGTCTCTCCACTCCTCTGAGCCTCAGTTTCCCCATCTGTAAAACTAGAATGAGCTGCATTTATACTCCTTCCTTTACAGACAAATGAGCCTGGAAGGATGTGAGAAGTGGTGGGGCTGGGGAGGGGGCACTGTCACTATTATTTTAGTGATGAGGCAGCTGGGAAGCAAGGGAGCCTGGGCCTTGAAGGTTGAATAGAGTTGGGAGAAGTGGGAAGGAAGAGTTTTCCTTCTTTTATTCGTTGATATTTGATGACCCATCCCCACTGATCTAATGGTCCTGTGTTCAGAGAGGGAAGACCTTGGCCAGGGACACACACACAGCAAGCCCGCCTGAGTGGGTGCCAGGTCTTCTGAGAGCTTTGCTCCACACTGTGTCCCCCCCTGCCCATGCAAACCTGCCTCAAAGACCCTCCCTGCTTACTGTGGCTTCTCCTCTGTTTTACAGAAGAGCCAAGAAGAATGGGGGCACAGCTTCCAGAGTGTGCTGGAAAAGATCCTAGGAATTGGGACCTGGGTTCTAATCCAGCACTGCTCCTGCTGAGCTCTCACACTTTGAGGCCCTTTCTCCTCTGGGCCTCCACGCCCTCATCAGTAAAAGGGGAGTGTGGCAGTCAGGCTGGTGAAGGCCACAGGCCTCTTCTCGGAATCATGGTTTTAAACGTGTACGATAAAATACAGAGGACCATCATGGAAACCGAGTCTATTAAAACACAAAATAGATTTTTTTTTGAAGTTCACAGACCCCAAGTTAAGCACCCTTGCATCGGATGGTCCTGGAGGCCTCTTCTAGCTCCAGCCCTTCCATCCTGCGTGTGACCTTCCCTTCCGTGGACCTTGTGTCCATCATTAAATGGGGGGTTGGGCCGGGTGGTTCAGCTCTGACTCCCTCTGCTCTGTGCTGCTGTAAAATAAGTGATCTCTTTGGGATAATGAGTGTTTCCATGGCTCAAGCTGGGGCATTGGAGAGTGCCTGAATGTTAGCTCATTTGCAATAATCCCAACACCCTTGGAAGATGGGGCCTCCTGGAGGAGAGAGCTTGGCTAATCTGCTTGCTCTGGGAAATACTGTCTTCGTGAGTACATCCTCCTCCTCTCTGAATTCCATGCAATGGGTGTGAGACATCTCCATTAATTCCCAGGAAGGAGAAGACAAGGCTTCCCCTCTTAGATGAGCCGACTCATCTAAGTCAGTGTGGTGTTGTAGAAAGAGCAGGGTCAGGAGCCCAGGGGTCACAGCCCAGCCCCAACCCTTAGGCCAGGCCCACTGAGCCTCACCGCACATCTGCCAGATGAGAGGATGCCCCACTAAGCGCAGATGGCCACTGCCAAGACCACACGAGGACAGAAAAGGCCTCATAAGTTCTCCCGCACTGTCATCACCATCATCAGTGATTTTTGGGGTTGGGCAGTGCAGAGTCTAAAAGGAGAAGGGCATCCCTCTCAGTGAGGAGGTCAGCAAGCATTCATTAAGCACCTCCTGTGTGCTGGGCACTATGCTTGGAACTGGTGATACAAAGACAAAAGATGAAGCAAACCCTCCAGGTGCTCCTGCTTGCAGATAGTGCTGTGCTGGTTGGGTCAAGCCCTATCATGCTGCTGAGCCTCCCAGAAGAGAGCTGCCATCACTGTAAACACTTGGTACCAACTTTCCACACAAGAAAAACCAAGTGGATGAAGCAGGCCGACTGTTCAGACTGTGCCACGCAGTCGAATGGAGAACCTGCCGAGCTTGGGCAGACGCTTCAAATGGACAACAAGACGGGCCTAGCATTGGCCAGGAGAAAGGAAACCATCAGCAATGCCTCGGGGAAATGTCACAGTGTCCCTGGAGTAAACACACATCTTTTAAGCCTCTGAGTTCTTTCGGTGCTGCTCCATGACTTCGAGTCTTGGAATGGCACAGGTCCTGAGAATTCTTAAAGTTGGGGGATGCCTGGGGGCAGGGGTAGGGTGACCACACAGAGAGGGCACCTGGGCTCCATTGGTGCCCTCCCCTGTCAAGAGATGTCCCCTCAGACGTTTGTGGGGTGGCTGCAATGATTGAGGTAGGAATCCTGGGGGAGAGGGCTCGTTGGCCTGAACTGCTGAAGTCTTATGGACGAGGCCACTTTGGGGCTTGATGGTCTACCATGATCTTCATGGTGGTTTTAATAACAATCCCTGTTCCTGTCTATGGCCCTTTAGGAATTAGAAAGTCCTCTCCTCATAGAAGTCAGTGGGACAGACAAGAAAAACTGAGGTTTGTTTGATCCTGCCACTGTCACTGACCAGCTGGGTGACCGGGCCGATCACTCCCCCTTGGGATCTCAAATTTCTCTCTTCTCAGCTGTGAAGATTGGGCCTCGTGGTTCATTTTTGTCTCTGTCTCCTCAGCCATCCACATATATTAGGCCCTTAATTAAAGGCTTGTTGAATCCAAGGCCCCTGCCAGCCCTGACCTGCGGAGTGAGAGATCAAGGGAGAGTCCATGAATTTGGGACTTAGACGTGACCATGAGAGGGCCTGGTGTGAGAGGCTCTTCTGTGCTAGGCATGGTGCTCAGGGCTAAGGATACAGATCGCCAGGAAGTATCCCTGTGCTCAAGCATCTCTGCTTGGAGGGGCCTGGAAGCAAGCCCCACAGCATGGCTATGGATGCCTTCAGGGAAGGGCCCAGGACCCCCAGCTGTCCCCACACGTTGGAGCCAAGGACGATGCTCACTGAACTGGGCAGGAACCTGCAACAGCTAATTGTATAGTCTCCTCAGAGAATCTTGGAATCCTGGAATCGCCCAATTGGGAGGAGTCTTGGAAGTCACCCCAGGCTACCCTCTCTCTCACTCATTGCAGGAATCCTTCAGCAGCATCCCCGGCCATCCTCTGCTTGAACACCTCCAGAGATAGGGGACTCACCACCTCCCCGCAGCTGGCAGTGCCTTGCCAGATAGCTGACAATTACAAGCTCTCTGTTACCCTGAGCCAAGATCAGCTTTCCTACACCTTGGAATTGGGCAGAGGAGAAGAGGGAGGCTGGTGATGGAGTGTCATCTGTGAAGAACAGCAGAGAGGCTGGCTTGGCTAGCCTTAGTAGGGTGGAGGGATGTGCTTGAAGGCTAGAGATGGAGGGTAGAGGTCACCCAGGGCTCTAAATGCTGAGCAGAGGCAATAGGCACCAGTGTTTGTTGAGTACAGGAAGAACGGAGTCAAATGTGTACTTGGTCACACAACCAGAATTTATTAGAAAGTGGTACTATGTGTGAGATACTGTACTCTGTACTCAGCCCTGGGGTTGCTAAAATACAAGTGAATGGTCCCTGCCCTCAAGGTGCTTCCATTCTCATAGGAGTCAAAATATGCAAGTATAATTATATGCAGAGTAAATGCAAAATTCATTCAAGAAAACTTGGGGATCAGGGTGTCCTCAACCTGGAGAAACCAGGAAAGGCTTCATGTAGAATGTGGCCTTTGAGCAGAGTCTTGAAGGCCACCAGCGATTCTAAAAGGTGGTGCACATCAGGCAGAGGGAACTGCCTGGGCAAAGGCATAGAGACTGGGTATGTGCAGAACAGCCAGTGGGCAGGTTTGTGTGTAATGCAGAGAGCAAAGAGGGGCCTAGAAGTGCAGGAAGGGGCCCAGCAATGAAGGCATTTAAATGTCGAATGAAGGAGCTTATACTCAATCTTTGGTAGTTGTTGGAATCTGAGGAGTAGGGCAGCCACATGATCACACCTACACATTAGGAAAATGACTGGCAGCTGTGTGGAGGATGGGATTGGAGGAAGGCATTGGAGCGGGGAGAGGCCAATCTGTGATGGTACAGGCTGACAGAGGTTAAGTGACTTACCCAGGGTCACACGGCTGCTCTTTGAGCCAAGATTTGAACTCGGTCTACCTTTCTTTAAATCCAGCCCCCTCATAACAGTGCATAGAAATGTATATATAGTGCTTTGCAAATCTCAAAGCACCATCTATTAACTATTAGAAATGACAGGATGCATTGCTATGGATGTGGGAGGTGAACCTGACTCTGAGGGTGTGAGGGTGGTCACTTGGGAGAATGGCAGTGTCCTTGACAGTAATACGAATGTTTGTAGAAAAAGATGCTGAGTTCTGTTTTGGAGATGCTCAGTTCAAGATGCCTGGGGGATGTTTGGTGCAGACAGTGCGTAGGACTGGTACGGGGGCGGAGGGGGATGTAGGGATCTTCTGCACAAAGATGGTCATTGAGTCAGCAGAAGCCCATGAGGTCACCAAGAAAAGGGAAGAGGGCTCAGGGCAAAGCCATGGGAAACACCAAGGCTTAGTGAGGGTGACAAGCACAGGAGACTAAGGAGGAGGCCAGGGGGAGGGAGGAGAGGGCAAACACAGAGGCTTAGTGAGGGTGACGGGCACAGGAGACCGAGGAGGAGCCAGCAGCAGCAGGCTGTGCAGAGATCAAGGAGGCTGAAGGCTAGGAAGAGGCCGCTGGGCTTGCTTTGGAATAAGCAGCCTCAGTGGAGTGAAGATCCTGGAAGCCAGCTTCCAAAGGGTAGGGCAGGATTGTGGGCGGCTTCTTCTAGGTCCTAGTCTGGGAATGAGGAGAGGGTAATGCCTTAGCTGTGGCAGAGCATAGTAGGCTTGGGTGTTTCTTTAAAGCAGTGAGGCAAATCTAGCCCAGTTCCAAAGAAGCAGAGACAGAACCCATTGACGAGGACAAGCCAAAGACTATAGAGAGGGTAGATAATGCAAGGGACAATCTGCTGAGAAAACAGGAGGAACCGGGGGGAAGACCTTGGCTAGGAGCAAGGAGGAGGCAGGTGGTATTGAAGGGCTGGAGGGGGAAGGGCTGGATGTGGCCAACAGCCTCTGCCTTCTCTGCTCTCTGTGAGGCTGAGTCTTCAGGGGCTCTGGTGGAAGCTTCAGAGAGAAGAGAAGGCTGGGCCTCAGGGCTGTCCATCAATTGTCCCATACTCTTACTGTCAGACTGACCCATCTTTTGGAGTGATCATTCACTTCTTAAACAACACCCCCACTGCCCCTCGTTCTCTCCTCTGGGGCCAAGTCTTCCACCTGACAACCCATGGCAACCTTGAAGCCAGCTACCCTGTCCCCCTCCCCACCCCAGTCTTCAGGCCGAGCAGCCACAGGCCCCTCGGCTGACCCTCATGGACTTAGGGCCCTTCACCGTCTTGGTTATGCTCCTGGACCCTTTCTGGCTGTTTTTAGCTATGACACCTAGAACGCAGCACAGTCTTCCCAGTGAGGTCTGGCCAGCGCAGAGGACACAGGGACCGTCCCCTCCCTCCCCGACTCTCCTGATCAGTTTCACACTACATTTCCTTGACTGCCCCTCGCACTGTTGACTCTTGTTGGGCCTTACGTTTTCTCAGATCCCCCACCCCTGATTTCTTTCCCAACGTCCCCTAATCAAGTTGCTTGGCCTTGTGTATGAGTGCCTTCCATAGCCTCGGCTCTGGGCCCAGAGGACCCTGTTTTACCTGTGTGACCTTGGGCCATTCGCTGCTCTAGGCCTCAGCTCCCTCATTGAGAAGATGAAGGAGCTGGTGTCCCTTCCAGTCACTGGCCTTGGGTGCTCTTTTATGGGTCAAGAAGGATATTGTTCTTGGAAAGCTAACCATAGCTGGCCCAAGAGAAGATCCCATCTCTGAAAAACGCTAGCCTTTGTCTACCTCCCAGCTCCTTGCCTAGTTCTGTGCAGAAGCTAGCACAGCCCTGCCCCATTCCTGCCACCATAGACCTCTAGGAAGCAGCAGGTAGCATGGGACTTCTGAGAGGTGGGGTATGTGTCCCAGGAGAGGTCAAGGGAATCCCCGTTTAACAGCCCTGAGTCTGTGACCGCTGAAATTTTGTGAGTCTGTGAATTTCCTGTGGAGAGTGTCTATAAAGTTGGGGTCAGGAAGGATTTATCGCCCAACCTCCAGCCTCCAGACAAAGGCCTGAAGCCCAGTGGCCATGGCCTCACCCACCAGCAGGTCATTTATGGATGTGAGGGGAGCCTCAGACTGAATTGAAGACTGCTGGTAGGTACTGGGTGTTTCTCATTAGTCCATTTCTTTGGCACCCGGGCATTAAGTGCCCACTGTGAGGATGCATCTGTGCTGGCCCTGGGGCCTGATCCCTGCCTTGAGAGACCTCACAGTCCAGTAGAGGGAATAAAGTGTGGATGCCAGGGTGCAGGGCCAAAGTCCCAGAGGTGACTGCCAGCATAATGGCAGAATGAGGAAAAATCACTAGCCTGAGTCTTGGTGCAGTGGAGGGAGGGCTGGCTCTGGAGTAGGGCCCAGGGTTCGGATCATACTAACTAGGCAGGTCAGTCAGTCAATTAGCAATTATTAAACCTTTTGGCCTCAGCTTCCTCATCTCTAAAATGAGGGACTTGGACCAAATTTCTTCCAAGAATCTTCCTAAGTCCAAACCAAAAACCTCTGACTTTACTTCTCAGCTTGGCCACGAGGGGCCTTCGGTCTCTGAGATTCCTCATTGCTGAATGGGGGAGAGGGTCCCACCATCATCTCTGCAACAGCTCTTGTATTCTGTGATTCTAAGGGTGAGGGGAGGTGCTCTTCATAGCATGCAGAGGAGACTTTGTGCTTGACCATCTGAAGGCAGGCTTCCTGGAGGTGCTGGCCCTGCAGCTGGGCCTTGATGGACGAGGCTGACTTGGGCGGGAGGAAGGAAAGGAAGGGAACAAGCCTTCATTAAGTGCCTACTGTATACCAGACCCTGTGCTAAGCACTTGACAGATATTTTCTTTGAGGCACAGCTATGGAAAGACACAGGCATGGTCAGGGGCTGTGACACTGTCCATTGTGGCTGGGGCCTGTTGGGAAATAGAGGAAGGTGCCTCTAGAGAAGCAGGAGGGGGGATTCCCTGACCGACCACTCTAGATGTCCCCTGGCCCAGTGTTTTCTGCCCAGGGCACGAGTATCATCCAAGCAGCGGAAGGAGCCGGAGCTCGGGGGTCTAGCCGCAGCCTGGCCACAGACCCTGCCCCTCTCTGACCCTCGGTCTCCTCTTCTGTAAAACGAGAGGGTTGGATGAGGCCCTCCCCGAGGCGTCTCTCGGCTCTGCCCTTCTCAGGGACGCTGGGATGCCGCGGTGTTTGTGGTGCTGCGGGTCAGGGAAAATGCTTTCTGTTGTCTTTGGAGTGGCAGACGGATCTCTTTTCTTAACTGCCTAGGTCCTGCTATTGAGCTGGAAAAAGTAAAGTCAGAGTCCCTTGAACCCGAGCCGGAATCACAGAAGACATTCAGTGAGGAGGCAAACACGTCGGCCTATTATCCTGTTCCCGCCCCCGTTATGGACAAGTATATTCTAGAGAATGGCAAGGTATTACCTGCGTGGCTGCCCACAGGGTGCAGGCAGAGGGGGACCCCGGGGAGGGGACCGGGGTGGGATGCCAGATGGGCCTCATCATTCATTGTCTGCGTGCTTACGACTGTTCTCCTCGCCCACAGGAGCCCGCTGTTTGTCTAGAATTAGCGTGTTTCTCTGCTGTGTGATACACGTCGTAGTATTATATTACAGCCATTTTACAGATGAGGATACCAAGGCAGCACCCCTGGCTCTCCCTGGCCCCCCTCCCCAATTCTTCACACCTACTAGACTGTCAGAGAACCATGCCCTCCCCACAGCCCCCTTGCCCCAGGGGTCCACACGGGGTCCCTTGGGTGCCCTTGGCACAAGGATGAGCAAGGTGTTGTTGGAACAGAGGGATGCAAAGCTGTGAGCTCAGGGGCACTAGCGATGCCCCCTGGAGCCACAGGAGGGAAAACACTGTAGAATCAGAGTCTGAGCTCTAGAGCTGGGAGGGGCCTTGGAGGCTTTGAGGCCAACCTTCATTTTATAGAGGGAGAGACTGAGGCCTAGCCAGGAAAAGCAACTTCCCCAAGGTCACCCAGGCAGTGGTGTCCACTGTGGGGCCTAAGGCCTGGCCTCAGCTTCCCTTTCTGCTCCGCCAGGGAGCGTGTCAGCTCCCAGTTAACATGGCGGCTGCCTCTTCCTGTGTCCTGGCTGTACAGGACCCTCTGCCGACGTATCTGGCTGGCGATGGGCCTCAGAAGGCCTCCCAGATACTGCTGTCATACCCTTCCCACCCCTGCCCATCAGCTGTCTCTGCCCAGGGTGCTCACACCATTGTCACGCTGGGGAGGGGCCACTGCATACATCTGAGGCCCAAGGTGACCTGAGATATGGGAGGTTTAGGGGGCCTTAGAGGCCATCCAGACCCATCTTCTACTTACAGAGGGGAAACGAGGCAGAGAAGGGCAGTGACTTGTCTGGGTCACACTGATAGTAGGTGTCAGAGGAGGGATCGGAACCCGGGCCTTCCTGACTGTGCCCACTACAGCAGGTGCCTCCTGGCTTCCTTATCTCATAGAAGGGAACCACAACCAGTGGGGAGAAGTGATCAGGCTGGGGTCATGTGGGGTCTTGGTGGGACTGAACTTGTCACAAACTCATGGTCCAGGAGGCGTATAGTGTTACCTGATAAATGCCCTAGAAAAGGGCACACTGAGTACTTTCTGGTGGCAGCAGTGAGGAAGGTCAGTGCCACTGGGGAAGAGAGAGCATCCCAGGATGTTGTAGAATTGGGACGGGGCAGGGGGAGGCCCTGAATGCCAAGACAAGGAGTTTGCAGTTTACTTGGTGAGCTCTAGGGAGCCACCCAAGATTTCTGAACAGGCGAGAGATTTGACCTCACCATGGTGAGATATTATTAAATGAGGTCGTGATAGTAGTGACGGACCGTCCTTTGAGTAGTGTCTGTAGAGGGGCTCATATCAGAGGGGAAGGCTGCCAGGATTCCCAGGTGCGGGCTTTGTTGTGTCTGTCCCCATGCCTGGCCACCTGGCCTGCATTTAATTCCTCGGAATGTAGATTGAGAGCTGTGAGCATTCCTCGTGCCACCTTGGGAATGAAGGGCACAAGTGCCCGTTAACATCTTCATTTATTTTAATTTTTAAGAATGTTTTTATTTATTTTATTAAATATTTCCCAATTACATGGGAAAAAATTTGAACATTTATTTTAAAAATTTTTGAATTCCAAATTCTTTCCCTCCCGTGCCTCCCCCACCCATTGAGAAGGCGGGCAGATATTGATTGTACATGGGAAGTCCCCCTTAGCATCATTAGTGTTGAAAAGCTATTCCTGTGAGCTCGAGCATTTCCCTGAAAAGGTTCATCAGTGAGAAAGGAAACCATTATCCCTGTCAGGCTCACTGCTCCGTGTCCAGCCTTTGGGGCTATTGGAAGAGCCCCCGGGAATCAAGGTTGCTAGTGCCAGGGGGTCAGGTGTATCACCTTGCTCAAGTCCTTTTCCTTCTGTGGGCCTCAGTTTTCTGTTTTCAAAAGGAGAGAGTTGGGGTCTGTGCTCAAAGGTTCTTTCTCCCACCAGCATAGCTGAAATCAATGAAGCTGGGCCTAATGCAGGGGAAAACTTTCCTAATGGAGGTCTTGGAGCTAGGGGGGATTCACTGTGCACCAGAGGGGCCTTGGAAATTAAGATTGGACCTTGTTCCCTATGCACAAGCTTCAGGTCATGAATAGCCTTCGTTACCTTGGGGCCAGGGTTTGGGCAGAAGGAGCTACAAGAAAGAGCCCAGGATCTAGAGGGAGCAGACTCAGGTTGGGAGCCTGATTCTGTGTGATTCTGGACCTCCCTGTCCTCATCTGGAGAATGAGGGGTTTGGAAAAGACAACCCCAATAAGGCTCCTCCAAGCTTCAAATCATGACCCCAAGGGATCATTCCCTGCATTTCATATTCTAAGACAGCGTCTTCAAGACTGCAGATGATGGTTCAACTTAGACATCTCCTTCTCCCCCATCCCTGAACCCACCCCCTCCCCCACCCCCAGGCAGGCAGAAGCTGTAGAACAGACCTCAGGAAGGAGGTTGGAGGACTTCAGGAGGACAAGATTGTCTCTAGAAAAGTTTTCAGGGAGATACTCTGGGGATGGAGCCTCAAGCCCAGGCAGCTTCACAGCCAGTCATGGTTAGGACAGGCCACAAATGGTCCTGTCTAATGTAGAATTGTTTTCCCATGTGAATACGACCTCTGGCTTATAAAATTCTCCTAAAACTATCTCTTTTTTACCCACAGAAAAATTTATCACATTTTTTTCAGTTAGTCCAGCATTTATTAAGTACCTACTATATTCTAGGCCCTGGGCTAAGTGTCAGGAATACAGAGAAAGAATAAAATGGGTCTGCCTTCTCACAGTCAATATGCAACAACTATGTATAAACAAGCCAGAGACAATGTAAATGGGGGATGGGGGAGGCAGGAGGGGCTTCTTGCAGAAAGTGATGATGGAATTGTGACTTGAAGGAAGCCAAGAAGAGGAGATAAGGAGGGAGAACATCCAAGCATAGGGGGACAGCCAGAGAGAATGGCCAGAGTCCAGAGATGGAATGTTATGTTCCAGGAATAGCCAGGAAGCCAGGGGTACTGGATCTCACAGTGTGTGCAGAGAGCCAAAGGATGTCAGAGCGGGGAGGGCCTTAGAGCAGAGAACATGGGATGTCAGAGCTGGGAGGAGCCTTAGAGCAGAGAATGTGGGATGTCAGAGCTGGGAGGAGCCTTAGAGCAGAGAACATAGAGAAAAAAGGCAACTGTGAGCATGCTTGAGTGGAGTGGCCTCTCTGCTGGGGTGTAGTGAGCAGTACCATTGGGAGGCCAGCAGCTTTCGGCGGTACAGACACGGTGTAGCCCCATGGTTGTTGTCACTCTCAGAAGCCCACAGGCCCACAGCTTGGCAATGGGGCAGTTGCCTGTCTCTGTCGGTAGAAGGAGTTTTCTCACCAGGCGTTCCCTGTCCCCATGTGATTGTGGGCAGGCCCCTTCCCTGGGTTTGATCTTCCTCAGTCAGGAGGGTTCTTGGCTCTCTCTGTGGCATGGACCCCTGAGTTGCACCATTTGATAAAGCCCTTGGGTGGACCCCTTCCCAGAACAAGGTTTTAGAAAGCATAAAATCCATGGAATTGCAGAGGCCACCAGTGATGCCAAAACAGAGATGTCAAATTTTTTAAAAATCCGGTTCACAGCCCCCGGGATGTGTGTGCAATGGGCAGCCATGGAAGGCTTAGGCAGGGGAGGGCTGCCCCAGAGAGGCTGTGAAGCCTCATAGAAGGACTCCAGGCTTCTGCCTCCTTTGTGTCCTTGGGGAAGTCCTTCTCTGGGCCTCAGTCTCCTCCCCTGTGAAATGAAGGCATTGACCTAGAGGGTCTCTCAGAGTCCTGACAGCTTTAAGGCCTGTGTTTCTTGTAGAGCTGGCATTTTAGCTGGGCCTAGACACAAGGGTGCCATCTTTGATACTGTGCTGCTTAGATTTCCCTTTGCCAGGCTTTCTGCCCTGCAGAGCTGGCAACTCTTTGAGGGCAGACTGGGGGTCATTTCCAGTGTAAGCATGAGTTCCTGCACACATGGGAGGGTGTGTGACATGGAACAGACCTTTTGGGCCATCTAGGCCCAACTAAGGCCACTGGTACATATTGGAGTTAGGCCTCCTGAGCCCCCCGTTCTTGGTGTTTCTCCTCCATCCTCTGTCAGGTTCCTTGTGGCTTCCTGGGACCTAACACACAGGAAGTCAGCTCCCCCTAGGTCCCTTCCCTTCCCCCTGTCAGCCCTCAGAGGGCCCCACAAACCTGTCTCAGCGTGTCCCTGTTCCCAGGTAACTGACTGCTCCTCTGATTTCTGCCCCACCAGGTCCACCTTGGAAGCGGGATCTGGGTTGATGAGGAAAGGTGGCACCAGCTGCAGGTCACCCAAGGGGACTCCAAATACACTAAGAACCTGGCCGTCATGATCTGGGGGACAGATGTGCTGAAGAACCGCAGTGTCACCGGTGTGGCCACCAAGAAGAAGAAAGATGCCATCCCCAAGCCGCCCCTCTCCCCTCACAAACTTAGCATTGTCAGAGGTGGGTTCCCCCGACTCAACCCCAAAGGCCCCATTCTCAGGGCCGCAGGTACCATGGAGAACCAGCTCACTGGTCCTTCCAGCCTCTGGCGTGGTGCCTGAGGCCAGCCAGGAAGAACCAAGTGGGCAGAGGAATGGATGTGGGCTCAGGATCCAGGACCTCTCAGCTCTGGTCTTGGCTGATTTGGTCTCCTCTCTGACAAAGAACAGGTCCTCAGTTCTGATAGTTTGTACTACTGTGCTCCTAGCTGCTGAGTCTAGACTAGGGGGTCTTTAAAGCTCCCCTCGCCTCTGTGCTGGGTGCTAAGGTCTCTCCCATGTTCTATGATCTTAGGGGCCGCCCAGCTTGGATGTTCTCTTGTCTTTTTCAGGTTGGGCATTCTCTGTTCCAGGTTCTAAGGTCCTTCCTTGCTTTGATTTGCCTCTTTGAGTTCAGTGAGGTAACACCCATTCAGTGAATAGGCCTCTTTAAGAAGTGAGTCAAGGGATGGCCCTAATTAGAAAAAAAGGAAAAAAAAATGAAGCTGGGAGAGGAAGAATCTCAGGGTTGCTGTTCCAAAGAGAAACAGTTACCATTGACATTCACCGTAAGGCAGGAGGGCCCAAACTCATGAAAACGCCTTAGCCTAAGAGGGCCAGGGTCTCCCAGTGCATCCTGGTGCATATCAGGCCACTGGACCCAGATGGCCTTGGAGAAGAAAGTGAGGCTGGTGACCTTGCACAGCCCTCCCTCACTTAAATCAAAGTCAACTGCAAGTCACGTCTTTGTTTCCCTGATGTCACAGTCCTCTTCGAGAACGAAGGGCAAACACAGCAACCCTGAGCTCAGTGGAACTTTGCCCTGACTGGGAAGGGTGTTGGCAGGCTCTGGGTGAGCTTGGGGCACTGCCTGGCAGGTGTCTCAAATTGGGACTTTTCAAGGATGGTGGTGACAGAGCCCCAGGGAACAGCAGAAGAGGGAATTTCAGCTATCATATGAGGAATAGCAAACACTGGCATGTTTGGAGTAGAATTGGAAAACATTAGAGTCAGGAGAGAGCAGGGAATGTCAGGGCTGGGAGGGGCCTTAGAACAGGGGATGTCAGGGCTGGGAGTGATCTTAGAACGGGATGTCAGAGCTGAGAAATCAGAGAATGTCAGAGCTCTGAGGGCCCTTTGAACATAGAATGAAAAATGTCAGAGCCCAGAGGAAGCCCAGAATTTCTGAACTGTGTGGGACATTGGCAATCATCTCATCTGACCCCTTCCTTTACTGATAAGGAAACAGGCCCCTGGAGGGGAAGGGGATGGAGAAAGGCTAGAACACAGGGCTCCTGGCTCCCAGTACTGAAAAGAAATTGACTTTCCATTTTTCTTGTGGCCCCTTCGTACAGCCAGGCCCGTTTCCTTCCCACTTTCTGTGTCTGTTCCAAACTGTGCTTGGCCACCTCTTCTCATGTCATTGGACAAATATAGATCATTTTTATTGTATTATATATCTCTCTGCCATCTCATTGTACACGGTCAGCAAAGCTGGAGCCTGCAGAGCCTGGGGGAAGGATGGGGTACATGAGTCATCCTGAAGGAGGAAGGGAACCCCTTCCCTCCCCCTCACACAGACACTTTCCAGGCCTGCAAGGCCATTTGTAGAATTGCCAGAGAAAGTGGGGAGGGGTGGACAGAGATAAACTTTTGCTAACTTTCCAAGGGATTCCTGAGGAGGGACAGGCCCAGGCTCTGAGGACTGGTCATCACTTTGTAAAAGCACACATTCATGCTGCTCCTCATTTAGCTGCCATCCTCACTGCTCTTTAGGAGTGACGAAGCCCAGTATGGGCAGCTGGCAGGAGTCTCTGAGGCCTCCATGCCCAAAAGGAGTCACCCCTGTGACATCCCAACAAGTGGCTCCCCCAGAAGAGAAGCAGAAACCTCCCCCCAGACGTTCCCCCAAGTGAAGCCCCTTGCTGGGTCCTTGAGGGGACACGGCACACTCAGCTCCCTCTCCTTGCCCCGTCTTCCCCATCGGTTTTGCCTCCGCTTTGCCTGCCCCATTTTATCCCTGGGAGCCCACAGCCCCTTCAGGTCGACTTTTACTGCTTAGAATGATCTATCTAGAAGTCATCTAGTGTGGTTCTCTCCTTTTACAGATGAGGAAACTGAGGCTGAAGGAGTAACTGCAAGGTAGTTTGAGAGAGAGGGCACCAGGGAAGGCTTCCTGCAGGGGCTGTGTGAGGTGGAGGTGAGCAGGGGAGGTGTGCGCCAGGTGTGGGGAACAAGGGAAAGTGCAGAGATGGGGCATGGGAATCATCTGAAGAACAGAGAAAATCTGACCAAGTCCCAGAGTACGGGAGGGGAAGTCACGTCCTCAGAGGCCCGGGCAAACAGAGGCATTGTGCAGGGAGCATTTGCAGGGTAGAGGCGTGACTGGGCAGGTTTCCCACACGGGCTCCTCATCCATGCTTTCTTCTTTCCCTGTCTCCCCACAGAGTGTCTCTATGACCGAATAGCACAAGAAACCGTCGACGAGACAGAGATTGCACAGAGACTGTCCAAGGTCAACAAATACATCTGTGAAAAGATCATGGATATCAACAAGTCTTGTAAGAATGAGGAGCGGAGAGAGGCCAAGTACAATCTGCAATAAACTGGGTTTTTCACAAATGCGCCGCAGACTGGTCCTTGTGTGGTGCCTGACGCGGGGCCGCTGTGGCCGACACCGAAGCTGGTGGGCGAGGGTGGACGAGGGCGGTGTTTGGAGGGGCACTGGAACCCACGTGCTTCCCCGGCCAAGCCGGTCCCATTGCCAGTCCGAGATTCGTTCGGAGCCTTGATCTTGGAGGCCGAAGACCTGGGTTCAAAACCCAGTGCCAGCACTTACAAGACCTGGGACCTTGGGCAAATCACTGCAACTCTCCGGGCCTCAGTTTCCCCATCTGTCAAATGGGGATAATAATCCTTGCACTACCTACCTCACAGGGCTGTTGTGAGGAAAGCGCTTTGGAGACTCGGAAGCGCTCTAGAAATGAGAGCTTTTGTTATCCGTATGCCACCCGCCGCCCACAGTCGTGTTTGCTTTCTGAGGGGGAGGGGGATGTGAGTCTGAGGGGGGAGGGCTGGGAGGTGTAAAGTGCTTGACTGGGATTGGAGCTGAACTGTCTCACTCCTTCCAGGACCTCTGTTTCTATCTCTGTTCGTATGTTTTGTTGTATAATAAAGCCTCATGATTTCTTTGAAGAATATATATCCGGTTAATGTGTCTGCCAGAAACCACTAAGCATCCCCCAGGATGACTTGGACCCGTTTTTCCGAGGAGATTTGTTTGTTTGTTCATTTTGATCTGCACCTGTGATATTGCTGCTGGGTACCTCCCCGGTGGGGGCTCGTCCTCCCTAGGCCCGTGCTTAATGGAAGCTTATGTGGAACATTCAGTCAGAGGGGCTTGCCAAGAGTTCCTATTTCAGGGATCCTTGGTGCTCTGCAACATGGGGAGGGGGATGCGGCAGCCGCTGCTGTTGAACCATCTCTCTGTGTCCTCTGAAAAATGAGGCCTGTAATAATGCCTACCTCACAGGACCGTTGTGAGGGTTGGATGAGTTAATGTATATTAAGCTCTTTGCAAACCTTAAAGCTGTTGAAGAACAAACATTTATTAAGTGCCTACTATGTGCCAGGCACTGTGCTAGGCACTAGGGGCACAAAGACAATGAATGAAGCAATCCCTGACTTCAAGGAGTTTACATTCTAATGGGGAAGATAAGACATGAGTGTAGAAGTGTATTCAGAAAAATTACAAGGTGATTTGGGAGGGTGAGTGTGAGCAGCAATTGGGGAGGGGGGGATCAGGAAAGACTGTGAGAAGATGCTGCTTGGGCTGAATCTTGAAGGAGGTGAGGAGGGCTTGCGTTCCAGGCCTGGGGGACAGTCAGGGCAAAGGCCTGGAGGTGGGAGATGGAGGATCATCATGTATGAGGAACAGAGACAAAACCCATTTGGCTGGACTGTAAAATGAAGAAGGGAAGTGACATACAATAAGGCTGGAAAGAGAAGGACTTCCAAAAGCTAACCAGAAGAGCTTCTCTTTCATCCTAGAATCAGTAGGAAGCCACTGGCATTTATGGAGTGAGGGCGTGACATAGTTCCATTTGGTCTCCTGGAAAAAACCACTTGGGCAGCTAGGTGGAAGATGGACTGAAGTGGGGAGAAACCTGAGACAGGAAGACCAGCCGGGAGACATTTGAATAGCCTAGCTAAGAGGGGATGAGGGTCTGGACTCAGGTTGCAGCCATGATTAGAGAAACAACAATTTTTGGCCAGTGATTAGAAACAGGGTGTGAGGGAGAGTCAGGAGGCAAAGATAATGCTGAGGTAACAGACCTGAGTGACTGGGAAAATGGTGGTGCCATTTGGAAGAGGTTGGAGTTTGGAGTTTGGTGGGAGGAAGGTCACGAGTCCTATTTTGGCCCCGTGGAGTCTGAAGTGCATCTGGAATGTCCCCTAGGTGTCGGGTGAGGCAGACCTGAAGCTCAGGAAAGTGGTGGACTGGGTAGATCAACCTGGGAGTCATCTGCACAGAGATCATAATTAGCCTTGTGGGAGTCAGTCAACAAGCATTCACTAAATGCCTACTATGCTCTGGGCCCTGGGGGTACAAAGACAGAGAATGAAATAGGCCCCACTCAAAGTGAAGCTTCCATTCTAATGGAAACAGTGAGTTGAAATAAAAAACATATAGAATAAATATGAAGTGAACAAATGCAAATACATATATAAACTAATAATAGCCATTATGTAACACCTACTGTGTGCTGGGGTCTGTGCTACACACTTTTCAAATATAATCTCATTTGATCCTCTCAACAACCCTGGGAAGCAGGCACTATTATTAGCCCTCTTTTACAGTTAAGGACGTTAAGGCAAATGGGGTTAAATGACTTGTCTAGGGTAACATAGCTAGTAAGTGTCTGGGGCTGGATTTGAACTCAGGTCTTTCTGACCCTAGACTCCGAGCTCTATCCACTGTGCCACCTAGCTGCCTAGGATTAGGTGCAAGGTGGTTGAAGAAGGCCAGAGGGGCACAAGCACTTTCAGGGCTTACAACAAGTGCTTGCTCTGTGTCCTGAAGGAAAAGAGGGTCTCCAGGAGGTGGAGGTAAGGAGGGAGGGCATTCCAGGCATGGGGACAGCTGGTGCAAAGGTCTGGAGGTGGAATGTGTGAGAAACAGAAGTCCAGCTTAGCTGGATCCCAGGGCTCAGGAGTAAAAGGAAAGTGCAGGAGGGCTGGAAAGAGATTGGGGTCAGCTTTAAAAGTTAAACAGAGGGCTTTCATTCTAGAGGAAGTGGAGAGCTCATACTGAGCGTGAGAAGGGGGAGGTGACGTGGTCAAGTCTTCACTTTTTAAAAATTATATTTTTTCCAATTGCACGTACAAACAATTTCTGACATTCATTTTTCACATTTTTCAGTTCTGAATTCTCTCCCTCCCTCCCTCCTCTCCCCCCGCCCCAAGATGATAAGCAATTTGATATAGGATGTGTAACCATGCAAAACATATTAGCCATGTTGTGAAAGAAAATACAGACCCCCCCCCCAAGAAAACCCATGAAAAAAATTAAGAAAGTGAAAAATATTCTGCTGTGATCTCCATTCAGACTTTATGCGTACTTTCTCTGGAGGTGGATAGCATTCTTCATCATGAGTTCTCTTGATCATTGTATTGCTGAGAAGAGCTGAACCATTCACAGTTGATCATTGCATGATATTATCCTTACTATGTACAATGTTTCCTTGGTTCTGCTCACTTTACTTTGTATCAGTTTATGTAAGACTTTCCACATTTTTCCAAAAGCATCCTGCTTGTCATTTCTTATAGCACAACAGTATTCTATTATAATCATTTACCACATCTTATTCAGCCATTCCCCAACTGATAGGTATCCCCTTAATTTCCAATTCTTTGCTGCCACTAAAAGAGCTGCTGTAAATATTTTTGTACATATTAGCCTTTTCCTCTTTGTTTTTTTTTTTTTCCTTTTGGATATAGACCTAGTAGTGGTATTGTTGGAACAAAAGGCATGCACAGTTTTATTGCCCTTTACTGCTCTCCAGAATGGGTGGATCAGTTCACAACTCCACTAATAATGCATTAGTATCCCAATTTTCCCACATTCCCTCCAACATTTATCATTTTCCTTTTCTATTATATTAGCTAATCTGATAGGTGTGAAATGGTACCTCAGAGTTGCTTTAATCTGCATTTCTCTAATTAGTAGTGATTTAGAGCATGTTTTCATATGACTAGATAGCTTTGATTTCTTTGAAAACTGTCTGTTCATGTACTTTGACCATTTATTGATTGGGAAATGACTTGTACTCTTATAAAATTGACTTAGTTATATGTATGTATATATATATACACATGTATATACATACATGTGTATATATATATACGTATATATATACATGTGTATATATATATACGTATATATATACATGTGTATATATATATATATACGTATATATTTGAGAAGTGAAGCCTTTATCAGAAACATTTTCTGTAAAATAATTTTCCCCAGCTTTCTGCTTTCCTTCTAATCTTAGTTGCATTGGTTTTGTTTGTACAAAAACTTCTTAATTTAATATAATCAAAACTATCCATTTTACATCTCATAATGCTCTCTAGCTTTTGTTTGGTCATTGATTCTTCCTTTATCCATAGATCTGACAGATAAACTATTTCTTGTTCTACTAATTTGCTCATGGTACCATCTTTTATGTCTAAATCATGTACCTATTTTAGCCTTATCTTGGTATCTGGTATGAGATGTTGGTCTATTCCTAGTTTCTGCCAAACTGTTTTCCAGCTTTCCCAGCAGTTTTTGTCAGATAGTGAGTTCATGTCCCAAAAGCCTGGATCTTTGGGTTTACCAAACACTAGGTTTCCATGGTTGTTTACTACTGTGTGTTGTGTATCTAATCTATTCTCCTGATCCATCACTCTATTTCTTAGCCAGCACCAGGTTGTTTTGATAATTACCGTTTTATGATATAGTTTGAGATCAGGTATGGCTAGGCCACCTTCCTTCACTTTGCTTTCATTAATTCCCTTGATATTCTTGACCTTTTTTCATATCTACACTTAAGGAAAATTACTTAGGCAGTTGTATGTGGGGTGGACTGGGATGAGGAGAGAAGAGGTATAAAGACCAATATAGGGATTGATGCAGTAATTTAAAGGAGAGATGATGAGGGCCTCAACTCAGAGATGTGTGAGTGGAGAGAAGACGTTGGATCTGAGAAATGTCGTGGGGTAGAGATGGCAAGGTTTGGCACCTGATTGGATATGTGGGGAAAGGGAGAAAGAGGCATCTAGGATAACTAGTAGGTCACAAACCTGAGATTATGGGAGAATGGTGGTGCCTTTGATGGAGACAGGAAGTCTGGAAGGGGGAGGATAAGATCATTAATTCAGTTTGAGATGGATTGAGTTTAAGATATCTCCAGGAAATACAGTCTGAAAGTCCGGTAGGCAGATAGTGATGGAGGACTTAAGCACAGACTGGGACAAGGGATATAGACCTTTAAGTCATTTGTCAGAAACGATAAACTCATGGGACCTAGTGAGATTGCCCATAATAGAGGGAGAAGACCAAAGGAGAGAAGAGGAGAAGAGAGAAGGAGAGAAGGAAAGAGAAGAGAGAAGAGGTGAGATCTGAAGGAAGAACCTTGGAGAATACCCACAGTTAAGGGGAGTGATATGAGTGACAAGCCAGCAAAGGAGACTGAGAAGGGGCAATCAGACAGATGGACAGAGAAACGAGTGAGAGCAGTGTCACCAAACCCAGAAGGGAGAGACTGCCAAGAAAGAAAGGTTGGTCAGTAGTGTCAAGTGCAGCAGAGATGTTGAGAAAGATTAGGCCTGAGGAAAAGTCAGCAGATTGGGGGATCATGGGTAACTTCAGAGAGAACAGCTTCAGCTGAGGGATGAGGTTGGAAGCCAGATTGTTGAAGGGTCGAACAGTGAGAATAGTAAATTAGATTTTATTCTCTCCTCCCTTCTTGGGAAAAATATATGTGTATATATATATACATATATGCATACATGTACACACACATATGTGCATATAGTCAAGCAAACAAAATTCCCACCACTTGTATCAATGGTGTTTTCAAAGAGTTTGGCTTCAAAAATGGGGAGACACAAGACCAAAGTTTGAGGGTATGGAAGGATGTAGCAAAGGGCACTTGGGCTGTTTGAATGCAGTAGGGAAGGAACCAGCAGTTACAGAGTGGTAGAAGATGGCAGTGGGTCGGGAGAGAGGGTGGATTGAGGATGCAGTCAACTACAGAAGACAAGAGGAGGTGGGATCAGGCATACATGGAGAGGAGTTGATGTTGGCAAGGTCCTAGGAGGGCCACCTCTTGTTAGAAGCTGGAGCAAAGGAGGAGAGAGTAGGAGATGATGTCAAGGGGTTTTGAGATGAAGAGAAAGGGCAAAGAAGGAGCTCATGTCAAATGGCCTTAATTTTCTCAATCAAGCCAGAAGCAAGATCCTGGGTTGAGAGAGAGTGGAAGGGGGAGGTGTGGGAAGCTGGAAGAGAGAATATGTGAGATAGCATCTATGGGCAATGGAATACAGGAATAATAAGAGAACAAAATGACCACCTCGCTGAAGGGAGGGCCCAGTTGAAGCTGGATAACATGAATTTGTAATACACCCAGTCCTCAGGGCATCGTGATTTATGAGTAGGAGTAGAGGCAAATGTTAGGAATAATCCAGGGGGCAGGGATTCAAGAGTAGAGGACAGGGTAGAGTTGGAATACCTAACTATTGGGTTGAGAGGGAAGAAAATTCATCAGAGTCAGGATAATAGCTAAGAAAGTGCTGAGGAGTGGGGGGAGTGGAGGTCTTGATGGAGGAGAAGGTTTAGAGCAGGTCAATGTCTAGGGAGAGGTGGCATGATGGGGAGTGATGGTCAGATGGAGGGAACCTCAGGCTTCCTAACTGGGAAAGTGGAACATGTGGGCAATGATGGGATCTTGTGTGTGACCATCTCTATGACTGAGGAGGAGGGTGAGGAAATGGGAGGTTTAGGGGAATATCTGTATGGAGAGTAAAGTCTCCAGTAGGAGGTCTCTAAGAGACCTTGGAGAAGGAGAAAGTCTAGAGAGAGGAGCCGGGGCCTTGGGCAGAACCTTGGGGAAGACTCAGATAGGGAGCATGATGGAAAGGACAGAGCTCAGTCTGACAGGTAGAAGCAGAACCATGGAGAGCAGCAACACACAAATCCAGAGGGGAGACATTATCTGGGAGGAGAGGGTGGTTACTGTGTCAGGTAGAGAAGGATTGGGACAGAGAAAAAGACCATCAGCATTGGCCATTAAGAGACCACTGGCAACTTCAGAGAGAATAGTTTCAGCTGATTGGTGAGGTGGGAAACCAGACTGTAAGGGCAGAGGCAGCCAGCATAGACTGATTGTTTCTATTTTAGCTGGGAAAGAGAAGAGAGATGGCAATACCTGGAGGAGGGGTAGGGGATGATGAGGAGAGATGTTCGTTAGCAGGCAGGAGGGAAGGAGCTGGGAGATTGGGAGAGGCTGAAGACTGGACAGAGGGGAAAGCACGAAGGATGCAGTCTTCTAGCAAAGAGGGGAAGAGAGGGAAGAGGGGGACACTGCAGTGAGGCTGATGGGAGCTAGCTGCCTCGAGGTGGGAGGGGCTGCCTGGGGAAGCACCCCCCCTCTCTGGGAGGGGTCCCCAAGAACAGGCTGGCTGTGGGAGCTGTTGTGGGCAGGCTTCTCTTCTCAGTTTTTCTGTTATAGGTTGGAGTAGATGCCTCTGAGCTCCCTCTCAGAGCTCTCTAATTCTGGAATAGTGAGTTGTGCTTATTCCGAATGAATCCCCACCCTGACCCTCTGGAGAGGCCCCAGACCCTGCCCTCCAGGAGCATGTAGACTCTGACATTGCTGCCAGACATGAGACTGGGACATTAGAAAGGAGACAAAGAAGATGTAGACCTGAATTCAAATTCTGCTTCTGATGCTTACTGGATATGTGATTCTGGCCAAGGCACTGTCAGCCTCAGTTTCCTTCTCTGTAAAGTGGGTTCTAATAATAGTGCCTACCTCCTAGAGGTTTTGTGAGGATCAGATTGTAAGCCTTAAGGCCATATAAATGTCAGGTGTCATTTCTGTTACTGTTACTATTTTTAACTCAATTCAGGGAAAGGGAAAGGCCCCATCTGGTTGAGGGTGATCGGAGAGGGCTTCCTAGAGGCGTTAGCCCTTGAGTTAAGCCTTGAAGGATGGGGAGGAATATGACAAACTGAGCTGGTCAAGCAGGTGAACTGAGAGACAGGAGGCAGCCCGGAAGTGAGGAGCCCCAGATGAGGTTCGCAGAATGACAAGGAGGCCAGTTTGACTCAAACACATAGTGAGTGGAGGGGATTAGTAACAAAGCTGTGAATGCAAAGTGGGGGCCACTGTAGGGAGCCTTGAATCAGGGGTTTAGACTTGAGTCTGTTGCCTAGAAGAGGCTTCTAAGTGTCTTGAAAAGGGAAGGAGGTTGTATTGAAAAAGTAAGGCAGAGGAGGGACATCACTGACCCAAGTGGAAACGGGGTTGGGAGAATAAACTGGCCCAGGGAAGGCATAGCATTGTGGGAAATGTGTCCAGGGTGAGCCCCACTGATCCAGGGAGAGCCAGCCTGGAGGGGGAGGAGTGAGAGAAGATTCTGCCAAGAGGAATGAGCTCACTGATCCATTCCCTCACTCACATGGACTGGGGGTGGCAGGGGGTGACAAGTCTGGCCCATAGAAGGGAGAATTTAGAGCTGAGAGGGATCCTAGAGCAAAGAAGAGGAGATGTCAATCAGCCAGCACCTAAGGCACTGGGGGGACAAAGAGACAAAGCAGAACAGCCCTTCACTCAAGGAGTTTCTGTTCTAACCATGGGCCTTAGGTTAGAGAATTCCTCTGTGCCATAGGTTCCTCATCTGTGAAACGAGGAGGTGGGACTCAGGATCCTCTATTGGGTCCCTTTCCACTGTAAATCTATGGGGCTGTGAGCAATAGGGCAAATAAGGAATCAGCCAAAATGGAGCAGGGAAGAGGTGCTGATAGCTTCAGTTATCTTGGTGGTTTGTGTGAGTGGGGAGAAGTGGACAGATGGGATACCTGGTGGAGGTACTCAGCAAAGGACTAGAGAGGAGGAGGGAGAGACTGTGAAGAGTCACAGCTGATTTCAGTGCTTGTGAAGCTGGAGTCCTGGCAGGGAATCCTTGACCAATACAGGGAAGGTCAAGAGAAGGAAAAGTTTGGGGAGAACGATCTTGAGTTCTGTTTTGGACATGGAGAATTTGAAATGGCTATGTGGCATCCAAGCTCGGTGGCCCAATAGGGGCCTGATATGGGGATGGAGCTCAGGAGAGAGATTAGGGCTGGATATATGGAGCTGGCAGCATCTACAGTAGAGAAGATACTTGAACCAGTTGGAGTAAATAGGATTATCAGGAGAGAATGAGGTCAAAGAAGAGAAGGGGGCCCAGGACAGAGGTGTGCTGGTAAATGTTTAACAACAGGCTTCCCCACACACACACCAAAGAGGGTGTGAATGAGGATGTGAAAGGCCTGGAGTCCATGCCCTATGGGGACCATTGAAGCAACTGGGCACGTTCCCCCTGGAGGAGACAAGAATCAGAGGGAGGATGTGGTATCTCACTTCAAGGATCTGAAAAGCCAATCACTTACCCAAGGAATGAGACTCTTCCTGCTGGGCCCCAGAGGTCAAAACCAGGAGCAGTGTGGGGAGGGAGAGCCACAAAGAGATCAATTGAAATTTGACTTAAGGGAAAACTTTCTAATAATGAAAGCTGCCTGTCTCTGGTTTCCTGATTAGAGTTCCACAGCAGAACCACATTAGCAGTGAATGAAGCTTTGGGGGCCCCCTGGTTCACCCTCCTTAAAAGGAGGAAGCCCAAGGCCACACAGGAAGTTGCCACTCTCACATCCTGACCTCATTACCTTTTGTCCCAGTCCTTTCAAGTCCCCAAGCTCTGTCACTATTTTATAGAAACAGTCGATGGCCGAGGAGCTGAAGTGACATACAATTCCAGACACATAATAGAATCAGGTTGAGTTTTCATTGAAAGCCCTTTCCCCATGGAGACTGAGAGCCGAGATGGCACGAATCACTAAACTGCCTTTCCGTTTGGAAAGTCTGTTTGTAAAAAAAAAATTGCCAACAAACTCTTCTCCGGCCGGCCAATGTGGTGGCCACCGTGACTGTCTATGTCCTAGGTGACTGCTCCAACCTGTTGGCCACTGCTGCCCCAGACAGGAGGGAGTCTGCCCACCAGTTGTTCTGCAGACATCGACATCTCCTCTTGTTGGGGATGCAATGGAAAGAACACTGGCTCTAGGGGCAGAGGAGCTGAGTTCAAAACCTGCCTCTGATTCCCTATATTATCTCTAATGAGTGACTCGATTTCTTCTCGGTCTCACTGGCAGAGTTCCAGGTGTATAGCAGGTGATTAATAAATGTTGACTGTAAATGAACGGCTCAGACTAGCTGGCTCCTGGGGTCCTTTCCAAGCTCCCACCCTAGGATCCTGTGTTTCTTGGTAGCCAATAGGTAGAAAAACCAAATAGCTTGCTTGGATAGGACTTTCTTCTCCAGTAGGAGATAGGACGGAAGGCAGGTTTCAATTCATCCTAAGAAAAAGCTTTCTAATTCTTAGAGCTGGCTGAAGAGTGGAATGGTTGCTTTGGTAGTTAATGAGGTCTCTGTCCCAGATAGCATGCAAGAACAGGGGGGATCCTGCCTGCCCATTAGGCATAGATGCCAATAGGAGGATCCTTGCTCCAGGAGAGGGTCAGACACAGGCCCCTCTGTCTTCAGAGGCTCCCTCCCGAGCTGGAGACACTGAGTCTGTGGTTCCACACAGAGCAAAACGCTCATCCTTCTGGGGGCATGGAGCCTCCTCCACGGTGGCTTATTGCAGCTTCTATCTTCCTTGGCTTGTTTGGGGCCAGTGACAGGAAGCTCCTTGAGGCCAGGCCCTGTCTCCCCTTGGTCCTTACATCCCCAGACCCTAGAAGCACAGCTGGCCCATAACAGGTGTCAATGCTGCTGGGTTGGTTGAGTCAGCCTCTGGTGACCAACACTCTTGACTTCCACGGGCAGCTCCTCTGACAGGCACACGGCCAGTCCCAGGCCACACTAAAAGCCGTCTTTCTTGTCTGTTGACAACTGCTAGATCGTGTGGTCCTCTAGCAGAGCCTTCCAGAAACAGGGTCACCTTGACACTTTGGAGAAAGCCATCAGTGACAATCACACAGATACAGATCACACCCAGCCATCTGGAAAAGCTCACTTCTTCATTGTCCTGCCTGGGTGTTTTTATCATGGAAGAAGCTAAATGAGAGGGACCAAAGATCATTGAGAACAGCCCACCCCTCCACCTACAGAGGAAGGGGACATGAATGGGAAGCAGGTGGTACTAAGAGCCAGCCCTGAAGCCAAGGAGACCCAGGGTCCCATGCCACCACTTTCTTTATATCCCCAGAACGCAGCACAGTGCAGGCACATAGCAAGGCCTTAATAATGCTTTGTTGACTGACTTTCGCTGTGGAAGTCACTGGGCTTTTTGGAGTCCCTTCCCAAGGTATCAATGTTTCCTTCCTCTCCACCCCTGAAATAACCTTTTGTCTGCTTAAATTTAGTTATCAGTGTATTCATGTTGTGTTTCCCTATTAGAATGTAACCTCTTTGTGGACAGGTGCTTGGTTTTAGTCTCTGTATCCCCAGCACCTAGCGCATAGTAGGTATTAATAAATTGTTGTTGAATGAATGAGTGAATGGACTTGCTGTCTCCAATGGAGAAGCTCCAGTCCCAGGAAGCCTGGGTTCCTGGAGCTAGAAGAAGCTGAGGCCGCAGAGCCTCCTTTTACAGAATGTTCCCTTTTCTTATCTTAGACAAGTCCCTTGTCCACCCCAGGCTTCAGTTTCCTTATTTGTAAAGTTACCAGGTTGGGCCAGATGCTCTGGTAAAGCTTCCATTGTCTCAAATCATAGAACTCAAACCCAAGTCTCCCAGCCCCCACCCAGGCTCTTTCCTGTTGTGACACTCAGCAATTCGGGCCATTGAGGGCTCCATGGTCCTTAGGGGTCCAGGGTCCATATTTGGAGGATATTTGCCTCTGAAGCCTTGCTCAGTGTTAATACTCTGCCTCCAAGATCTCTGTTCATGCTGTACCTGACACCTGGTCTGCCCTCTCCACACCTTTTCCCAGTCTTTAAAGCCCAGCAATGCCATACCCCACCTCCTCAGAAAGCCTGCCTTCCCCTCATTAAGGACCCCTTACCCTGAGGAGCTCAGACCAGAGCTGAACATTCTGCCCTCTTTCTTAGAGACAACTGAGTAGTGAAATGAAACCAGGAAGACCTGAGTTCAAATCCAGCCTCAGACTCTTACTAGATGTGAAACCATGGGCAGGTCACCTAATATCTATCTGCCTCAGTTTCTTCCTCTGTCAAATGGGAATGATAGTAATATACCTGCCTCCTAGGGTTGTTAGAAGGATAAAATGAGGTGATACTTGCAGAGCACTTAGCCCAGGGCCGGGCACATAGTGGGCACTTCATAGATGCTTAATTTTTTTCTTTTTATACATTTATGATATGCCCCATTAGAGAGTAAGTAACCTCCTTGGGATAAGGTACTGGCGTGGTTGTTGTGAAAATCCACATCTCTAGGGCCTGGTCCAGAGTCTTATAGAACTGAATGAAGCTGAACTGACTGACGTGGGTGTGTGTCTGTGTGGGTGTGTCTCGCCTCCCTTTGGTGCTGCCAGGGCAGGGACGAGGTCTGACCGCTGACCTGTACACTTGCGGCTGCTCTGGGTGAAGGTGCTGGCACAGATGTTTTGTGTTGCTTTTTTTTTTAATAGATGAGAAAAGCACAGTGTTCTGTCCAGAAGGGACCCAAACTTTCCATTTTACAGGTAGAGAAACTGAGGCTCAGAAAGGGGAAGGTCCTATAGCTCCTGTGGGTGCTAGGTAAAGACTTTTTTTTGTTTGTTTGTTTTTTTGCTGTTTGATTTCCAAGGCTTAAATGGGGGTCTGCTGTAGGAGGCCCAGCCCTGTCCTTAGGCACTAGCCCACTGGCACATGGCTTTGGAAAGCTATGGGTTTTTATTGATTTTTTTCTTAGCTCTTGAAACATGAAGAGGTTAGGGACAGCTCTTAGAACAGTAAGATTTACAAAGTACTTTACAGATGTCGTCTCCTTTGGGGATCAACTGCCACCAAGAGATAGGGTTATTATGCCCGTTTTACAGAGGATAAAATGAAGGTTCAGAAAGTTAGTCACCTTCCCTCCCTGGTACACTTCATACCCAGGATTTGCCCTGCTGGGCCCCTGGATAATTCAGGGTTACCTGTATTTTCACGGACTCCACCCTTCTCCAGAATACTGTCTATTTTTAGTTCTCAGAAGCCGAGGGGTATAGTAGACGGAGCTGGGAGTCTAAGCTTCTTTGCACTATAATGTGCCATATGGGTTCAAGTGCATCCTCCACCTTCCTTGCTGTGTGACTTTGGGCAAATGGCACAAACTCTCTGGGCCTAGCTTCTTCCTTTGTGCAATAAGGAAGTTGGTCTCTTCCTCTCTGTGACTGAGCCCTTAGTATGGGAATGGAAGGGGAGCGGTGGTCACTAACCCCGGTGGAATGCTGGCAGGAGGGAAAAGGAGGGTGGGAAGGACGTCTCCTTCAGAGCCCCTGGCCATTCCCAGGACTTCAGAAGCTTCAGAAGAGCTGCTGCCAGCACCTTTGGGTTGGCTAGAGGAGCTGGGAAGGTCTAGCCTGGGGGATGAGAGGGGCCAGAGGGCAGACTAGCCTTGGTCTGCTTGTGCCCAGAGGGCAGAGGCTGCAGGTGGGTGCCATGTTGTAAGAGGACCCTGAGCTCCCCATCCCCAGAGGCTGCGTGGGATGGCCCAGTGACCAGGGCGGCTTAGACACATCCTAGCTTTGGGTGCTCTGGCTCCCTTTCCCTTCTCTATACAATGGGGATACCATTCTCTTCACTCTACCTCCCAGGCTAAAGGGGAGAAACAGAAAGGAAAGGGAATAAGCATTTATTAATTACCTACTGTGTACCAGACACTGTGCAGATATTTTTTCATTTGGTTTGCATGACAACCCTGTGAGGTAGATGCAATGATTATCTCTATTTTACAGTTGAGGAAAGTGAGGCAGACAGATGTAAGTGATGGGGCCAAGATCCTTTAACTAGTAAGTGTGTGAGGCTGGATTTGAACTCAGGGTTTCCTGACTCTGGGCCTAGCACTTCTCCCACTGTGTCATCTATACAGCTACTGGGAGGAAAGCATTTTGTAAACCTGGGAGCCTTTTGGGATGGTTGCGGTTGTCACAGAGAGCCCTCCCTCGGCCCCTACAACTGACCAGTTAATCAGCATTGATTTGTCTGGGGGGCCGGGTCCAAAGCTGCCCCCAGGTCTGCAGTGACACCAGTGCCAGGGCCCAGACTACTTCACGAGCCATGGCTATCCAGCCTTCCCTCCCTGTACCCCACCCCCGGCCTGGCTCTTCCCCAGCCCAAGTCACACGCCACGGAGGGAAAGAGAACAGAGACGCATTCTCCGTCTGGTTTCTTTCAGTCATGCCCATTGGCAGCTGGCCCTCATTGTTTGTGGGCTTTGGCTGCATCTCCAAAGGTATTTGGGTTTGAAACCTCCCGGGGAAGTGGCAAGGAACAAAGCCAAGGGAGAGGAATTTAGGCCACATGCTTCCTTTCCCCCGTTCTCCCAGCCCCATATCACATACTTATAGACTCTCAGACAGAGCAGGGAGGGATGTAGAACACAGAATGTTAGAGCTGGGAGTGATCTTAGAATATAGAATGTGAGGGCTGGGAGGGGCCTGAGAACAGGGGATGTCAGGGCTGAGAGGGAGCTTAGAACATAGAAGAGGGAACGTTAGAGCTGGGGGCACATCTGGGGGCCTTTCCTCCTTTCTCATTCTTGTCCTCTTTTTCCCCCTTTCCTTGCTGATGACCTCCCTTGCCTGCCTCTCTGTCCACTCTGGGTTTTCATGACACCCTCTTGCTCTCCTGGTTCTCCTCCTGCCTGGCTGGCCTGTCCTCTGTCTTTCTTGCTAGAACTTTATCCTTGTTACATACCCAAACTCAAGTGTCCCCAGGCATTGGTCCTGGGCCCTCTTCTCCCTGGCCCTGTGAGTTCCGTCCCCATCTCTCTGCAGAGGGTTCCCAGCTCTATCTCTCTGGCCCTCACCTCTCCTGCATTTCAATCCCACCTCCCCAGCTATTCTAGGACATTTTGAGTCTCTGCTATAGATATTTCACAACTTAATTTGTCCAAAACAGAACTCATCTTTCTTCCAAAACTTTTTTCTCTTTGAAACACCCCTGTTTCTGTCACAGCCCTGCCATCCTTCCAGACACGCAGTTTGGCAGCCTCAGCATCCTTCATACTCACACTCACACCGCACATCCAATCGGTTGCTAAATCTTGTGGCAGCTGGGTGGGTGCAGTGGTTACAGGTCTGGACCCAGAGTCTGAAAGATCTGAATTCAAATCCTGCCTCAAACACCTACTGAGTGAGCAAGTCCTTCAACCTCCCTCAGCCTCAATTCTCTCATCTGTAAAATGGATGCTAACCTTCTTGCCCATCCCCCCACACATCCCTCCATCTTCCATCTCCGTATCTCATCCTCCATGCCTAGAATGCAGTCCTGCTTCATCTGGGCCTTCTAAGAACCTTTGTGAACTTCACAACTCTGCTCAAGTCAACCTTCCCCAAGAAGCCTTTCCTGGGTCCTTCAAGATATCAGAGCCCTCAACATCCCCCACCCCCCCGTCCCCCACCCCTCCAATTTTTACCTTGGATTTATTTTGTAGAAACTTAGAAATATACATGACACCCCCCCCCCCCCCCCCGCGCCCAGGTTGGAATATGACCTTCTCAGGGCCAAGGATTTGTTTCTCTCTTTAGAAGGCCTTTCTATCTCCAGCCCTTGGCGCCCAGAGTGTGGAAGACAGCAGGAACCTGATAAAGGCTTGTTCAACAACTGAAAACCCCAAGGTCAGGTTAGGGAGCCTGAGCTCAGAGGGTGCAGTTCTTGGACTCGCCACCAGGTGGCGGGCCAGAACCTCCACCAGCTGCCCTGGCTAGCCTTGACCTCTTGGTCCTGACAAATGGTATTTCTGGAAGTCAAATCCCCGATGCCTCATAGGAAGTGTGGAGCATTTAACCCTGGTAGTTTCCGATGTCTCAGAGGCCATGCCAACCTCTTTAGTCCGTTCATCCCCATTTAGTTCTTTGTGGTGGTCCTAGAACCATAGGCTCTGGAGTCTGAGCCCTGGGTTCCAATCTTGACTCCTCTACTTACCTTGGGGAAAACACTTAATTTCTCTGAGTCTTAGTTTCCTCATCTGTAAAATGGGACAAGATGGCTTCTGACAGGTTCCTTCCAGAATGAAATCTGAAATCCAATAAAAAGCACTTGCCAGGTCCTGCTATGCTCAGGATCCTGTGCCTGGAGCTGGGAATGAGGATGGGAAAAGAGCCCATCTCTGGTTTCATGCCCTGACTGTATCCTGGGGGAATCTGAGACGGATACAAGGCACGATGTGATGGGGATGGAAGCAAGGTCCTGGCATGGATGGAAAGGAAAGGAAAGTCAAGTCAAGTCATCAAACACTTATTAAAGACCTACTGTGTGCCAGGCACTCACGCTGAGCCCTGGGAATGCCGAAACAGTCCCTGCATTCACGGAGCTGCCAGTCTAATGGGGGTGGGGGTGGGGAGAGGAGGAAACTCTGCCTGCAAATGAGAACAGACAGAATGAACTGGATGTAACCACAGAGGGAAGGCTCTAGCATAAAGGAGATCAGGAGAAACTTCTTGTAGAAGCTTGGGTTTTATCTGAGGTGTAAAAGAGGCCAGAGAAGCCAGGAGGCAGAGATGAGAAAGGGGAGAACTCCAGGCAGAGAAAATTCCCAGAGTTGGGAGATGGAATGTCTTGTGGGAGCAAAAGCAAGGAGGGCCAGTGTTGCTGGATTGAGTTTGTGGAAGAAGGGAGTAGTGTATGAGAAGACCGTAAAAATAAGGCCAGGTGGCTCAGTGGATAGAGCGCTGGGCCTGGAGTCAGGAAGACCTGAGTTTGAATTTGACCTCAGGCACCCACTAGCTGTGTGAACCTGGGCAAGTCACTTAACTTCTGTTTGTCTTAATCCACTGGAGAAGGAAATGGCAAACCAGTCTAGTATCTTTGCCAAGAAAACCTCAAATGGGGCCATGACTGAAACAACTGAACAATGACAACAGAAGTTAGGAAGGGCCAGGCTAGGAAGGGCTTTGAATGCCAAGCAAAGGATTTTATATTTGATCCTGGAGGCAATAGGGAGCCATTAGAGTTTAGTGAGTTGGGGGGAGGGGATGACATGATCAGACCCACACTTCAGGAGAATCACTTTGGTGGCTGAATGGAGGGTGGAGGAGAGTGGGGAGAGACTGGAGGCAGGCACTCTTCCCCTCCCCCACCCCAGCCATTATTGCAATAGTCCAGGTATGAGGTGATGAGGGCCTGCACCAGGGCGGGGGCAGTGTCAGAGAAGGGGCAATATTTGAGAGATGTCTAAAAGGTGAACTCTGTAGGCCTTGGCAACAGAATGGATATGAGAGATGAGTGAGGAATCCAGGGTTACTTCGGGGTTGTGAGCCTGGGGGATGGGAGGATGGCTCTTGATGGTAATAGAGAAATTAAGAAGAGGGAAGGGTTGGGTGGGGGGGAAGATACTGAGCTCAGTTGGACAGGTTGAGTCTGAGGTGTCAGCAGGACATCTGGCTTGAGGTACCCAATAAGAGAGTTAGAGATTGGAGACTAGAGGTCAGGAGAGAAGCTCCAGCTGGACAAATAGAATGGAGAGCTTATTTTCAGCTGGATGGGGAAATCAGGGAAGGCTTTGCAGAGGAGGGAGCAACTGAGTTAGCCTGTGAAGGAAGAAAAAGTTTTCAGAGAATCCCTGCAGAAAGAGCACTGTGTCTAGTCAGGAGATGAGTTGGAATGCCAAATGTACCATTGTCTTTTTGACCCTGAGCCTCAATGTCATCCTCTGTAAAACAAGGGGGTTCATTGTGACATCTAAGCCCAAGAGAGTATGAGCTGGCAGAGATGAGGAGTGAGTATGTTGCAGATGTGAGGGTTGGCCTACACAAAGGCATGGAGGCAAGAGATGGAGAATTGACAAGGTGAGGGCCTGGGGGACTTGAAGGAGTCTTCTCTGGGCTTCAGTTTCCTCACCTGTAAAATTTAGGGGTAAGATTAAATAACTTCCAAGCTTCCTTCCATCTTAAATCTGTCAGGAAGTAATCCAATTTGGCCAGACCATAGAGCTTGGAAAGTCATGTATGTGAACAAAATCTGGAAAATCAAATTGGAGCCAAATTGAGAAAACTTTGAATGCCAGGACTGATGGCCCCAGCTCCCAGCTGCTAACGCAAGAGCCCTTAATTATGAGATTCAGACAAAGTCAGGCAATCTTCCTGTACCTGGGTTCATTCATTGGTTCATGCATTCATTCCACTTGGCCCTGTCCAAGGTGCTGAAAGGGAGACAGGTTCAATGAGACTCAATCCCTGGCCTCAGGGAGCTCAGAGCCTGGTAGGGAGCTCACACACACACACACACACACACACACACACACACACACACATCCTCTAACAGCCCTGGGGGATGCCATAAGAGAGGCACTGAAGGAGGGCTATGGAATCCAGAGGTCACATGTAGCTGCAGAGATGGAGGAGAGACTGAATGAGAGAAGACTTCCTGGTGAAGGCTGCTGAGCTGGGGATCTATGTGAGCCTCTCAGATCACAACAGTACAGAAAGCTGGCATTCCTCTGGGCTCCATGGTGTTAGAAATATGCTTGATACTGAAATTCAGGTATTAAGGGCAATTTATTATTATTGAGGAAGTCAAAGGAATTGTTAAATGTTCCTGGCCAAGAGTGGACTCCACCCTTCTTTAGAAAGAGGGAATGGGGAGTACAGGAGTGAGACCAACTTTATTCTGTTAGACTGACATCAGCTCAGTACCTCCCATTCTGGGTTACAATCTTCCCTATACGCCCCCAACATGCAACTCCTTGGTATGTTCCCCCCTCCTCAACACACGTCCCATGTTCAAAAATGTGGAAAACTCCTCCCTGTGGGTGTGTAAGGTAATATTCAATTAGCCAATTAATCATGTGTGATAGCCATTTGACCCAGTTTTCTCTTCAACCCTGACTGTTATCTGGCCAGTTTAGACCAGTTTTCCTAACATCCTGAATCTGTGGTTTCTGCAAAACCACAAACTTCATTCGGATTGGCTGAGGACTCTCATCCTAGTTAATTTTTACTCCTTCTTTGTTCAAGCTGACACTTCATCAATTATTCTGTGGAACTTAATTAACTCTTCTGTGGAAACCTAACTTTCCCTAACTTTTACCCATCTCTCACAATAATTTACAAAGTCCCTTTCTCAACAGTCCTTATAAGAGATAGGACAATGACCAATGTCTCCATTTTTCTCTGGTCACTAGAGGATTGCGTCCAGCTTTGGACACTGTAGGGTAGGGAGGAAATTGATTAGCTAAAGAGAGTATTCAGAGGGAAGCTACCAACATAGGGAAGGGTCTCAAAAGTCTGTGCCATAAGAAGGGCAGTGGAAGGAAATGGGGATGTTTAGCCTGGAGGAAAGAAGGCTTAAGCGGAACATGACAACTGTCTTCAGGTATGTGAAGGGTTGTCAGGTGGAAGAAGGATTAGTCCTGTTCTGCTTGGCCACAGATGGCAGAACCAGACTGGATGTCAGGAAAAACTCTCTAACAATCTGAGTTATCTAAATGTTGAAATGGCTGACTCAGAGGTAGTGAGCGCCCCATCACTGGAGGTCTTCAAGGCTGGCTGACCCTTTATCTGAAGGGTTGGAGATAGGGGGTGATTCTTGCTCAGGTACAGGTTAGACTAGATGTCTCTTGTGGCCCTACCAGCTCATGATGCCTTTATCAGTAGTCATATCCTCAGGAAGTACGGGTCCAGCTTCCTCATCTCTGCTCCTTGGACTGGCACATGAATCCACAGATTTAGAGCTAGAAAGGGTCTTTGGGAACATCCAGCCCAACCCCTTTATTTTACACGTGAGGAAAGCAATGCTCATGGACATGAAAAGTTCAGGTCATTCTGTTGAAGTTTGGGGGTGCTGGGACCCCAAAATAGAAACATGCAGGTCCTGCCTGAATGAATTAGACCCAAGCCTTTAAGCCAAAGAAAAATAAGGTTTATTAAAACACCATCCAAGGTGGGTGAGATTCTAAAAATCCACCATATTGCCCAGACTCTTAAGGAATCTCAGCATTGGTGATGCTTGTATTGACAAGTGGTCTAGATTGAATCTGAGCATTTTAATGGAAACAAGATGGATTTTATATAAAGAAAGACTATGGGAAGTATCTAGGAGTGGCCAATAGGCTGGGGTGACTGGAGGAGGGGTCCAAGGAGGATCTTGATGGGAGTAGCCAGTAAGCTGGGGTGACTGGAGGTCAAATGCCTGGATCAAGAGAATGGGGTCTAGAAAGGGTCAAAGGTGGGAAGTAGCTTGGGCCATCTGGAGGTAACAGACACTGGAGGGCTAGGAACGGAGAATGGAGAGATTGCTGCAATGAAAGGCCAGTTGAGAGGATTACTGGAATGTGTAGATGCCTCAGGCTAACGCCAGAGACTTGACAGTATGGGAAAGTTCAAGGAGAGTTGGGACGGGGTGGTTTCCAGACCCGTACCCCATCAATTCTGGACTCTGTCCTGTTTTCTCTCTGCTCTGCCACCCAGCTGGGGAGAGAAAGAAGGAAAGAATGGCCTATGTGAATTTATGCCAACTATACCAGCATGAATCTGGGGAGTTATATTTAAAGAACCATAGGTTGTCTGATTTGAAAAAGGCCTGAGAGAGAACATCACATCATCAGGTAACTCCACCCCCTCTTTCTGGCCATCTGACTAGGAAGAAGCTGAGATCCAGAGGGAGAGGAAGGGGCTGGCCTAGGGCCACACAGCTCTTCAGCAGTGCACACCTAGGGCTCAGTCCTCCACAGCTTGACACTTAGAAAACATCCACCCTCGACCCCCAGTCAGAGGCAGCATTTTTCAAAGCACTTTCTTATCCAGCCTCAAAGTGGGTCCTTGCAATCCCTTTCTGAGGTGGGTAGGGGCATAGATGTCCATCTCCACTCAACAGAAAGGGAAGTGGCACCCAAAGAGGGCAGTGAGTGTCTCAGTTTATCCAGTCATTTGGCTAGGGCTTCTCACTGAATGAGTGGCAAAGCATTTGCTGGGTGTTTACTTTGTGCCAGGCCCCTGTCCTATGTGTTGGGGGAAAAACACAAGCAAGAAGAGAGTCCCTGTCCTCAAGAAGCTTTCATTGTCTTAGGGGAAGGCGGCCCTGAGAATTGGAAGCAGGGGATGGGGGAAAGGAGGGTGGTGGAGACAGCCTAGGTTCAGGACAAGCTAAGCCAAAGGGTCATCTTAGAGCCTGGAGGCAGAGGCCAAGTCCAGGGGACAGCAGCCCTGGGTCAGTGGTCTTTCCACTAGAATAGATGGGTTACCTCCAGCACTTTGAGAGCTGAGACTGTATAGCTTCAATGCCTTTGTATCCAAGGTGCTTAAAAGAATACTTTGCACATAGTAAAAACTTAATAGATGTGCTTTCAATTATTCATTTATCCACCTTGATGTCACCAGCAGATGCACAGAGCCCTGCACTCAGGAGGCGCTTAATAAATGCATGGTGAATTGTCCTGTCTCAGCCTCTAGTGACCCTGTCCAGATCTCCCTTTAGAGCTGACTTTAAAGTTGGGGTCCCATGGGGTAGAGGATGAGATTGGGGGAGGGGAGGCCAGTGAGACCAAAG
The DNA here is from genome assembly GCF_011100635.1 of Trichosurus vulpecula. Taxonomy (NCBI): domain Eukaryota; kingdom Metazoa; phylum Chordata; class Mammalia; order Diprotodontia; family Phalangeridae; genus Trichosurus; species Trichosurus vulpecula. Next base: position 30,699,072 of record NC_050576.1, read on the forward strand.
GGGCGGGTTCTGTGCATTTGAAGGAAGGCAGCCTTGAAGCCCCGGGGCCATTATGTTAATGATCTGCCCAGTTTCTGGTAGGCTGCCTGATTAAATATTCATTGCCTTTGATTATACTGAAATTAGGATGAAAGGGTGAACTCAAATTGGGTGGAAAAATGACAATGTAAATAATGCATGGTCTCTAAATGGAAAACACCAGTCCCCTCCCCCCCCCCCCCCCCCCCCCCCCCGGCCCTATTCGGATCTGCCATTTGTTTGGGGGGATGATTAGACCGAGGCAAAGCAGGCATGTCTCCATATCATTGCTACCAGCTGGGGAAGGAGAACTGGAAGGCTCTGGGCATTCCTCTCAGCCCTGGGAGGCTTAGAAAGCTAGCGTGTATGTGGGATAGGCTGGGCTTTGGGCCAGGATGGAGACCTAGCTGTCCAGAATCTCAGAACCTTGTCGGGTGGGATTCCAGGAATGGGCTTGGACACCCAGTGTCTTCAAATCATGGGATCTTTTGAGACAAAAGAACCTTCCCATTTGAGAATCTTAGAACCAGAGGAAGCCCTGGAATTTCAGATCCTAGAATCTGCATCCTAGAGTCTCAAGTCGGAGAATCATGTCCCTATATAATTATAAATTCCTAAAAGGAGTAATAGAGGCAGCTTGATGGCCTGATGATAGAGTACTAGGCCTAGAGTCAGAAAGACCTGAGTTTGAAGCCAGTCTCAGATTTGCTAGCTGTGTGACCCTGTCAAGTCACTTAACCTCTGTTTGCTTTAATTCACTGGAGAAGGAAATGCCCAACCACTCCAATATCTTTGCTAAGAAAACTCCATGGACAGTTTGGACAGAGTCAGATACAAAAAGAAGTAATAGAATCTCAGCGTTTTCACATCTTAGAACCCCAGACTCATACAATCTCCTCCTCTTAAAATCATAGAAACTGAAGGAGCCTCAGAGATTCTGAGCCCTACCAGTGCATAGGAATCCCTCCACAGCATCCATGACAAGCGGGCACCCTGCTTCAACGTTTCCAGTGACTGGGAGCTCATTCCTTTCTTAGGTAGTCAGTCCCACCCTAGGTTAATTCTGGTCTTTAGAAAGTTCTGTCTCCCTGACCTGGAGGACTCCCAAACTCTAGTCTAGCTCTAGCCCTTTGATCCTATGACCTCCCCTGCCCCCAAGTCCCACTCCTCCTCTTATGTGGAGGATCATTACACCCTAGGGACCTTAGAAGAAACCTAGTCCTACCCAAGGTCACACAGGACTGGGATTTAGGGAGACCTCTGGCATTCTGGGACAGGGCATTCCATGGCAAACACAGTTGATGAGGGTTTGGGGTGAGAGGTGCTCAACACCCCAAAGTACCGACACGCCGGGTCCTGCCGAAAGAATTCGACTCAAGCCTTCTCAGCCAAGGGAAAGGATAAAGTTTATTAAGAGTTAGCCAAATAAGCCTGCCCCGAGAGATCCCACCCCTTGCGACGCCTGTAAGGAAAAAGGGCCAGACCCATCTGAGCTAGATTGGTTCTGACCAACCTCATGGAGGCAAGATGGAGATTATATACACAAAGGTTGTGGGAGGGATTGAGGGGTGGTCTGGGGTGACCAGAAGAGGGGTTTAGGGAGGGACTTAAGGACGAGGTCAGACTCCAGGGTGGGGGAAATAGCTGAAGGCCATATGGAAATGACAACCCATCAAGGGCTGGGGTAACAGAGCTAGGGTATAGATATTTTGATCAGGATTAAGGATGGGAAACAGGATTAAGGGTGGGAAACAGCTGGACAATAGAGGACTGGGCAAGGTAGGCATTTGGGCTTAATGGTTATAGCCTCAGGCCAAGGCCAGGTCGAGTGGGAAGATTCAAGGAGAGTTCAAGGATTCAAGGGGTTCCCAGAGACTGTGCCCTCATCACAGTGACTTGGGAGTCAAAGAGACCCAGGTTCAAATTCTGATGCCCATACTTGCTACCTGAGTGACTTTGGGCAAATACCTTCCCTCCTCTTCTCCTCAGTTTCCTCCCCTGTGAAATGAAGGGGATCTTCCCCCCCTTCTCCCCCTCCCTGCCCCCGCCAGAACATGCTAATGTGGACATTTGTTTTATATGACTTTCTATTTGGAATGGGTTTTGTATTTCTTGCCTTCTCAATGGGTGGAAGAGGGAGTGAATCTAGAATTGAAGATAAAATTCATTTTAAGGAATAAAGTAATGAAGGGATTATATTAGATGATCCCATGACCCTAGTGCAAGTATTATTATGCCCACTTTACAATAGGAGAAACTGAGGCCCACAGAGGGGAAGTAACTCCAGAAAAGTTGGAGAAATGGGAAGCAAACCCAGGGGTGTGTTGTGAGGCTAAGATGAGCCAGTGGGAGATTTTAGAATCATCAAACTAAAGAATCTTAGAGGTCATCGAGCCCCAATCCTTGCTTTAACAGGAAATGGAAGCTAAGGAGGTCAGTGACTTTATTTTCTTTTATTTTTTTGGAGGCAATCTGGGTTAAGCGACTTGTCCAGGGTTCACACAGCTAGTAAATGTCTGAAGTTAGATTTGAACTCAGATCCTCCTGACTCCAGGGCCAGTGCTCCACCTACCTGCCCCCCTGGTGACTTTCCTGTGGTGACCCTGCTAGTGAGTGTCAGAGACAGGATTCAAATCCAGGTACTAGATCACAGCACCTCCTCACTGTGAGGCCTGAGGTTGGAAGGCATCTTAGGAATCAGTTTAACCCTCTCATCATACGGAGGACAAAACAATGTCGAAGAGGACCAACCATCAGCGTCCTCAGGGAGCAGCATGGGTTAGTAGGAAAAGTCTTGGCTTGAAGTCTGAAAGTGTAGGTGACCATGGTCAAGTCCCAGAAGTCTCCCAAGGAGCCATCACTCTGATCAGGACTGAATAGAGGGAGGCTGCCCTTGGGCCTGGGGCCAGTGTGTCTGGGCAGCAGGAAGGATGGAGCCCATGGCCCTGTGACAAGGGCTGGAGGCTGTGTCTAGACACCCCTTGGGATGCCCTGCTCTTCTCCTCTCTCACATCAACCTGTCCACAGCTCCAGGTGACCTGTTGAGCATGTGAGAGGCCTAGCCTGTCCCTGGGGTGCGCCCAGCTTGGGAAGGCTCCATGAGCTGGCGTTGGTCAGCTCTACACACACATCCCTCAGCCATTAAGAAGCCTCCATGGCCCATTTTTAGTTTTATGTGTGCATCCAGAGAATCTCAGGCCTTCCAAGCCTCAAGGGCAATCTAGGCTAAATTATACCTGGAAAAGAAGCCCTCTACAGACACACCTGACAGTGATCCTGTCTACCCCCTTAGTGACCACCAGCTCCTGGGCACAGGCTCTGGGCACCTCCTGCCTGGACTTTTGCAATAGCCTTCTAATGGGCCTGCTTGCCTCACCCTGTCTCCTTTCTGATCTGTCCTCCAGCCAAAATGATTTTCCTAAAGCTTAATTCTGACCATGTGACCCCACCCCACTCATTAAGCCTCAGGGGCTTCCTGTTCCTTCTAGGACCCAAAGTCAAATGCTCAGGCATCCGAAGTCCTTTGCACTCAGGCCTTTTTCTTCCTTTCCAGCCTTGTTAACTCTTTCCTGCCTTCCATGCCCTTTAACATCTAACTAGCTGGCCTACTTACTATTCTGCACACCTGGAAATACTTGACTGATTGACTGACTGATGTCATCTGATCCCTGCTTGCAGACCCTCAGTGAGGGGGAGCTCACCACCTCCTGAAGCAGCCCATTCTGGCCTCCCCAGGCCTCCATTTTCACATCTGTCCCCCCTCCCTAGAGATCCTCAGTGGCTAGATCCTTCACCACTCATCATGGCTGCTTTAGGCAGCAGGGCTTGGTCTAAGCAGGTTCCCTCCAGCCCCAGCCCCAGCCCCAGCTTCCATGGGATGTCTACACAGGAGGGCATGAACTCCCTCAGTGTTCATTTTCATCCTTGAATCCTCAGTGTATAGTGCTCTGCAAATAGTAGGAGCTTCACAAACCTTTATTGAACTGAATCAATCTTGCAGTCCTTGAGTTCTCTGCTGGCATGAGCTCAGAGTGAAGAGAAGCACTGCCCCACCCCAAGTAGCCTAAACCCCCAGACCTCCAGCAGATGGTGAGAGAAGACCCCTCCCCCACCCACCCACACTCCTTGCACAATCATAGGCCCCGTGGAGCCAGAAACAAGGTTTAGGGATCCTTGTGTCCAATCTTGTGTTCTATTAGGGATGTAAGCTCCCTCAGGGCAGGGATGGCTTCACTTTTGTCTTGTGTTCTCAGTTACCACAGTACCCTGTCCAGAGCAGGTACTTTATAAAGATTTATTCATCCATCCATCCATTCATCCACCCATCCATCAACCATCCACCCATCCATCCATCCCTCCATTCCTCCATCTATCCATCTATCCATCTGTCCATCCATACATCCATACATCCATCCATCCATCCACACATCCATCCACCCACCCATCCATCCCTCCATTCCCCCATCTATCCATCTGTCCGTCCATACATCCATCCATCCATCTACGCATCCACCCACCCATCCATCCATCCATCTATCCATCATCCATCCATCCTCCCTAGTAAGGTTGATATGAGGAAAACATTTCAGAATGAGGGCAATGTTCACCATCCTGACCTTTATGAAGTAGAGGAAAGGTCTCCCATAGAAGCTACTGGAAGAGGAAGGAAACAGGGGCCAGGGTCCTGCCTGTCCTGTAACAGGGGGATCATGGCCTCTTTCTCATTGTTATGGAAAAGCAGTAGCAGAATGGCTGCTTCCCCTAAAAGCCACTGACCAGTTGTCTGGGAGCCCTTGGCAGGCAGCCTGGCATCATGGAAGATGACCTACTTGGGGACTTCATCATGCCCCATGCTGGTACCTTCTCCCCACTCCACCCCCTGTTTGCTCACCCCCTTTAGATTATAAGGCCACCAAGGGCAGAAACTATCTTTTGTGTTTGTATCCCCCAGCACTTAGCTCAGTACCTGGCACAGAGTAGGCACTTAATACATGTTTATTGACTGACTGACCTGACTTGGGTATCAGGAGCCCTGGGTTCTAGTCCCTGCTGGGTCACTCTTGCTGTGTGACCCTGAGTGAATTGCTTCCTCATTCTGGACTTCAGTCCCCTCTGTAAATAAGGGGCCTGGACACAAGGATCCTTAAAATTGTCTCTGGTTTTATGGGGCCTATGACCGAGCAAAGCGGGGACTCTGGAGATTTGGGGGTTTGGGCTTCCAGGGGGTGGGGACTTCTGGCTCTGAGTTCATGCCAGCCAGAGAAGGCTTTGCCAGGTCCTGGCTGGATTTCCCCTCCTCTTCCTTTCAGGAAGCAGCAGCAGCAGAAAGCCCCAAAGGTACTGTCTGCCCATTCTCAGCCTCACACTGCCCTCCAGGGAGCTTTCTGCTGGAGAAAATCCTTTATCAAAAATAAATATTTATTGACCCACCAGCTCCTCTCCTCTTACCAAGCTTTGGCATCAGACTTGGTGCCCACAGGCTGACTTTCTAGGGTGCATTCCCAACCCAGCTCCCCTTCTACTCCTTCAGGATATAGCCCAGGCTCGGTCAGATGTTTGCTTCGTGTCTGTCAAACCTCATGCTGCCTTCTTGGGCAATTTCTGGCAATTCACCTCTATCCACCTTCTCAGGCCTAATCTATGAAATGGGAATAAAGGTGGGTGTCTGTCAGCCCCGTGGGGTTGCAGTAGGGAAAGCCCTTTGTGCACCTTAGAAATGGTTGCAAGAAGCAGAGAAATGAGTGTTTTTGTTCCTGGCATTTATTTTTAGAATAATTTTTTGCAATCGGTTTATAACCAACATGCCAGTGAACAAAATTCCATACATAATCATAAGCTCCAGACTCTTTGTAGTCAATCAACAAGCATTAATTAATTACCTGCTGCATGCTAAGCAAGGCTAGGCTCTGAGGACAAAAATTAAAAATAAAATGAGATAGTCACTCTCCCTAAGGAGTTTACATTCAACAGGGGAGACAACATATACATGCATCAGGATATGTATATCCAAGATAAGGATGAGGTCATTGTTTTAGGGGGCATTGCAGAGGGAGAAAGCACTAGACAGCAGCTGGAGGAATGAGGAGAGGCTTCATAGAGAAGGTGGCCCATGAGCTAAAAGTTGGGGAACCTGCGGCCTCGAGGACACATGTGGCCCTCTAGGTCCTCAAGTGTGGCCCTTTGATTAAATCCAAACACCTCAAGGCCACATGTGACCCTCTAGGTCCTCAAGTGCATCCCTTTGATCAAATCCAAGTTATTCAGTCCAAGGGCTGCACTTGAAGACCTAGTGGGTCACAGGTCACAGGTTCCCCACCGCTGATAAGCTTTTAGAGAAACAGCAGGTTCTTGGAGGCAGAGGTAAGGAAGTACTTTCTGGGCACAGAGGACTACTGGAGTACCTTTCACATACATCACAGTCCAGCCAAACTGGACTTCTTACTGTACCTCCTCCACAGCACTCCTCATCCATCCATCCCTTTGCCCAGGTTGGCCCCCATGCCTGAGATGTACTCACTTGGCACTACCACCTCTTAGAATCCCTAGTTTGTTTTAAGGCTCAACTCAGGCCCCACTCTCTAATCCCAGTCTCTCCTGGACCCCCAGTTGCTATTGTGTACACCCCTCCCCACCATGTGCCTGGAATTTGTTCCCCCACACACACACTTTTTTTTGACGAGTCAGCTAGGGTAAGTGATTTGCCCAGTCATGCTACTAGCAAATGTCAACTGTCTGAGGCCAAATTTGAACTCAGGTCTTTCTGACTTCAGGGCAGGCGCTCTATCCACTCCACCACCCAGCTGCCCTGAAATTTATTTTGTATTCACTTATCTGAGCTACACCACCATCTCCTTGAGAGAAGGGACTATGCCTTCTCTCAACTTCCTAGCTCCCTCGCACTCAGCCCAGCCCCTCCACATGGTAGGTGCTCAATATATGGTTGTTGAGTTAATGTAAGAGCAAATGAGTGATTGAATGAGTGGAGGGGGGTGGAGTGTAGAAGGAGACCAGGGTGAGTGGCTGAAAGGCACATTTGAAATTCATTATGTGTCTATTGAGCCTCTACAGTGTGCAATGGCCTATGCTGGGCTCTCCTGCAGAGGAGACAGGGGAATGTTCACCTGTCCTGGCCCTCAGAGTACTTGTGATTGAATAGAGGAGATGGTCTGTTAACATGCAACTAGAATACCAGCTAGGATTCAACAGATTTTAACATCAAGCACCGAGTAATGTTCAGTGCTGGAGAGACAAGAACAAAAATGAAAATAGTCCTTGCACTCAAGGGGCTTATGGCCAGGGAGAGGGCTGGGAAGGGAGAACCAGGTTTGGGAGCTGGGATGGAAGAAACAATACATATACAGATATGTCAGCGCCAAATGATACAATGTCTTTCTAGAAATTGAGATCACTAATAGCTTGGAATCAGGGGAAGTCTTATGTAAGATGTGGTAACTAAAGTAGACTTTAAAAGAAGACAGGAATTCTAAAGGTGGAACATTCAAAGCATGAGGGGTCATTCCAAACCTAGAAGATGGCCTGAGCAAGGGCAAAGATACTCATGTATGAGGAACTTTTCATAGACCAGTTTTTCTGGAACAGAGAGTGCACATAAGGTAGTAATCTGACACAATTGAAAAGATAGGTGAGAGCAAGACTGTGGAAGGATTTAAGTGTTGGGCTAAGGATTTTATGCTAGAAGCAGGAAAGGCAGGGAAGATATAGGGCTGAGGGGGTTCTAGAAACTTTATTTTTCTTTCATCTTTTGGAATAATATATTCCAAGATTTCCTCTTCTTTATAGTATTTGCAGCATAGTCTTGTCTAATATTAAATGTGGCTCCTTGGTTCTTGAGCTCTTTCTTTACTTGCAGCATTTTTTTCCAGAAGCTCTGGATTTTGGTTATGACATTCCTAGGTGTTTCCAGTTTTGGGTTTTATTCATAATGATTGATGGGTTCTTTCTATTTTCATTTTGCTTTCTAGTCTCCACTCTTCTACTACTCTCACCCATCCCAGTGATTCTGAACCTCCCCTCCTTTTGCTGATGAACCTTGACTCATAGGTTATATGGAGGAGTCGGAATACTCCTTTCTCCCCATTGCAACTTCCAGTCTCTCTCTACCACCACAACTTTAGCAACCTTTCCTCCTTTGAGGTCCATTATTTCCAAATTTATCACCCAGTCTAGATCAGTGAACATTATCTAGCAACATTAAGACATTCTCTTTTCTTCCTCAAGAAACTCAGTGCCTAGTTGAGTCTTTTAATCAACTAGCATTTATTAAGTGCCTACTATGCACTAGGCACTGTGCAAAGGGCAGAGGATACAAAGAAAGGCAAAAGACAGTTCTTACTCTCAAGAGCTCACAGTCTAATGAGGGAGACAATACACAAACAACTATATACAAACAAGCTGTAGAAAGGATAAATATAAAATAATCAGCAGAGGGAAGACACAAGCACTAAGCAAAACCAGGAAAGGCTTCCTTTAGAAGGTGAGATTTTATAGAACTTAGAGTCAGAAAAGCCAGGCAGCAGAGATGAAGGAGAGCATTTCAGGGATGGGGGACAGCCAATTAAAATGATCAGAGTTTGGAGATGGAGTGTTGAGGAATAACAGAGAGGCTAGTGTCACTGGATCACAAAGTATGTAGTGGGAGGTGGGGAGGGGGAAGGTAAGAAGGAGCCAGGTAACTGAGGGCTTTATAAGCCAAACAGAGGATTTTCTATTTTATCCTTGAAGTAATAGAGAATCACTGGAGTTTATCAAATGGTGGAGTATGGGAGGGGTTTGACATGGTCAGGCTTTCATTTTAGGAAGCAGGAGTAGGGAGACAAGCAGGGAAACCAGCCAGCAAGCTATGCAGTATTTCAGGCACGAGGTGATAATGGCCTGCACCAGGGTGGTGGCAGTGTCAGGAGATATCAGAGATGTTAGGAAGGTAAAATCTCTAGGCCTTAGCAACAGATTGTTTGTGGAGGGTGGGAGAGAGAGAGACAGGTCAGGGATGCCACCTAAGTTAGGAGCCTGGGGGACTAGAAGGATGGTGGAGCCCCTGAGGGGGTGGCTCAGCTCACATACACAAGGGGTGCCATTCCATCCCGTCTTCTCCAGCAGATCACCCCTCTATAATCCCCACCCTCTCACTCATCTTCAGCCTCTTTGGATTGCTTTCCTGCTGCCCCTCTCTCCCCCATTCTCACAAAACCCTCATTTGACCCATCCAGCCTCCCTGGCTGCTATCCTACCTCTCTCCTCTCACTTGTGTAGACAGCCTTGAGAAGCCTGTCTACACTGGCTGCCTCCACCTCCCTTCTTCTCACTCTCTTAACTCTCTACCATCTGGCATTCCAATGACACTGCCTTCCCCAAAGTTACCAATGATCTTCCGGTCTAATGACCTTTCTTCAGTCTTCATTCTTCATTGACCTCTCTGTACCATCAGACGTTGATGATCACAAATCTTCTCCTTCGTACTCTCTTCTCTCTAGTTTTTTGGGAGGGTAGCGGGGTGGATTGGATACTAGTCTCGACTGGTCCAACCAACAGGCTTTCCCTATCCAAGTCTGTTTCCCCTCTTTGGGACTTGATTTCCCCACCTATACAATAACAGGCTTGGGAAAGATGGGGCTTTTTCAGCCCTTTCCCTGCTCCAAGGCCCCTCCCACCTCTGGTATCCTCTGTTCTCAGGCCCCTCCCAGCTCTGATATCCCCTGTTCTCAGGCCCCTCCCAGCTCTGATATCCCCTGTTCTCAGGCCCCTCCCAGCTCTGATATCCCCTGTTCTCAGGCCCCTCCCAGCTCTGATATCCCCTCTTCTAAGGCCCCTCCCAATTCTGACATCCCCTGTTCTAAGCTCCCTCCCAGCTCTGACATTCTCTGTTCTAAGGCCCTTGTCAGTTCTAAGCCTAGACTGGGAGGCCTTTGATTCCAGCATTATTGGGGGGACTAGTCTGAAAGCCTTATTTGTGATCATCTCCTCACATGTTTCTTTCGGTGTCTCTGCCAGAATCTTTGTGTCTCTTGAGAACATACCTTGCATGGAAACAGCCTGGGTTTGGGAGCGGGCGGTGGGCTTGGGGCCCTGTGTTACTCCAGGTTTCTCTCCCCATTCTTGAATGCAGGGAGGTGGAACATATTTGCATGAAATTGGAGTTTGCAAACATCAGCTGCCCATTAGTGCCTGATTGCTGCATTAATGAGGGGAGGCCTGACAGCTCCAGCTGAACTCACTTCCAGCCAAGGTTCTGGAAGGAAAGGGGAACAGGGAAAGGTCACTTCTTCCTGGGACTGGATACCTATTTGCTAAGGCTGTGTGTGCGTGTGTGTGTGTGTGTGTGTGTGTATTTGTGTCTGTGTGTGTGTTTGTGTCTGTGTGTGTGTGTCTGTGTCTGTGTGCATGTGTGTATGTGTGTGTCTGTATCTGTGTCTGTGTCTGTATGTTTGTGTGTGTGTGTTGGGGGAAGAAGGCCAATGGAAAAAGCCCTGTGTTGTGAGTGAAAAAGTTTGGGTTCTAGCCTGACTCTGCCACTGGTTTTCTGTGTGCTGTGGGGGGAAACCACCTGCCCCTCTGGGCCTCAGTCTCCTCTGTAAAAGGGGATATTTCCATTGCAATGTAGGGATCCAGGAGGCCCGGCATCCAGGGAAATGAGCTGCTCGTGTTCTTGGTGACTTTGGCCAATGTGTTTGCCCCTATTGTGGCCTCGTTTTCTCCAGATCACAAACATTTTGGCATTGGAAGGTCCATCCAGTCCACCCTATGCCTAAGATGGAATCCTTTCTCCACTATGCCTGGCCTCTGCTCAGAGCCCTCTAGTGACAGTGAGCTCACTACCTTCTAAGCCACCCTATTCCACTCAGGGACAGCTCTAATGGTGAGAAAAGTGTTTCTGTTTGGTTTTTTTGACATCAAGCCCAAACTTGTTTCCTTGCAGCTCCCCCCTCCCCCAGCACTCATTCTCCCTGGTTCTGCTCCCCAGGGTCTCTAGGGATAGCCCTTTAAAATATACTCATTTCTGTACTTGTCACTTGGAATCATCTTCTGGTCCTCATCACTTTGTGACCTTGGGAAAGTCACTTGGCCTCAGTTTCTCCATCTGTAGGGGGGTCCTTTCTTCACTCTGGGTGTGGTGTCATGCTTTAGCCCGGTTGGGGAGTGTCTCCTGCAGGGAAATGGCGGGGGTGTACCACTGAGCTGGGGCTTTCCTGGCCCACAATATCATCTCCCATCTAGTGCTCGTTTGCTTCCCTGACTCTCCTTTTGCTGGGTTTGGAGAGGCCCTGAGGGTAGATGGCTGACTCAGGCTGCCCGGGCAGAGGGGCCAGCCTCTGTTTGGGCTGTGACTGGCACAGAGGGCTGGGCCCCGGCAGGGCCATATGGCCCCGGCTGTCATTAGCTGGCCGGTGCTCCGAGGAGGCAGGCAGGGGCTTTCTGCGGACCATCTGCTCCTGGGGCCCCATTCGCTTCCCTCCCGGCTCAGCATTTTAATTGCAGGTGGGAGGGGAGCTAATAGGGGGACGAAAAGGCCGTCTTTGGATCCAGGCTCGGTGAGGTTGGGCCCAGCCTTCAAAGGGCAGTGATGTCCTGGGGCAACTGCATCGTCTTGGATAAGAAGGACTCAGTGCCCTTGGGCACAAGTCCAGGAGGGGACCCTGGATTCCTATTGTCTATGAAGAAAGCTGAAGCTCTGAAAGGGGAGGAAATGACCCTGGGCCACACAGTAGAAGGTTGGGAACTGCTAACAAAGTGCTTTCTTTACATGTTTATCTCCATTTTACAGATGAGGAAACTGAGGCAGGCAGAGGTTAAGTGAGTTGTCTGGGGTCACACCTCTAGAAGGTGTCTGACTTGAACTCTGGTCTTCCTGACCCTAGGCTGAGTTCTCTAGCCACTGAACCACCCAGCAGCCTGCTTAGCAACCCTATGGGAGGCCATGTAAGGTAATTAAGAGAGAGCCAGCCTTGGAGCCCAGGAAGGCTTTTGTTCAGGTCTTGCTTCTGACAGGTACTGGCTACTGGACCTTGGGCAAATCACCTCACCTCTCAGTGCCAGAGGGGACTCTGGAAGAGAAGGGGCCAACCTGCGCTGGAGGAAGGAGCTTCCTCTTCTGGGAATTCCTTGTCATAGTGACATCATGTACCAGGTCCGAGCCCTGTCAGTAATCCCAGGTCCCAGAGCCTCACAATCAGGAGGGGCCTCATAAAGCATCGAATCTGACCTAAACTGAATGAGAATTCTCTCTTCCACTGCTGAACAAGTGGCCATGAAGCCTCTGCTTGAAGACATCCACAAACAGGGGACTCATTACTAATCTGAGGCTGACATGTGGTTCTTGGTGACATCACTGGCTGCTAGGAAGGTTTTCCTCATTCACATCAAACCTAAGCTGCTTCTCGGCACCTTTTCCCTGCTGCTAGGGTTCTGGGGCCAGGCAGATTCTGCATCACATGGTACCATCAGAAGGCTTTTCGGGCTCTGAGATTCTATGCCTCATAGAGCCATCATGTTGGAAAGGAGCTCTGATGAAGATGACGGTGGTCCTGCAGTGTGGGGTTCCCCTGGAGGGGGAGCTCTGCCACTGACTTCTTGTATGGTCTTGAGTATGACTCTTGTTCTGTCTGAGCCTCGGTCTCTTCATCTGTAAAATGGAGCCTCTTATCTTCACAGGGGTATTGTGAGGAAAGGGATCTATAACCCTTTAAAGTTTAGAGAATTGGGACACCTTAAAGTCAGTGCATCGACGTGAGCTCCTCATGCTGGCTGCCGCCTCTCCCCGTGGCCAGCCCTTCTGCCCATGGTGGCCCAGACTTGTCACCAAATTCAGGGATCATTGAGATCAGGCAAACATCTTGAGATGGGGTGCTAGTTGTATAGAAGGAGACCCAAGAGGCCCGAAGGTCAAATCTTGTCTCTGACCTTTCTGAGCTATGTGGCCTCTGCTCACATGAAGCCTCAGTTTCACCATCTGCAAAATGGGCCTTTGCATCTTTGCATCCCTCCCCATCAGGGCTGCTGTGGAGAAAGTAGGTTGTCAGCCTGAACGGGCTGGTGAGCCGCTGTTAGAATAATCCTCAAGAACTGAAAGTATATCTGTCAGGCAGTATTCAGATGAAGAAATCAAAGCTATCTATAGGAATATGAGGAAGGTCTCCAAATCATTTTTGATTAGAGAAATGCAAATTAAAATAACTCTGAGGTACTACCTCATACCTATCAGATTGTCTAAAATTACAAAAAAGGAAAATGATAAATGTTGGAGAAAATGTGAGAAAATTGGGACCCTCATGCACTGTTGGTAGAGTTGTGAACTGATCCAACCATTCTGGAGAGCAATTTGGAACTATGCCCAAAGGACTATAAAACTGTGCATACCCTTTGATCTGCAATATCAAAATACTAGATCTGTATCCCAAAGAGATCATAAGAAAGGGAAAATGACCCACATGTAAAAATATATTTATAGCAGCTCTTTTTATGGTGGCAAAATATTGGAAATTGAAGGAATGCCCAACAATTGGGGAATGGCTGAAAAAGCTGTGGTACATGACTGTAATGGAATACTATTGCTATAAGAAATGATGAACAGGCAGATTTCAGAAAAAACTGGGAAGACTTGTACGAACTGATGCAAAGTGAAATGAGCAGAACCAAGAAAACATCGTACACAGTATTGACAACATTGTGTGATGATCAGCTGTGAATAACTCAGCTCTTCTCAGTCTCAGAATGATCCAGCACAAGTACTAAAGACTCACATAGGAAAATGCCATCCACATCCAGATAAGGAACTGATAGACTCTGAGTGCAGATCGAAGCAGACTTTTTTCACTTTATTCTTTTTCATGTTTTTCCCCCTTTTCTCTTTCACAACTGTGACTAATATGGAAATATGTTTTACATGATAGCATATGTATAACCCATATCAAATCGTTTACCATTTTAGGAAGAGGGGAGGGGAGTGAGAAAAACTTGGAACTCGTCATCTTGTAAAAATGAGCATTAAAAATTATCCCGACATGTAATTGGGGAAAATACTATAAGAAAATGAAAGCACATCTGTGAAGATGTGCTTGGGCAGGAGGGGTGGTATCTGGGGTGATAAGGCAACAGCCCCCAGGCTCTCTATTCACTTACTAGACCCTAACAAGCAAGAGGATCCTGGGACTGGAATTTCTCAGAAGCCCTCAAGACTACCTCTTAGATTTTACAGATGACGACACTGAAATTCACAGAGGGAAAGGGGCTTATATAAGGTCATATAACTAGTAAGTCACAGAGCTGAGATTTGAACCCAGCTCCTCTGACTCAGAACTGGAGTCCTTACAGTCAGGAGGATCTAGAGTAAAATCTGGCCTGTGACACACCCATACCAGCTCCCAGCTCCCAAGTCAGTTCCCCTTCCCTCCCCCAGAAGTCTCTAAGATTCTAAGTTAGAGAAGAACTGGTGATCTGTATGAGTGGAGGGGAATTTTTCCTTTGGGAGCTCCCAATTCTGTGAAATCACAGCCCAGAAGCAACCACCAACAACAAACACATAAAAACTGTAAAGCCTGGGGAAGCATAGACTGTTAGAGATGAAAGTGACCTCGGAATAGAGAACAGAGAAAGTCAGAGGTGGGAGGGGCCTTAGAACAGGGAATGTCAGAGCTGGAAGAAGTCTGAGAACAGGGAATGTCAGAGCTGGAAGGACCTTAGATTCTAGCCCAACCCCATCTTTTTTCCCAAGGAGGAAGGGGCTTAACTGAAGACAATTAAGTTTTCCAGAACTCTGTTTACTCTCTAATCTCCATTTCTGTGGTCTGGTCCAGCAGCTAGAGCATGGGGTCCTTGGAGAACTGCAGGGCAGGAAGTCCCCAAGGCCTGAGAAGCTGAGTCCAGTGCTAGCGGTCCCAGGGCCAGGCAGGAGGCTCTTGGTGGTTCTAGGGGGATGACCCCACTGTTATTCATAGGTCATTCTTGTGCCTGTATGTTGGTGACTGTAACCCCTGCCCCCCTCCAAAATCACCCCTTTAAGAAACACAAGGGAACAAAGTCCACAGAGAATCCCCATATGCTGCGCTTCAGGGGCTCCCTAGCTGGGTCCCGCCTTGCCTTTACTCTGGGTCAGTTTCTTCTAGCACCTTGTGACAAGCTCTTCCCTTGATCCAAGGTGCATCTGGCCTCAGTGGCCCTCATATCTCTGCTGACTCCTCCAGATCCCAAGGGCCTGTCTCTCTATAAGCATCAATGCAGGAGACAGTGCCATGTAGGATCCACAGAACCTGGGTTCAAGGCCTATCACTGAGTTTGCTGCAAGATGTCTGACCCTGGAATATCCTTCATCCTCCTTAGATCTCTCTATAAAATGAGGGGATTAGACTAGGTTGGGGCCTCTTCCATTTCTCATTCTATTACCCTGTGAATCTGTGTTCAGGTACTATTCATGGTTGGTGCCTCCAGAATTCTAGAACTTTCTTCCACTGGTCTAGAACCTCCTGACGCTATGATTCTGGAGCTATTTGTGGCTGAGATTCTAGAACCCCCTTGGTTCCATGGTTTTGGAGCCGTAGTTGCCAAGATATTGCTAGGAAGTTGGGGAGCCTTCTTTCTGCCCGTGCATAATGGAGCAGTTATCTTTCTAAATGGAAATCTGTCAAGGGTCATTTTTTTGAGGAAATGACCTCAAATCACTTCCCCAGCCCCCTCTTTCCACAGCCAAGATCCTTGGATATAAAATCAGCCACATTTTCTACCTGAGCCTGGTGGAACAGCTGCTCTGAGCATCCCCAGGGACCATGTGCTCCTTCTGCCCAAGGTCAGCGTCTGTCAACACCTGGCCTAGTCACCCAGGACTGTGCCCATCCCCACTGCTGCCGCCTGGGAAATGGGAGCTAACGGAGAGGCCCAGCTTGAGCCTGGTTTCCGCTACATTTGATTTAAGTGACATGAGAGAGCTGATCTATTTGCAGGCCTGGAAATTGTACCGAGCGTTAATTAGGAACCGAGGGCCTGGGAACACGGGAAATGATTTTATGTTTCAATTAAATTTGTTCTCATTTTCTGACAGGGTGAAAGTTCACCTTTCCGACTTGTAATCTGAACGGGCATTCATTCTCTCAGCACCCTTTGGAGGAGTGATGCATCCAGGCCACCTTCCCAGGGAAAGCCACTTCTGGCTCTGACCGAGAGAGGGTGTTGGATTAGACCAGGCCCCCTGAGAAGGGTTGGGAGTGGGGGGTGGGGGTTGAGGGCACGGTCCCTTCTGCCTCACAGATTCTGTGCTTGGGATACTCTGATGACAAACAGAGATTGGTCCTGAAGTGTGAGCCCAAAGCATGTTTCGTCTATCTGTTTACTTATTCACTCAACAAACATCCTGGTTTCTGCTGATGCCTGTCATTGGCCACTTAAAGCCTATATTATTTGCCTGGTTTGGGATTTATCCAAGTCTAGGAATGGCTACTCATGACGAGTGGTGGATAAGGTCACTCTTCAGCTCCACCCCCAGACTATGAGGTCCCTGAGGGCAGGGCCCTCACCAGCCCTCTCTGTCTCCCCTCAGACTGGATTCTGAGGGCAGCTCCTAGACCCCTTTGCCCTGCCCCCCACCCCCCCAGGCTCTGACTTCTCTGTGAACAAATCCAGGGTCTGGGGGCCTGGTCACCCTTCCCAGCACATAGCTGGACTTGTAGCAGGTACCCAGTGACAATACTACTACTCTACACAGACAGAACTTTATTGTTACAGGCACTTTTACATGGGGCCCCTCTGGCCTCGTTGCTACTCTGCTTGGTTATCTCCAGGGGGTCCCTATTGCCTAACATCGGAATCATTGGATTTTAGGGTCGAAAGAGACCTTGGACATCATGGCGTCCAATCCCCTCATTCCTGGGGAAGAAGCCGAAGCCCAGACGGGTTAAGGACACCCACGGTCACACAGAGGGCAGATCCCCCTCCTCCAAGGCCAGGGCTTGGAATTCTCCACTGAATTTGTGCCCTAAGCTGAGAGTGGTGTCTCTTCTTTGGTATGGCCTTTGACACATGGAGGGGGCTGGTTAGTTTGAGCTACTATAGAAGGCAAACTCCTTGGGGGCAGGCATTTTTGTCTTTGTTCTTGGCACACAGTAGGAGCTGAATGAATGCTTCTTCATTGATTGCTTAACCTCCCAAAGCCATCCCTGTTTCCTTCTCTTCCTCCTTCCTCAGTTAGCCAGTAAGCATTTATTAAGCACCTACTGTATGCTAGGCGCTTTGTCTCTGTAGCATGGTGCGGAGTGCTATAGATGGAGTCTGAGGACTTTCCCCTCTTTGAAACTCAGTTTCCTTTTCTGTAAAGTGAGGGGAGCTGGAATAGATGGCCTCAGAGGTTCTTTTCAGCTCTAGAGCAATGTTTCTGCGATGCCATTATCCATCCATCCGTCCATCCAAACTGAGATGCTTCCCACACTTCCAGCCCATCCTGTGTCTTCCCACCTCTGCATCTTTGCCCACACTCTGCCTCCTGCCTGGAATGCCTTCCCCATCTCCCTCACCTGTAGGGCTCTTATCTGTCCTTTGAGGGCCAGCTCAAATGCCATCCCCCCCACACCCTGCATCCATGGCTCTGCCAAATGAGCTGCCAGGATGGTGGAGGGGAAGGTTTGCTGGGCTAGTTGCCAGATGGCACCAGCTTGAAAGCCTCTTTATAACTTGTGTAGACCTGACAAATCCTATACACCCCAGATCTCAAGCTGGAAGGGACCTCCACAAGGGCCACACAGTCCAACGCCTCATTTGGCAGACAGAGTAAATTGAGATCCACAGGAATGAAGTCATTCACCCAAAGTCACACAGGGAATAAGTGAGAGAGGCAGGACTTGAACCCACTCCTCTGGCTCATAATCCAGCCTTCTGACCACTGTACCACCCTGCCCTCTCACCCCCAAAAGTATGGGGTTGTCTGTGATGCTGTCCCTCTCC
The DNA here is from genome assembly GCF_011100635.1 of Trichosurus vulpecula. NCBI lineage: Eukaryota > Metazoa > Chordata > Mammalia > Diprotodontia > Phalangeridae > Trichosurus > Trichosurus vulpecula. Next base: position 30,717,027 of record NC_050576.1, read on the forward strand.
TATGTGTTTATATTTTCCTTTATTCTGTAATGATTTATCCCCGTCTTATCTCAGGGAGTCTGTGAGCTCCCCGAGGGCAGGGACTCATGATGATTTTCCTCTGTATCCTCCATAACCTATAGCATGGAGAGGACAGCAACAAATGGTTGTCAAATTTCAATCTCTTAAAATTCCTGGACGGAGAATCTAGCCAAAGGTCGCACGTGTGCCTCAGCCGTCCAAAGTCTTCCCGTGGGTCCTGGCCACTGCCACATCTCCTTCCTTCTGTCGATGCTTCGCATCACAGCCTCAGCACCGGGGCAGCCGGTGGCCCTGGGGAGACAGTAAAGACTCTTCAGCCTCTAGATGCAAATGGCTGCAGACGAATCAGGCGCCTGGCATTAAAGGAAAGGGCTGCCAAGGGCACTAGAGAAGTTGGCAAATGGCCCCAGCAACCAGGATCTCTGGAGGCTGAAGGACTCTGATCCTGAGACTGCCGGCTCAGGGACAAGGAGGAGTGAGAGGGAAGCCACCTCCACAATCCTGTTAGAATGAGGGAAGGCACTCCATGGTTGGGCTTCCCTTACAGCCAACATTAGCCAGAGTGGCCTGGCTATTGTCAGATTAGGCCAGGTGGGCATCATAATAAGAGCTTTACCTTCCTAGAGGGCTTCAAGGTTGGCAAGCTGCTTTGATTGTGTCCATTTGCAAATAGGGAAACTGAGGCCCAGAAATGGGAAGTGACTTATTCATGGTAACACAGCTAAGAAATTTTGGAACCAAGACATGAATTCAGGTCTCCTTATCGTAGGTCCATCATCTTGCCTAGAAGGAGCTGACCATATGACCCCTACCTGACCCCTCTCCCTGCCTCTCTGTCTCTTTCTCTCTTTCTGTCTCTCTGTCTCTCTCTGAGTCTCTCTCTCTCTCCTCTCTCTCTGTCTCTGTCTTTCTGTCTGTCTCTCCATATACACACATAAATATATAATCTATATGGTGTGTTTGCGCGTGCTTGTTGTGGTTGTTTAGTTGTGTCTGACTCTTCATGACCCCATTTGGGATTTTCTTGGTGAAGATACTGGAGTGGTTTGCCATTTCCTTCTCCAACTCCTTTTACAGATGAGGAAACTAAGGCAAACAGGGTTAAGTGACTTGCCCAGGGTCACATAGCTAGTGTCAGGTTAGATTTGAACTCAGGTCTTCCTGACTCCAGGTCCAGATAGGCACCACCCTATCCATCATGCCACTTGGCTTCCATATCTACGTCTGTCTGTGGATCTATCTATTTATCTATCTGCCTACCCATCTATCTGTCTTTTCACATAATATGTCAGAACTGGAAGGTCCCTGGGAACACAGAACCTAGAATGTTAGAATTAGGAGAAACGTCAGTGTATACAGATGGTAAGTCAGAGCCAGAGGGGCTCTAGACATAACTTAGAAGAGCCTTCTCATTTTACAGATGGGGAAACCGAGGCCCAGACAGAGGAAATAGTTTGTCTCAGTTTATACAACAAGTTCTTGGCAGGGCTGTGTCTAGACCCTCTGTGGCCAAGAATCTTGAACACGGGTCTCCTTGGAGACTCTAGGTCTGGACTCTCTCCACTGCGATGGCCTGGTCCTTGCCATGTAATTATTGGCCAATGAGGACTTGTCATTTTTCTTAGTTTCAGCTCTTCAGCTGAGGTTCCTGGCATACAGTAAGGGTTTAATAAATGTTTATTGACCGACCAACTTAAAACAGCATCAGTTTGCCACAAAATACTAATGTGACCTTGACAAAGTTGCTTAGCCTCAGTTTCCACATCTGTAAAATGGGGTAGGGTGGGGCTGGGTGACCTCTGTGGTCCCTCAAAGCTCTATATCTATGACCCTGTAATAAAGTATAAACTTCTTAGTCTGGCATTCAAGGCCTCCACGATCTGACCTCAGCCACCTCTTCCATCCTCTGCCCACCTACCTCTACACTGCTTTCCACCATGCCCACTCACTGTTCTCCAGACTCTCACCTTTGCTTACATTAGCTTTGAGCTTTCCCGCCTTCACAGCTTTTATATTTGATTCCTACCCATCTTTTAATGCCTAGATCAGATAGCACCTCTTCCAAGAAGCCCCTAGAAACCCCTTGGCCAGAGATGAAGTAATGGAATGTCCTAGCTGGGAGGGGTCCAACAGAATATAAAAGGCTGGGAGGACCTTAGAACAGGAAATGTCAGACTGGGCGGGGCCTTAGAACAGGGAGTGTGAGAGCTGGGAGGGGCCTGAGAACAGGGGATGTCAGGGCTGGGAGGGGCCTGAGAACAGGGGATGTCAGGGCCGGGAGGGGCCTTAGAACAGAGAATATCAGAACTAGGGGCATCCTTAGAACAGGGGATGTCCGAGCCGCCCAGTTTCTCCTCCGTTCCGTCGTTTCTCCGTCATATTCACATGTATTTGGCTCCACCCCAGCAGCCCCCCCCCCCCACTTCCCCCTCCTCTATTCCTCATTACCAGGTTTTAGCTGCTCTGCAAAGAGCTGCCAAGGAATAACTCTATTTCTGTCTTAATGCAGACAGACGGGGGCCCCTCGGGCCTCTGTCCTGGGCAGGCCTCGTTCGCAGTGCTGTTCTGGGCGCCACATTTTAGTGAAGAGATGGCCAGGCGCTGACGTTTGTGCGGCACTTACTGTGTGCCAGGCCCGGCGCTGAGCACTGTGCGACGATCAAACGGGGTCTTCACGACAATCCAGGGGAGGGGCTATTATCACCCCCATTTTACAGAGGAGGAAACTGAAGCGAATAGAGATTAACTGACTCGCCCAGGGTCGTTGTCGGAGGCTGGATTTGAACTCAGGTCTTCCCGACTCCAGGATCAGCACTCTATCCACTGAGATACCTAGTGACTCTAGGAATCATCATTTCGTCGTCTTTCGGTGCTGTCTGACTCTCCATGACCCCATTTGGAGCTTCCTTGGCAAAGACGCTGGAGTGGTTTGCCATTTCTTTCTCCGAGGAATCATGGGTAGGCAGCAACATTTATTCTGAAAAAGATCTTGGGGTTTTAGTGGACCAGAGCTCAATATGGGTTAGCAGTGTGATGTAAAGATTGTGAAGGGCCTCAAATGCCACATTTGTGAGGTCTTTGGAGAGGCGGAGGCCTCAAACTTTTATGCCAGGATTTTAGGATGTCGCAGGCCATTTAGTCTGATCCCCTCATTAATATAAGGGAGGAAACTGAGGCCCTCAGAGGCTAACTGGCTCCTCCAAGGTCACCCAAGCAGTGAGTTGCTAGGTGGGATTCAGACCAAGAAGTCGTCTATGACTTACGAGTCCTGATTCATGCCTGTCTGCAGTGACCTGCTGCCTTGCCCGAGGTCACGGAGCCCGATGTCTCAGAAGCAGGGCATGGAAGCAGTGAATGGAAGACCCTCTCACTGAAATGATAAGTGAGACCCGCGGAAGGCCAGGAGCTTGCTCCGATTCACATCACGGGAAGCGGCAGAGGCAGGAGAAAACTCCTGAGTCTTATTTTTTTTTTCTCAGCACTTGAAATAAGCAACTTCTGGGGATCCCTCAAAAATGCTGGTTTAAAAAAAATCACCAACTTGAATAGAAATCCTTCGCCTTGGCTCGACTTAATCGCTAAAGCCCAATAGCATTTCCTGGATTTAGATGAAGACGCCAGTGGGGATTTGAGATTAAAAGCAGGACTTTCATGGGAGGAAATGAAGTTCTCAGCGGGAAAGAAAGTGCTCTTCACACAGAAATTCCACTTTTATCAGGAAAAGATGGGTGTTTGACACGGGGCCGGCTCACATCCGTGTCACTGCGCTGAAGGTGCTGCCCTGGCATCTGCCATCTGCCCACTCACACTTCCCTGGGCTTTCAGAGGGGGAGAGCTCAGCAGGGACTTGTTTGTGCCCATCCTGGGGGTGGTGTGCCCAGAAACGGGGCCTGTGATACTTGTGGTGATCAGGCCCAGGATCAGAAAGCCAGCACCTCAAAGCTGTCTAGCCCGATGGGCCAGTCTTTACTTACATACCTCTAGTGAAGGGGAGCTCACCATCTATTGAGGTGGCCCATTCCACTTTGGGGAACTGGGGAGTTTTTCCTGATACCCTCTGCCATGCTCCACCCCCTCTCACCCCCCAGGACAAGTCTCACACCTTTCAGATACTTGAAGATAGTTCCCATGTCACCCCTCAGTCAGATAAACATCTCCACACCTTTTAACTCATATGACAGTCTCAAGACTTCCCAGTCTGAGAAAATGCAAATTCCCTGAAGGCAGGATGGCTTCGTTTGTGTCTCTGGCACCACCTGACACTTAATAAATGCCTGGTGATTGATCGGTGATTGGTCCTGGGTGCCTTCCCCTCTCCAGTCCTCATAACACTGACACTTTCTGTCTCCAGGGCTTAAGGAAAGGGCTTTGCCAACCTGGAAGTGATGAGGAAGTGAGTCTTGGCTATCCATAGTATGGAGGAGGAGTTGGGGCAACCCAGCATGAATGAACCTGGTGCCGCCCTGCTCTGGGGTTCATAGAGAGGAATGCAGAGCCCACCATCCAGGTGTGGGGAGCAATCAGGGAGCATGCATTTCCCATACATAGAAAGAGAGCTGAGGCCACACACAGGGCAGGGCTTGGGGTCGGGTGGCCCCGCTTTAGGTGCCAGCCTTGCTGCATCCCACCTGACCCCGTGCTGCCAAAGAAGGGATCCAGGGGCTCCTAGAACTTAAGTGGGGAAGGACCTTAAGAGCCACTTAATCCAGATGTCTCGTTTTTCAGATGAGGAAACTGAGGCCCATAGAGATAGGGGTCAGAGAGTTAGCAGTCAGCAAAGATGGAATTTGAGCCCTGGCTATGAGTCCAGTCTTTTCTCGATCGTACTGAGGATCCAGTACTCTTTCTGAGCTTCAGCTCCCTTCTCTATAAGTCAAGAACAATGACGCTTATGCCGCCTATCTTACGTGGCTTTCGTGAAGAAGGGACTTGGCAAATTGTCACGCTCTCCACTGACCTAAGTGACTTATTATTACTGTGATGTGGTTCAAACAAAGGCAAGTGTACTCTTCCCAGAAGGCTGTGTAGGAGGCACAAGCCTGTCTGGCTAGGAACTACACTTCCCATGAAGCCTTAGGCCTCAAGAGTCAGGCCTGATTCAGGTGGGCTGAGAATCTGGCTTCCTATGAGATGCTGTGTCAACAGTGCCTGGGATGTCATTAGAACAAGGAGTTAAAAGACAGAAAGGTCTTGTGACATAGTGGAAAGGAGGTTGCGCTTGGAGTCAGGAGAAAGCTGGGACAAAGTCCAGCCTTTGACATTCACTAGTGTGAGCAAGAAGCTTCTCCGTGGGCCCAAGGAGGAGATGGGAAAGGGGAATGTTGAAGTTGAGCCACAAAGCGATGATGTCGGAGAGCCCTGCATCATGGAGGCAAGCCCCACATCATGGCGCTGAATTCCAGAGTCTTCCTTATTTCCCACCACTTCTAGGTTCTTGGACAAGGGCCCCATGCTGGGGAATAGGGCATGAGAGGGAATTCACTGGGGGAAGGAATGGATGCCAAGGGAGCTTCAGATGTTTCACATTTCCATTTTGTTCCAACGGGTGTGTTTATTGCTGCTATAATGCTGTTTGCTTGGGTTTCTGTTATGCAAGGACTGAATAAAGGATTTAGACCTGAACTAACGTTAGAAATCCCCAGGCCCTGGCTAGGTGAGGGCATAGGAACCAATAGAGGTGGTTTATCAGGGAATGCTGCCCTCCCCCCGCGTGTGAACTCGAGTTTGTCAGGACCAGGACTGTCTGGCACACAGCCGATGTCATTATTATCATTGGTATTGTTATTTTTGTCTTGTTCGGTGGAGTTCAGATAGAAGTCCTTTGGTAATCTGGGGATGCAAAGAAGGCCAAGAAGCGTCATCCTTGACCTCAAAGAGCGCCCAGTCTAATGGGGGAGACACCATGCTCAGGATTATGTACATTCACGATCTATATGCATATATTACATGTGTCATTCACATACACACACAAACTAACTGTGTAAATGGAAAAGTAAGCACAGAGAGAAGGCCCTTGTAATGGGTAGGAACTGGGAAAGGCCTCTTGTAGAACGTAGACCTGAAGGAAACCAGGAGGCAGAGGTGAGGAGGGAGGGCTTTTCTGGCACAGGGCGCAGAGTCTGGAGATGGAGTGTTGAGTTCAAAGAAGTACAAGGAGGCCTCTATCACTTGATCATAGGGTGCATGGGGGTCGCATATATGGGGTAGATTTCCATTCAGTCCAAGGACTGACTTCCTGTTGGTTAAACGGTAAAATAGGACCCCTTGGGGAGAAGGACAGCAAGCTTCCTTTGATGGTCCATTGGGAGTGTTGCTGCCAGGATTCAGGGATTGGTCAGAGGGTAGATGGGATGCCCTCTCAGTTTTGCTCCCATGATCCACCTGGGAGGACCCATGATTCTGCAGGATCTTAGAGGATAGAGAGATGAGTGTGGTCTGGGAGCTATCCAGAAGCCTTCCTTGAGGAGGTGGGATGCCAGAGGAGCCTTGAAGGGTGGAATAGCCAGAGGTGGAGGGTAGAACGTTCCAGGGGTGAGGAGGCAGCATGACCCTTAGGAACCAGTAGGAAGTTGCTAGGTCATGTTTAAAGGACAGCAAAGAATTCAGTTTAGAGAAAGCACAGAGTGCAGGATGGGCAATGGCTAGAAGCTAAAGATGGAATTCCAGGCTGGGGCCTGTAGGAAATAGGGAGCCATGGAAAGTGTTTGAGCCATGCCAAACCGTCAATGAAGAGCTGTTCGATGGCCATAACAGTTAATGACTTCTTTGACTTCTAGTCTGGCTGACTCAGGGCTGTAGGGCCTTTACCTTCATTTGCTTCCTTCTAGAGATGATCTCCATATCTGGATGGGCCTCCATGGGAAAGCAGATGGCTTTTTTATTGCCACTAACAGTAAGGCTGAACTCTAGTCTCATTATTCTGGAAAAGCCCGTAACAGTGTTCAAGCCAACTGTTTCCTGGCTGTAATTTGCATATCCCTCCCACGGAAGTAGATCAGCTTCCCCCTGCCTGTCTCTGGCAGCCCCACCTTGATACCTGACTGTCGACCTTGTCGGTCACTGCAGAGATACTTGGCCTCTCTTAACACAGCACAGAATGGCAAGGTCCTGGCTGGCCATCTCTGGGATGTCTGCAGTGCGGGTTAGGAGGGTCTAAGGAGTTAGGGGTTGATTGTGGATGGGGAACATTTCCAAGGATGGTCAGTTACATCCTGGGACAGCTACACCAAGTCATCCAACAGGGATGCCTTGGCCATCTCAGTCAGAAGGACATTTGGGAGTGGGAAGGTCCCTTTGATCTGGAGCAGTGATCAGATGATAGGACTTATCTCACTGGGCTGAGGATGACCCCAGGTAAAGTTATCTCCCTTCCCAGGCCTTAGTTTCCCCATCTGTTAAGTGGAAGGGCTGAAGATCTGCTGTCCTGTGTTCAGCCGTATTGACTAGCTCAGCTCTCTTTCTCCTTTTCTTTCCATCCTTCTTTCCACACTTCCCCATTCCTCCCTTTCCTCTCTCTCTCCTTCTCTTTTCTCCCATCTTTTTTTTATTTTTTTCTCTCTTCTTTTGTATTTTTCCCTTTTTCCTCCTGTTCTACCCTCTTTTTCTCTTCAGCTCTCTTCTCCCCCATTGCTGCTTCTGCTAGGAACACCATAATGGATTGGGAGCACACTCTGCACCTCCTTCCTAGTAGCCAGTGACATCCTCCCCTAAAGAGGACATTCGAAGCCATCCTCTGGCTCCACAGTCTGCTGGAGGATGGGGAATTGGGAACCCTAAGAACGTGGGGACCTTAGGGCTCACCCAGAGAGGTTTAACAATGTGCCCAAGGTCACACAGGTGGAGGAGGGCAGGGTACCAGATATGGTGTAGACGCTGTTGTAGAAAAAGTATGGATTTGCAGTCTGGAGACCTGGTGCAGATTCTAGGGACCGCACCCTTAATTTCTGTGTGGTTTTGGGTGGGTCAGCTACCTCTTTGGGCCTCAGTTTACTCGCCCGGAAAATGGTAAATGGACCATGATCTCTAGTCACCACCCATCAGTTAATCCTGTGAACTGAAAGTCCTGTCGAAGGAATTGAGTCTATTCAGCTTGGAGAGGGTAAGATTCCAGGGGCTGTGAGAACTGTCTTCACTTATTAGAAGGGCTGTCACCTGGAAGAGGGATTTCATTGGTTCTGCTTGGCCTCAAACGGTAGAACTAGGAACAGTGGAGTGTTGGGGGAGGGGGGTGGGAATGGCAAGGAGGCAGATTGAGGCTTAATGTCAAGAAGGACTTGGAGCCAATGTGAGCTGTCCACAGTGGGAGAGGCTGGCTCAGGATCCAAGCTTCGTTCTTGACCCAACCATCGCTGGAAGTCTTCCAGAAGAGGCTGGTCAGCCCCACCGACACAGCCTGTCGAGGGGATTCCTGTACTGGGAAGAACGTTGTACTAGGGACCCTCTGAGGTCTGTTCCAGCCCTGAGATTCTGCAGTTCTCTCAAATGTGATGTTCTAGCTTCTTGTTTTAATTTTAAAACCCCCAATCCCTGCATTGCAGAGTGACAAAGCTAGGTGAGCTCTTTGAAGCCAGCCAGCCCAGATCCCTCATTCTGCAGAGAAGGAAACAAAAGCTTAGAGGGGGGAAGGGACCCTGCCCCCTAGGTCGAACAGCAGGTCTATTAAGCTGCTCTCTTCCCTGGGGGCTCACTCCCCAAGTCCAGGTCTGCTTCCGAGCCACTAGAGTGACCCTGGCACCTCACCTGGGGGGTGGTGAAGCTTGGAAGTGGAGGACGGAGTACCATGAGTACCCATCCCAGCATCACTGCACCCACTCCGATTTATTTATCCCCCCGAAAGGCCTAAGCTCAGCAGAAGCTCTGGATCTTGTCTGCCGGCCGGTGATTAGAATGCTTTTTATGGGCTGCTAAATGACAAACCAATTTGTTACCTGCCTACATAAACATTCACTTGCATTAGCCCCAGAATGCTTCATTTTTATTAGCCCAAGCGTTATCTTTTTATGAAGACACAAGGGCTGCATAAAATTAGGGTGCACATGGAAGACACAATTTACATTTTCCCTCTGTCAGCAGAAATGTTCCAGAGCCAAATCATTTGGGTGCAAGGGCAATGAATGGGCATGCTAGCAAGGGCAGTGCCTACTGAGGGCCCTGGTAATGGCACCCTCAATGTGCCAGCTGCCAGGCTGGGCAAAGAGAGCAGCTCTCAGGAAGGCCCCTCAAGTGGCCTGTTTCAGAATAAATTTGAAGACAACAAAGGTCGCAGTAAAAAGAATGCCCTGGCTGCCAACCAGTGATTGTGGTTGCCTAGGGAGGGAGCCAGCTGTTTGGGGGAGGTTTGGGGAGTGCCCCAGATGGAGGGAAGGTGGGGATCAAAAGAATTGTGTCTAAAGGTCTGTCCCAAGGAAGACCGAGCCAGAAGGTCGGATGATGTGGACTTCAATGGAGATCTCATGGGGGAGGGGAAGCCTCTCTCTCTATCCATCCCTGACCTCTTGTTCTGTGTAGTTTTAATCCTCGTGTGTATATGCATACATGCATGCATACATAGATATATACATGCATGTATGTGTAGCTATATCTATATATGGATGTATAGATCTATGTCTGCCTATCTATATCTATCTATCTATGCTCTCTCTTCTTTCTCTTTCTCTCTCTCTATGTATATAAAGAGTGAGAGATCACATACACACACACATAAAAATATACATACATACATACAGAGAGAGAGAGAGAGAGAGAGAGAGAGAGATCCATCAAACACAACTTCAGAGCTGGTAGGGACATCTTCTAAACACAGAACATCAGAGTCTGGAGATCTTAGGACATAGAACACAGGATGTCAGAGCTGGGGAAGACCTTAGCACGTGGCACTGAAAATGCCAGGGGTTGGAGGGAGCTGAGAAAAGAGGATGTTAGGGGTAAGAGTGAACTTAAATAGCGACTGCTGTGGAATCTACTGTTGCAACTCTCCCTTGCATAGATGAACCTGCTACATACCCTGAGGATTCAATGGGTTGTACTGAGGGATTGGGAGTTGTCTTGCTCTAATAGCTCATGAGTCCCCATCCGTGTACTCCCTCCTCACCCAAGATAGTCACTTAGCCAGTTAAGTAGCTTTTAGAAAGGGATATTTACTAAGATGGTCAGTAAGAACAACTGGTACCAAAAATCCCCCAAATGTCTGAGGCACTCTCTCACAAATACGTACTGAATCAAGAGAGAAAGTAAGTTGAAGCTGAGAGAGCATGTCTGGCAAGGGGTAGCTCACAGCTTCTGCTTCCCCTTAGGCTTAGTGAGTGGATCTTCTTTCCTGGGCTCTTTATCAAGCTGTCAATGTGAGTCCAGTCTGTCCCTGGCTCCTGATGCAGATGTGACTATCAGCTGTTCCAGAGACAATGCTAAGATGCCGTTGGAAGGATGGCAAATCTTCTGGATGTCTGAGGTTCATGAGGTCCATGGGGGAGGGTGAAGATGGTCCCAAAGTCAAAATTCTCTTCTGTCCCCCCCCCTTACTCCCTCAAGCAACCCCTCAGAGGGTGTAGATAGAACACTGTCCTCATTGGCTGCTTACCAGAATCTCTGTCCCTCTGTTGGCACTGATCTCTGCGCAGGGAGCATGACCAGATTTCCTCACCCAACCCGAAGACCCCTCTTCTGCATGATCACCCCAGCTCATCCGGTGGCTTACCAGAGACAGCTAATCTAATCGAAACCTTTTCACACTTGGTTGCAATGACTTTGCTTCATTTGACTCAACTGAGACATTCCTTGGTTATAGTAACTGGGACTAGAATGTTATCATTTAAGTAGAGAGGGGGTGATTTGATGGATTTATTCGATCAATCCCACCCTTGCACTTAGAACATATAAGGGGGAATGAATGTCAAAGCTAGAAGAGATCTTAGAACATAGAAATGAGAATATTAGGGTTGGAAGTGATCTTGGAACAGGGAATGTCAGAAGTGGGAGGGGCCTGAGAACACAAAATGTCTGAGCTGGGAGGGGCTGTAGAACAAAGGATGTCCTTGGATTTGTCCATTAGGAGATCATTAGTATCTTGGGGGAAGAGCAGTTTCAGTACAGATATTCTGACCTATTTGCTGTTCCCCACATGCAACAGTCCATTTCCCACCTCCATGTCTTTGCACTGGCTGTCCCCCATGCCTGGAATGCCCTCCCTCCTCACCTCTTCCTTTTAGAATCCCTGGCTTCTTCCAGGGCTCAGCTCAGGCTCTTCCTTCTACACAAAGATTTTCCCAGTCCCCAGGACTACCGGTGCCCTCCGCTCTAAGGTGGATCTGTAGGTGCCTGTATATTTCCATGGCATCTCCTCCTCCTTAGATCAAAAGCTTCTTGAGGGCAGGGGCCAGTTTTCTTTTTATCTGTAGCCCTGAGCATGGTGCCTAACACAGAGGAGGTGCTTAATAGCAACTTGTTAATTGACTGATTAAGTTCTGAAGAAGTACATACATCTGGGTCTCATCCCCCTGTTGGACTGTGAGCTCCCAGAAGGCAGGAGTGTGCCTTACGTATCTGCCTGTGGGCCTGAGAGCTGGGCACACAGTGTGTGCTCACCACATAACGAGCTGCTTCCTCTGCTTAACCAAGCAAAATGAATTGGGAAAGGAATAAACATTTAGATAGCGCCTACTACGGGCCAGGCACTGTGCTAAGCGCCATATAAATATCGTCTTATTTGAGCCTCACAACGACCCTGGGGTTCTTATCTCCATATTACAGATGAAGAAACTGAGGCAGACAGTAGTTAAGTGATTTGCAAAAGCAAGTAAGTGTCTGAAGCTGGATTTGAACTCAGGTCTTCCCTACTCTATTCGATGTACCAGAGGTCACATGGTGCTGGCCACATGAGCCACCCTTCACAGTATCCACTGGCCCTGCCTGACTGACACCTCTTCTTTTTCCTCTTTCAGGGAACCTCCACAATGGAGCTGAGCAGAAGGTGGTTTTCATTACAGGCCGAATCCATCCTGGGGAGACCCCTTCCTCCTTTGTGTGCCAGGGTGAGTATCCTAGGAGCCCCTCCCTTGCCCCCTCCCCTCCTTTTCTCAGGACTCTGGAACAGCTCAGTCGCAAGCTTGACATTTTAGAAAAAAAGAGACCTTCAGGGGGCTTCTAGCTACCATCCAGGTCCAAAGTCTCCCTTTCTGACTCCTCTTTCCAATGATGGGGAGCTCACTACCTGTCAAGATGGTCTATTCTATTGTCGAACATTCTGATGGCTAGAAACGCTTTTCTAACATTGAACCAAAATCTCTCTCCTTATGAATCCTCCCTGTCAATCCTGTTTCTGCTCTCTGGGGCCAAGCAGAACAAAGCTAATCTTTCCCCAGTCTGACAGCTCTTCAGATATTCGAAGGTGGGTCTCATGTGTCCTCCCTCATTCCCCACCCCCACCCAGGTCTTCAATTCTTGAGGCTAAATCTTCTGAGTCCTTTTACCTGGGCTTTCTGTGATATCTCAGCAAACGGATCAGACACAAATCTGCCAAAAGGCTCAGATGATGACCCCCCCCCACCAAACCCCCTCCCCAGCAATGCTTCCATTCTGGGCTGTATCGTTTCATTCTCTGGATGCTAACGAGGCCTGTCCAAAAATGGAATGGGCAGCTTTGAAGGTATCACTCTAAGTCTTCAAATGGACGACCGCCTTTCAGAGGTATTGTAAATAGGGCTCGTTACTCAGGGCAGGGATTCGATTAAATGCTCACACAGGCCCCAGCCAACGCTCTGATTCTGTTTTTTAAAAATTCTGTGAACTAAGTCATAAATTCAGCACTACCCAGCTATTTTCTCTTTTTTGAACAAATAATGTCACTAGAAATAGTCTCCGGGAGCCCAGCGGCAGCCCTGCTCCATCTCTAATTTCACAGCTCATTTGCTGTGTGACCTCTGGCAAGACACTTAACGTCTCTGAGCATCAGGCCCTTCATCTGTAAAAAAGGGATAAAAGCCCCAACGTCAGCTTCCTCTGTACACTTGGGACAAGAGGGAGAAGATGGAGAGAGCAGAATTAAGGGCGATGGGGATTCAGTTCCAGAGGCTTAACAGTGGGAAACTTGGAGGTCATCCGCACCAAAGCCTTTATTCAAGAGATGTAACCAAGGTCCCAGAGGGGAATAACTTTGTAGGGTCACGCGTGACATGGTGGGCTTGGAGCCCAAAGACTTTCATTAGAACTGAAGTGCCCTTCGGGAAGAAGAGCATAAGAAGAGCTTCCTAAGAATGAGCTGTCCAAAATTGCTACCTCAGGAGGTAGTGAGCACCCCATTACTGGAGGTCTCCAAGCAGACAGAGGTCATGGTCAGGCATGTTATATACGGGATTCCTGTTCAAGTAGAGATTGGATTGGGTGACTTCTACCATCAGCTCCAAGGCTCAAGGGTGCTGTGATCTTGTGTTCCATGGTGGATGGATGGGTGGAGGAATGGATGATCGATGGAGCAGAGAAGGTCAAGGCTGAAGCAGTGTTTTTTCTAAAACTGGAAGTAGAGAACAGGAAGGGTAGGACGACAGTGATTCCCTTTACCAAGAACAACAGGGAGGGGCTGATGCCAGGATGAGCCACTGGCAGATAGTCTTCAAGAAGGCAAAGAAGTGTCATGGTGTGGAGCTGGAATGGGGACAGGTTCAGGGAAGAAGAATGCTGAGGACTCGGGGAGGCTGGGCCTGCTCTGGCTGGTGTAGCCCCTTCTTGGAGCATCTAAGACCATGGGACTTCAAGCTCCCCTCACTCCTAACATTCTGTGTTATGTGTTCTAAGCTCCCTCCCAGCTCTGACATCCCCTGTTCTAAAGCCCCTCCCAGCTAGACCCCTCTCATCTCTGTCATTCTCTGTTCTTATCTCCCTCCCAGCTCTGACATTCCCTGTTCTCAGGCCCCTCCCAGCCCTGACATTCTCTGCTCCATGTTTTATGTCCCCCAGACTCATAGTCGGAGGGACAAGAGTTCAGCCTCTTCCCACCACCAGGTGTAAAGGAAAGCTTTTCTATCCTGTTTCATTTAGAGATCTACCTCCACTCCCCTCCCCTTGATCTACTTTTGAACCTCAGAATCATGGCATTCCCAAACTGGAGGAAGCCCCAGGGCCATCTACTCCAACCCCTCTGTACTGTGTCAAGAATCCTGCTAGGATATTCCCAGTGGCCAGTCAGCTTCTGCTTGGAGACCTCCCTGGAGGGGAGCTCCCTCTTCCATGAGGCTCCCAGGCCACATAAGGGCAGCCTTATTCTTAGGGAGTCTTTCTTGATATCCAGCCTAATTTTGCATCTTTTTAACACCCCTCCTCACTCTCTCTCCACCAGGGATCCTGGTTTTGCCCTCTGGGGCCAAAGCAGAATAAATCTCATTTCTCTTCCCTAAGACAGTTTGTCATATAACTCAACAACCACCAATTTCTACCTGAGTCTTCTCAGGCTAAGTGCCCAAGAATTCATTGACCTTGTCCTAGGTCACAAGGGTTATTTGTGGCAGAGCTCGAGGTCAGACCCAGGTCCTCAGACTGTCAACCCAGCCCTCTCTCCACTGTACCATGAGTGGAGGATGGCCAGATGTGAGTCGGGAGAGATGTTTTATGAAGTTGCTTCTGGATCTTGGATTCCAGATGGAATTTTCCCATTCTTCTGTCATGGGGCTGCCCAGCCCCAAGAGGAGGTCCTTAAAAAGTGTAGAGACCCCTGAAAGGGGAAGAGAGAGAGGGAGGAAACATTTCTGCTTGATGGGATTGGCAACAAAGGGAGGGAAAGGGTAGGATCAGAGAGGGCTTCCTGGAGGAGGTTGCCCTGACCTGCATACTGAGGCCCCAGCTTTCTACATGCAACAGGCACCAAAGCAATGTCTAATTGTATTTGTGCAACTAGTTTCAGAGAGAGAGGCAGCCAGGAGTGAGAACAGTGTTGGAATAGGAGTCAGGACCCTTGGGTTCCTATAGGTTAAAGGAACTGGGAATGTGTCACCAGGAGAAGAGAAGACACAGGCAAGACATGCTGCCAGATATAGCCAAGTCGATCAAGTTGTGGGAATCGAAGTCTGCCCACCTCATTTCATTTTCTTTCTTTTTTCTTTTTCTTATTTCATTTTCAAACTTAGAGCTGCAGAACCCGAGGGACTAGAGGGCTTCTTGAGGCCCACACCCTTGTTTGACAGAAGGGGAAACAGCTGAGGAGCAGGGACTAGCCTGGGTGTTCCTGTCCCCAGGTGACAGAATGATGAGGGGGAGAGGCAGAGATGACATCAGTCAGGGTCCATGTCAGGATGGGAGCTGTCTGAAAGGGGAGTGGGCTGCCTTGGGAAGGGGAGGGGATCTTCGGGATCTTCATGGTTAGCCATCGAGGTTGGAGTTCTCCACTGGTCAGGCACATTTTTATGGGGTTTCCCTTCTGTATGGTGGCCTGATTGGCTGAGACAGGCCCTTCCTACTCTTGAATTCAGTTATTCAGTGTCATCTGATGCTTATCCCACTTCTTTGTGGTGTGAAGCTGGGCAGTCACTTCCTGAAGTCTCAGTTTCCTCCCCTGTAAACAGAGTCTGTACTATGTACTTCACAGAATTGTTGGGAGGAAAGTCCACTGTAGACCTTAAAAGTGTGACCTTAAAACATGTTATCTCATGTTGTCAGAGCTGGGAGGGACCTTAGAACAGGGAACAGAGAATATCAGAGCCTGAAAGCCTTCTGATCTGTTTGGTGCTTCGCACCCCTCACATCCTCTGCACCATCAGTCTCGGTAGGGACAGCCTTGGGGGAGGCAGCCGGTGCCCTGTGCTTTGTCTCTTCTCCCCACTGAGGTGAGGTGGCTGTTCAGCTGGCTGTTAGAGGAATGCAGAGAGACTCACCGAGTCATCCGGCTTCCTGCAGCTGCTTCTTCTACCAGGCTTTCCCAAATCTCCACAATCTAAAACAGTAATGGAAGGGGAAAGCAACAAGAGGCAGAGGAGAATCCACAGTGGCAATTTTCTGCCATGTTCAGAAACCTGGACGGAGGCCTGGGGCACCGGACAGAGCTGAGCCCTCACTCCCACTGTCCTCCGTCCCAGGTGTCTGTGTCCCGGTGCAGCTTCATCAAGCGTAGGGTGACCTCCTCCAGTCCTTGATGGGCTCCAGGCCTCCCTGCCCCTCTTTGTGTGATGCCTGGATCCTCAATTCTAACCCTTCATTTATTCATCCGTCCATCCATCAATCCAACACCTGGGAAGGACCTTGTATCAGTCTCTGGGCTTGAAAGAGATGTTACAGTGCACCCCTGTTCTCATGAAATGGACAGTTCAGAGACAATGGCAATATTGATAACTCACATTTCCGTAGTAGCTTGCAAGAACTTTACAGTTTGCAATACTCATCGTCATTGTCACCCCAGCTACTACAATGGGAAGGAGCCCTGGATTTGGGGTCAGAGGTCCTGGGTTCAAATATTGGCTCTACTGTCTGTATTACCTTGGGCAGGTCCCTTTCCCTCTCTTGGCCTCAGTTTCCCTTTCTGTAAAGGATCCCTCTAGCTCTGTCACACCAAGTTTGAAAATGAAGGGAGGTGAGGCAGACTCAATTCTCCCGACGGGGGCTGGGGAAGTCGGCAAAATTGGATTCCTGTCACTTGGACCATATGTTCGTGACTCACAGTCCCACTGCTTGTCAGCATCTCAGCTGCGATGCTGGGGCAAAGCCTCCCCGTGCTGCAGCCTGAAGGTAATGATGCGGAAACCGGGGCTTAAATACTATTTAAAGGGGCCCTGCCATGCATCTCTTGTGTGGGTTCTCCTCTCCCAGCCCCACCTCCTGAAGCGGGCAGGCTGGCCGGACTGCTCCATTCCCCTGATCAGACCCCCTTCAGTGAGCCCTCATCACTTGCTGGAAGAAACAGAGTGGCAGCATAACCCAGTGACTAGCATACTCGACTTGAAAATAGGGAGCCCTGGTTTCAGATCCTGCCCCTGACACTACTGTGTGACTGTAGATAAGTCCCCTCAGTTTTCTCTCCTGTAATATGAGGGTGTTGAACTGAATAATCTCATATTCCTTTCTGCTCTAAAACCTCTGGTCCTTTGTGCCTCCAGGGGGAGACACTATGACACTATGAGCCCCCACCAGTGCATTTACCTTTAATAGTCAGCCACTAGACACAATTAGCTGAAAAGCAAAGGGATTTATGAAAGTAGCATGATAAGAACAGTAGCTGCCCTACATTCCCCTTGCCCTCATTGACTTGGGGAACTCTCCTGCAAATATACAGAGCTTGCTGGCTATAGTGAGCATGCACTGGTGGAAAGGCACATGTGTGCTGAACACACAGCCAAGGCGACTCATATCTCCATCATTAGTTCTCCCGGGGCTAGTTCTCCCTGAATCCATAACTCTTTTTTCTCTTGTGTGGGTTTCTCTTCTCATGTTCCCAGCAGTAACCTCCAATGACTCTGTCTCTGTATCTCTCTATGTCTCTGTGTCTCTGTATCTGTCTGTATCTCTCTATGTCTCTGTCTCTCTCTTTCTCTGCTTCCTGCTGGATGTGTTGTCTTCTACAGTTTGAGCAGCCCGACTGATGTTGGAGTGGGGAGGGGCAGGGAAGAGAGAGAAATCCCCCACCTCTGGCCTCTCATCACAGGGGACACCTTCATACAGCTGCTTCCTGCTTGGACTGTACCTCAGTGTTGGCAAGCTTGCTTTACAAGGGCCAACAGAATGAGGCCAGTCTTTTGCTAACTGGAAGAAAGCTGCCTCTCTGTTTCCATTATGGAGAAGTCCTTCATGCTTTGTAAGGGGTTAGGAATATAGGCACGTATGTGTGCTTGGTTCTTCATGTTAACACCCCATTGCTGTGTTACCTGTCTCCTTCTCTTCTTCCCCACCCCACACATGGATAGAAGGTTCTAGCAGAATGTCAGCTTTTGGGATGGATTTGTCTCTACATCCCCTGTACTTAGTAAATGCTTGTCGACATGTTACTAAAGCTCTTGTAAACTGTACTCTGTAAGCCAAATCACTTTTTTCTGGACCTTAGTTTGCTGTCCTATAAAATGGGGATAAAATCTTTGCCCTTGTTATCCTACCTTGCAGTGACCCAGTCAAGGTGCCATGGCCAGCAAGCTTCCAAGGGGGCATTTGTGCCCGGATCACCCAGTCTCACATCTAGTGTAATTATCATTATGCCTTGGGTATTCTGCCTGGCCTGAGAGAACAGAAGTAGGAACAACAGGGTTAGAAGAGGTCTACTTAAGAGACCTATCTCAAAGGGGAATGGGCTATCATGGGAGGGAATGAGCTCCCCATCACTCGATGTTTGCAATATGTGTTTGTTTAATTGAATCTCTAATAGGTAGGACCAGTCATTTCACATCTGTGTTTTCCTTGGCTGCCTGTTTAGCAAGCTGGAGTATGACCTAGGTTAGGAGGCAGGGGACTTGGGTTCCAATTCTGACTGTCACTGACTTTCTTTCTATGTAACCCTGACCAAATCCTTCGCATGCTCTGGGCCTTGGTTTCTTCTTCCATAAAATGAAGGGGTTAAAGCTATTGTTCAGTCATCTATGAATCAGAACTGGTCTTTGATCCCTCTGTCCTCTCCACCTCTAGCCCTTCTCAGGCTCAGCCTGTCCCTTTGTTCCCATGCAGTCTAAAGCTGTTATGAGGCTTGCATTTGCCTCTGGATCCTGCTCTTTGTGGTCAGAGGACCAGAACCAAGCTAAAGGTTCATGACATCCTCCCCCTCCTCTTCCTTCTCCTCCCCCTCCTCCCCCTCTTCTTCCTCCTCCTCCTCCCCCCCCCCCCCCCCCCCCCCCGCAGTGTGCCTGGCCCTGTGCTGAGCACTTCACACTCCCTCTCCCATTTGCTCCTCACAGCAGCCCCGTTTTGCAGATAATGAAACTAAGACCCAGAAAGCCAGTAGTAACAGATCCAGGACCAAACCCAGGCCTGTGCCGTGCAGCTAAAGGAACATCCTTCATATGCTCCACCCCTCCCCCAGTCCCAACCCCACCAATAGGATCAAGAGATTTTTAGAGACCCCTGAGTCCAAGCCCCTCACTTTAATGGAGTATGATGTTGAGGAAGAGGAGGAAGGACAGGCCCTGGAATGTACTCGTGGGGAATGGCAGAGCCAGGGTTCAAACACGGCCTCCACTGCCGAGTCCAGGGCCCTTGCCGTGGCCCTCGGAGAGCAGGAGCTACGTGGAGGGTCAGAGTGTGGCAGGCAATTGGAGCTTCCTCTCCCTGATAAGTCCCCGATAAGGTGACCTTGGGCAGCCAGCGAGCGCCTCTGTCCTCCCCGCTTCCATCTGTCTGGGACTCCAATTCCCACCCCCTACCTGTCTGGCCGGCTGTTGTGCGAATGAATGAAGTCTGGAGGGGGAGCACTCAGAGACAGCCAGAAGAAAGCAGCTGGTTCTGGGCTCCAGGACACTGCTGGGGCTGTTGGGGGACGGCCAGTCCCAACAGCGCCCTTTTCAGAACACTCACCAGACTAGGATCCCATGTGCTAGGCCGTCTTAGCACTAGAGGGCCTTTCAAGGTCACATGGAGTCCTGGGTTGTCAGAACTGGGAAGAGCCTCAGAGGATATCTAGTCTAGACTGGGCCTCCAAGCCTAGCTCTGCCCCTTCCTCACCTCTGTGACCTTGGGCAAGGGCCTGTCCCTCTCTGGGCTTTTTTCCTCCTGTTGAACAAGCTAGATACTAGATGACTCCTAGGGTCCCTTTTAGCTCTAAAGACTGCTCCTATGGACCAGACGATTTTACTGATGGAGAAATTGCAGCTAAAACCCATGAAATCATAGAAGCTCAGAATCTCTGAAATGGAAGGGACCTTAGATGGCATGGATCCAACCTTTTATCCAGTGTAGCCAGCCTGACGGGGAAGTGTGACAGACTCATATCCAGTGACGGGGAGCTTACTACCTCATAAGGCCAACTGTTTTGTAATCTCTGATGGTTGGAGATTCCAAATGTCAAGCCTCCTTCTCTCTTCCCCCTCATTATTCCTAGCTCTGCCCTGACTTCTGGGATCTCATAAACATGGAAAATTTAGAGATCTGGGGTCAGAGGATCTGAGTTTGAATCCTATACCTGCCACTTAGGACCTGAGAGCCTTGGCCAAATTATTTCCTCTCTCTCTCATTGATTCTCTATCCCACTCTCCATTGTTGCCATTCCAGACCTCCCATGACCCTCCTCCCACCCCAGTCCTCTCCTCCTATATTTCACTTAAACATTTGAGGCTATTTCCCAAGAGCTCTCTCTGACATGATCCCCCACTCATCTTCTCTTTCCCTCCAGCCTCTGATGGAGGATGGTTCTCCTGGCCAAGGCCAGCCCCTTGGTCCTCCAGCAGATTGTCCGCACTGTCATCTTCCCTCTCAATAATCTTTTATCTCTCTCTGTCTCATGCCTCCTGCCCTGATGCTTATGAAGAATACATCTATCCCTCCCTCATCCTTAGGAAAATTCTCTCCATTCATCCATTCCAGGCAGCCATCTTTGGATATCAATCTTCCCTCTTGGTTAAATGCCCCAAGATAACTATCCACACCCCTGCCTCTATGCCCTTTCCTCTCACTCTCTTCTAAAGTCTGGCTTCTTCCCAATGGAAACTGCCCTCTCCAAAGTGACCAGTGACCCCTTCACTGCCCACTGAAAGGGTCTCAGAGGTCACCTCATTCAACCCCTTCACTTTATAGTGAGGCCCAAGCATGATACAGGACTTGTGGGGGGTCACACTGGTGATGAGCGGCAGAGCCAAGATTCAAGCTCGGGTCAGTCCCAGCTGCCGTACTTGTTCCTCTTCTCAGTCCTCATCTTTCTTGGCTTTGATCATCCCCTCCGCCTGGACACTCTCTCCTCTCTGGGTTTTCCAGATGCTGCCCTCTCAGTTCTCCTTTTAGCTGTCTAACCATTCCTCCTCAATGTCCTTTGCTGGTTCTTCATCTCTATCTGCCTCCCCAGGGGTGTCCCCCAAGATTCTGTCCTGGGCCTTCTCTATTCTCTCTATACTGTGTCACTTGGTAACCTGCTGGGCTCCCAGGGTTCAATGATCACCTCTTTGAAGAGGGTCCCCATATCCATTCCCATATCCCATATATCCAGCCCTAACCTCTCTTCTGAGCTGCATTCATACATCTTGAAGTGGATGTCCCGTAGCCATCTCAAACCCCATGTATCCAAAAAAGAACTCATGATCTTTCCCCCCTAAACCCTCCTCTTTTATGAACTCCCCCTTTTATATTGAGGGTGCCACTACTTCTCAGTCACCTTGGCTTACAAGCTTGACGCCATCTTCAAAGCCTTGCTCTCACTCCACATAGCCAATCTGTTCTGAAAGCTTGTAATTTTAGAATATCAGTCATATGTGTCCCCTTCTCTCCAGCCAAACTGCCTAGTTCAGGTCCTCATCACCTTTGACCTGGACTTAATTGGCCTCCCCGTTGCATCTCTCCCCATTCTAAATACTCCCCCACACAGAGGCCAAAATGATCTTTCTAGAGTGTAGGTGTGACCATGTCACCCTCCTCATCCCCCCACCGCCAGCCCCATTCAGTAAACTCCAGTGACTACTGATTACCCCCAGGATCAACTATAAAGTCCTCTGTCTGGCTGTAAATATCCATCACAACTTGGCCTCTTCCTGCCTTTCCAGTCTTCCTGTGTTTTATTCCCCTCCATGCACTTAGCCATCCAGCCTCACTGGTCTCTTTGCTGTTCCTCACACCTGGCCCTCCATATCAATGTCACACTTTGGCACTGGCTGTCCGCCATGCCTTCGATGCTGTTCTTTCTCCCCTCTACCTCCAGGCCTCCTAAGACTCAGCCCTAATGGCATCATCTCTAGGGGAGCTTTCCCAGTCCTCCATCCCTGCCCCAGCTGCTCGTGCCCTCCTCTCAGATTGCCTTCCATCTACACTGCATGTATCTGCCTAGTCATTTACAGGTCATGGGCCCAGTTAGAATGGGAGCTCCTTGAGGTCAGGGGCACTGCTTTTGGCTTTCTTCCAGCATGGGGTTAAGTGCTTAATCAATGCTTGTTGACTGGCTGACTTGACTCATCCTCTGTTTTGTCACCTCAAAACTAAGTAGGTTGAGCCAGATGTCCTCTGGGGTTCTTCTTGTTCTGATATGTTCCAGTTCTAGGTCTAGCTGAAGATCTTAATTTGAAGGAGGAAATGCTGTGTTAGTGGCCAAGCCAGGGCTGGAGCCAGGGGCATGTGTAGCAGAAGGAAGCCAGGCTTGGATGGAATCTTTGCTCTGTGACCCTCTACTAGTCACAGCTTCTCTGGGTCTGTGAGGGTACTATGGACCAGGTGAAAGCACAAATGTAGATACTGGGGGAGAGTGGAAGACATTCTATGAAAGGCCTGTGCATCCTCTGGGCAGATGAAGCCAGGGAAAGCTCACCGGTGAGAGAATTGGCTTGGGGAACAGAGGAAGTCCGTGGTGTTTGTATGAACACATTCAACTACTTAGCCCTTCTGGTGGTCAAGGGGAATGGTGTAGGTGGGTCCTACAGTCCTCAAGAAGCCAAGGGAATAGGACTCCCTGAATGTCAGAGACAAGAAGGACACCTGAAGTCACCTAAGCCAACTCCTACCTGAGCACAAATCCCCATGGCCACCTCCTTAGGCAGCACCTT
The DNA here is from genome assembly GCF_011100635.1 of Trichosurus vulpecula. Lineage (NCBI taxonomy): Eukaryota > Metazoa > Chordata > Mammalia > Diprotodontia > Phalangeridae > Trichosurus > Trichosurus vulpecula. Next base: position 30,739,673 of record NC_050576.1, read on the forward strand.
CTAGTGTTGGACAGCTCCAAGGCTTAGAACAGTCTTCAAGCCAAAGGCCCACTTTCTATGACCCCATATATGCTGCCACCTCCTGGTCTTGGCCTCTACAGCCAAACAGAACAACCATTCAGATTCTTGAAGACGGCTGTTCTGTCCCCCTTAAGACTTCTCTAAGGTATCATCCCTGGTTCCATCAACTGATCCTCATGTGATGCGGATTCAAGGCCCTTCACCATGCTGGTAGCCATCCTCTGAATGTCAATGTCCTTCCTCAACTGTAGTGCCCAGAATGAACCCAATCCTCTAGCTGTGGTCTGGCCAGAGGAGAGGACAGTGGATCTATCACTTCCTTATCCCTGGACATCAGGCCTGCCTCTCTTGATTAAGTCATCCAAGATCACCATAAGTTTTTTGGCTGCCTAACGATACCCTTGATTCATATTGAGCTTGTGGTCTGCTCGACTCCCCAGATCTTTTTCAGACAAAGGACTGTCTTTGTTTTTTCCTCCCAACTGCCGTCTTATACTTTGAAGTCATATTTTGAACCCATATGTAAGACCTTACATTCATCTCTTCTTCATCATCATTCATCATTATCTTCAGCCCAGTGTTGCATGTTATGCCTGACTTTGTATTACCTGCATGCCCTCAGGGTTAGCAGATGGCTCCAGGAGTTTGAATGGGAGAGATGACTAGGCTCAGGGCAGTAGTATCAGGGCCTGCAAGGGAACTAGGGAAGCTGCCCTTTGTAGCTGAATAGCCCATCTAGCCAGTTCCCAGAGATGTGGATGCAAAGCTTTAGGATGTGGCTGAAGGAGTCCTAGACTTGGAGATGAGTACCAGATCTTGGCTCTCATATGTGTCACATGGGACAATGGGTAAGTCTCCTGCCCTCTCTGTCCTCAGTTTCCCTACTTGTAAAATAATAAAAGCTAGTATATCTATAATGCTTTCAGGTTGGCAAAGCACTTTGCCTATGTCATCTCATGTGATCCTCACCAGCTGGGGGATCTAGTGGGCCTTACCATCCCCATTTCACAGATGAGGACATAGGGTTGTTGTGGGCATCCAATGAGATAGACTCTACAAAGTTCCTCCCCAACTTTAAGCCACTCTCTAAATGTCAGCTTCCAAGGCAGCGCCCTGTCTGGCTCTGCCCTCTGGGGCGGTGCAGAGCAGTGACCAGCCCCCTCCCCTTTCTGGTCACCTCCATCCCTAAGGATGTGTTCTGTGCTTCTCCCTGTACCGCCCCCCACTCCATCATCATGGGTCATCAGCCCACCACACACTGCCTCTCCACTGCATTGGGGGGCTGAGCAAAATTTTGGTTTGAAGCACCTGCTTTGGGATTCTCTGGAGATAGCAGTGTCCCCATGCTTCTCAACCACACACCTGGTAAGATAAGGCAGAAGGTGTTCTCTCAGGGTCAGGGGCAGAGTCCTGGTTACCAGTGGGGAGATGGGGGGAGGTCACAGCAGGAGAAGGGGAATCAGGTGGAGAAGCAATGCTCATCTCTATTGAGGGACTATAATATCATAGGATTAGGGCTGAAGAGACTTTGGATATCTAGTGCAACTCAATCATTTTGATATGGTAGGAACCTGAGGCCTGGAAGGGGCACAGGCAAAGCTGGCCAGCTAGCAGGAGTGCTGCCATTTAAATCCAGGCTGCTTTCCACAACCACCAGATGTACTGGGGCCCAATAGCATGGAGGGGCTCAGGTACTGAAATGTGGCCACTAATGAGGAACTCTTTTGACCATGAGAACAGGTAGAGAGTGATGATATATGGACAGAAATCCACATCCCTTTGGGGATCTGCCTTGGCTTAGGACTCCAGGCCTGGCTGGTCTGAGGTCAAGCATCCATTAGGAGACAACAGCCAACATGGTATCTGTTTGCCCGCTGAGCCCACATTGAAGCAGATTTCCTAATTTATTTGTTGGTCTTCATCTGAAAATAAGAGTTTGCTGGTAAACAGGAAGGGTAATGATGCCAGCCGCCCTTGTTAATGGCTAATAATTGCTTCATTTGTCCAGTAATTGACCTGGGCTCCCAGCGCGGCCTGACATCATGTTGCAGGGTGCTCAGCAAGCCAGGTCCCGTTAATGTTACCTTCGAGAGGGCTTCTGGAAGCCGAGCTCCTCCGTGCCCGAAATTTCCTCTTCACAGATGAGCAGATTAATTGGCCTGCCAATTAGCAGCTATTAAAAGCAGGGAGCGGGGATGAAAGAAGGAAGGCAGCTGCCCAACCAGCCAGGGGGAAGGTCTGGATCTGCTGCCCAACCTGCGGCTGGACAGCTGGACAGAGAGATGCTACTGACCCCAGCTAAAACCCCAGAGAAGCAGAGAGAAGGAAAAAATTGGTAGAATCCCAGACTAGGGAAGGATCTCATAGAAGTCTAGTCCAACCCATACCTGAAGTAAAAAACCCTTATTCTTCCTCCACCTGACAGCCCCACCTCCAGCCTTCTCTTCTGGAGGCTCAACATGCCCATTTCTTTCAGCTGATCCTCATAGGATATGGACCCCAGACCCTCCCCATCCTGGCTGCCCACCTCTGGACTCAGTTCATCTTGTCAGTGTTCTTCCTAAGTGGTAGCACCCAGAGCAGACCGGGACCAAGGACAGCGGGACTCACATCCTTATGGGCTGTTAAGTCTTTCTTGATGCAATCCAATGATGCATTGGCTTTTCAGCTGCTCTATAGCCCTGCTGACCTATCTCTGATTTGCCTCAGTAGCAGTCCACTAAAACCTTTTCACCCAGGGAAGGGGTATTCCAGTGTCTTATGGGACCATCAACACAGACCATAGATTGGCAAAGCTGTAATTCACTCTAGAGGCTAGCTCTCCCAATTCGCATCTCACAGAGGGAACTGAGACACCAGGTGGAGGAGAGACTTGCTCATGCTCAGGGAGTGACAGAGCCAAGAAAAGAACCCAGGGCTCCTGACTCTTAGTCTGATAAAATGAAGAAATCGTCCCCTTTTTGGTGAAAGCCCTAAGTGATAGCATCAGGATCCTACTTCTATAGAAAGAGGAGGTGGCTCCCTCTACATTGCAGGGACACCAGAAGCTGACTGACATCCCCAAATCTGGCCTCAGACACTTCCTAGCTGCATGACCCTGGGCAAGCCACTTCACCACTATCTGCCTCAGTTTACTCAACTCTACAAAGGAGATAATAACAGTGCCCACCTCCCAGGGTTGTAATGTTCTGTTCTGTGCCAAGATAGATACTCTTTCCCAGAACTGGTGCCCTTTCCGCTACTGAGCCAACTGTAAGTGCAATCAAAGTGGATTTTTGTTAATTTTTTTTGCAGTTTGGTTTTCCGGCATCCATGGCCATAACGATCTCTTGTCCCCAGGTGTTAGATATGACTTCTATGGTTCAAAACATCTCTGCCATGACCCGTGTAGATTGTGAGTGCCAGGTGTCACTTGTTTAAATTGTAAAGGTCAGGATCCTGGAGGAGTGGAGTGTAGGTATCAAGCAGGTGGGCACTGGTCAGTGAGTGGGGAACTTTAGGGTTGAAATACACAAGCTAGGATGCTGTGTGTACCTTGATCAGTCCCCACCAAGGCCTGGGGGGAATCTGTGTTTGCCTCAACTGGCCTCCTTTGAGGTTTGACGGGATTTAGGGAAATGAACAAGTTGTGCCCATCTCAACTGACCCCATCTAGACATAGGGGGAGTTGCCCCCCCTTCTCACTGGGCCTTGCCAGAAAGGTGATTAGGGAATGCTGTAGGAGTTGGGGCTCAGCAACCCTTGTGAGAAGGTTGGATAGGATAAAGTCTGCCTTGTTTGATTGTTAACCCCTTTGAAGCTGTCTTTCCTTTATAAAAGTAGGTCAAAGAACCTGTGCTAGCAGGTCATCCTGGGTGTACAGAGTGCTTGCTAATACACCAACATGACTACCAGCAAGGATGGCCACAATATTGGCTAGGTGGGGAGTGCCTTTAACTCTGCCTCTTCCCTCCTCTCCCCAGGGATTATTGACTTCCTTGTGAGCCACCACCCAATTGCCCGAGTCCTTCGGGACCACCTGGTCTTCAAGATTGCACCAATGTTGAACCCTGATGGCGTCTACTTGGGAAATTACAGGTAAGGGATGCCTCACTGGAAAGCCCATGGGTGGGAGATTTAGGGAGGCAGGAAGAAGGAATAAAAGCATCTTAAAGCACAAGCTTTGGGCTGGCCATGACCCCAGGGGATGGTCAGCACCAGCCTTGGTTGAGAGTATCTTCAGGGTCTCACAAACCAAGTACTCCTTCCTCAAATTACAGATGGGGAAACTGAGACTCAGATAAAGGAAGTGTCTTTCCTGGCCTTGGTCACAGAGCAACTTGCAGCCAAGCTGGGATTAGAACACCGCCCCCACACACACACACAATCAGACACTCACGCAGTCACACACACACACACACACACACACACAATCACACATTCACACACACACTCACACACACACTCTCACATTCACACACATACTCGTTCAGCTACTTTAAGCCTCAGGTTGGAGGAGTTCGAAGATAACCCTCAGAGTGGTGAGAGGTGATTAGGTGCCATGGAATGAGCCCTGGCTCAAGATTTGGTTCCCAGCTCCACTGCTTCTGAGCCATATGACCCTAAGTGAGTCACTCACCTTCTCTGGGATTCATTTCTCTCTTTTATAGAATGAGGGGCCTGGGGTTGCTGGCCTCTGAGGATCCCTCCGTGTTAAAATCTACAACCCTAGATGCATTTCATATTGATCAGCGGACTGACCTTCCACCCCAGAGCTCACAGCCATCCCACCCCTCAGGACACAAGGGCATTACAAACTTCAGGTCCTTGCCCCCTCTGTGGTGGGCCAATGCACAGATTTGGTTGGGCAGACATTTTGGGGGCATTTTATTTTGGTCTCCTCCTCCCTAAATCTAACCATTCCTTCAAGCCTCATCTTCCTCTAATATTCTCCAAGTGCCTCCTGTGTCCAGCAGGCTGGGTTTACAAAGATGTAGGCTTAGACCTTGCTCTCAAGGACATTAAGGGATGTCAGCTCCCCTGCACTGTCAGAGGTATGAGTTGTCCTGGCCACAAGTGTCCCTACTATGTGCCTCATCATGTATGTTCACTGATCATGTTTGTTCCTTCCTTGTGGCTCCATGGTCATGATTGTTCCCTGTATGTGTGCCATTCCCCTTGGGTACCATGGCAACCCATCAGAGAGGGTACCCCATGTGCACATGGCACAGGGGGCAGAGTCCCTTTTATTTTACTTATTATGATGTTTGTTTAAAAGAGGCAGTGAGGCATAATAGACAGAGAGCTGACCTCAGAGTCATGAAGACCTGGGTTTGAGTCTTACTCATGCCACATACTGGTTGTAGGATTCTGAGCAAGCACCTTACACTTTCAGTGCTCTTGACATCTCTTTAAAACAACAATTAACAGTGAAAGTGGGTAGAGGGAGTTTCCTTATCCAGGAGTTCCCTGGATTAATGAAATCACAGGTCTAATCCCAACTCCAATTTGGGTAACTGTCTGTTGTTTGAACTAATGTGGCCTCTGTCTGTCTACTAAAATATAGTCATCAGTGGGGGCTCATGAGCCATGGTTTTGAGCAGGAGCTAACACACAGAGTGCCTCAGATCTGGAGTCATTATTCTGGAGCACCTCCACAGAAGAGGAGGTGAGCAAGGGCTACCTTCATGCATTTAGTGTTTGTGGCTTCCTACCATGATAGAGAGAAGCCTGGGATCTAGACTCTGAGGATCAGGGTTCAAATCTTGGCTGTGTTCCTCACTACTGAGTGACCTTTAGAAAGTCATTTACCCCTCTAGCCTTTGTAGGGTTGTGGATTTGGGACTAGAATGGATCTCGAGGTCCATCTAATCCAATCCTATTATTTGATACATGGAGAAACTGAGTCCAAGGGCATTAAAATGTCTTCCCCAGCATAGGAAGAGGCAGAGCGGTATCCAAACCCTAGTCTCCTGACTCCAAATCCAGCATCTTTCCACAACATCTATAAACCTATACCCTATGCTCCTAGGTAGGGGTGAATCCTAGGAGGCAGGCAGGGCTTGGTTGGAGGGTAAACTTCATCAAAAGCACAGGATCTCTGAGATAACCTTGGTGAGATACGTCTCTTGGAAAGGAGAGAGTTGTAGAAGAGTCATGTCCATAGAAACACTGAAGTACCCTAACACTCTAACAGGTATGGGACCTCATTGGTTCAGCAATGCAGATCAGAGCCCCTCCAGACCTGCCCATATTCTCTCTTGAGTATGCCACAGGGGGAAGGGAGGCATCACCAAATTTGCTTTCCTGTTTGAGGTCTTTTGACAACCCAAGGATTTTGTGGAGCTGGCTAACCACCCAAATATAACCTAAGACTGAATATAGTAAGTGAAAGAGGTTGGCCTCAGAGATCTCCCTCCTCCAAGTGTTAACTCTTGGACCTGAAAGTAACTGTGCTCCTTGCCAACACCTTCGACTCAAGGAAAGGCAAAAAATAAGCAAACAGCCCAATGAGGAGAGCTGTCTAAAAGTGGGATACACAGCCTTGGCAGGTAGTAAGTCCCCCATCCCTGATGGTCTTTCAGCAAGATGACTCCATCTCAGCGAATTCTTGGCCAGGTAGGAGCTGGACAAGATGGCCCTGGGGTGTCCTCCAACTCTGAAAGCCCAGGTTCCCCTGAGCTTCTTTTCTCTGCCCCTTCTGTTGCCGCCCCCGCTTCCTAGCCAGTTCTCTGGCAGATGAGAAATTCTGCAGCCTTGAGATCTCTTTGGGGGCCTGGCTCCCTTTATGATGACAGAGAGGCAATTACTATGGTAATGCTTCGCTGCAGCCTCCCCCCTCCCCAAGCTGGGTCTGGGGGGAGGGGGTGGAGGAGGGGATTGGGGGGAGAAGAGCTATTGCAGGGAAGGACTCCGGCCCCATTTCTATGGTAACAAAAGGTAATTGTCGTTAAATTCCAGTTAGGCAGTGGCAGCAGGAGGCCCTACCTGGCAATTATCGATTTGTTATGCCCAGAAACATAAATAAGACCAATAAATGGATTCCGAGGTCCAGGGCTGTTTGCTTATCCCAGGCTCCATGGAGTACACATGACAAACACCTAATTAAGAAGAGAGATCCAGCAAAGTCATTTATCTTGTCATCTTGAGATATAGAGCCCCGGTTTGTACAGGGAGGGTGGCTGATGTCAGATGTACGTGTTTGGAATAAAATCCAGGCACTGTACAGCAGAAAAGCTGCTGCATTGGGACCAGGGCACGGCTGTGTGACCTTGGACCTGTCCCCTCCCCTCTTTGGCCCTACATAAAATTATCTCTAGGGCCTTTTCCCATCCTGTTGTTCCCTGTTCTAAGGTCTTAGAATTATGGTCATGGAACTTGAATTCAAAACCCTGATCCACTGTTTGCTAGCTGTGTGACCCTGGCCAAGTCACTTAACCTGGATGGGCCTCAGTTTCCTCATTTGAATGAGGAGTTTTGTCTAGGCAGTCTCTGTGGTCTGCCATCCTGTGTTTTATGTTCTAGTCTCTCCCAAGTCCTGACATCCCATGTTTTCTTCTAAGATCCCTCCCAGTTTGAACTTGATATTTTATATTCTTAGTTCTCCTCCAGTTCCAACTGTTCTATGTTCTAAGTTTTAAGTTCCATCCTGGCTCTCTGACATTTCCCTGTCCTGTGTTCTAAAGACATTTCCAGCTCAGACAGTTCCTGAGTCTGTCCTTGACCCTACAAGGCAGAATTAGGAAGAAAAGCATGTAAGTTACAGAGAGGCACATTTTGGTACCATATATGTTGGGCATCACTAGGTTGTGGCTTCCTGGAGGACAGGGATGGCTTCTGTCTTTCTTTGTATCCCCCTCATGTAGTGTCTGGTACATCACAGGTGCTTAATAAATGCTGATTGTCTTGTTGACTTAACATATAAAGAACTGGCTAACAGTGGAATGAGGCACCTTGAGAGGTAATGATGTCCCTGTCATGAGAGGTCTTCACAAAAAGCCTGGCCAACGCTTAGTCCAGGATGTACTTGAGGGGATTCCTCCCCATCTGGGGTGATGCTGACATTCAGTGCTCCAAGGAGGAGAGTGGAAATAGAGGCTGTGACTTCACATAGATCTGACTGGCTCCTCACGGGACGCCCGAGGACCAGAACCTCTCTCTGGGCAGAGAGACTTTAATCCCTTCTGTGGGTCCTTTAGCAGCATCCACCACCCCTCCTGTAACTGCACTATCTTTGCCAATAAAACCCCAAATGGGGCCACAGAGTCAGACACGACTCAAATGACAGAACAACACATGCTCTATTAGGCAGCCAAGTGGCACCACAGTGCATAGAGCGCTGGACCTGGAGTGTGGATGACTCATCCTCCTGAGTTCAAATGTGGCCTCATACACTTACTAGCTGCGTGACCCTGGGCAAGTCACTTAATCCCCTTTGCCTCAGTTTCCTCATCTGTAAAATGAGCTGGAGAAGGAAATGGCAAACCTCTCCAGTATCTTTACCAAGAAAACCCCAAATGGGGTCATGGGGAGTTAGACATGGCTGGAAATGAAACAGAAAACATGCTCTACAATCTAGCAATGCTGGCCCACTTGAAGTTCCTCTCAGAGGACACTCCCACCTCCTTGCCTTTGCCCCAGGTGCTGTGCATCAGGCTAAGTTCTGGGGATACAAAGAAAGGTGAAAACACGAACCCTTCCACCAAGGGACTCCCTGTCTAATGGGATGTAGCTCCAGCTCTGGCCAGGACTTGGGAGAGCTGGGAAGGTGCAGGGGTTCAGGGCCAGCTATGGGCTGCAGGTGTGCCTCTACCCACTCACTGCCTTCCCTGGAAAAAGATGAAGTAGAAAAGCCTGAGTCAGCAAGGAAGGTGACCAGGCTTCCAAGCAGGAGCCTAGGCCGAGGCCTGCCCCTCTCTGGGTCTCAGTTTCCTTTTCTGTAAATTGGGGCATTTGGGCTAGATGGCCTCTGAGGTCCCGTGACAGGAACAATATCCATATTTGGAGATCTCCCCCTGGTTTGGTGCGTTAGCTGGGCTTGGGCTGGACAGTGTTTGGAAGCCATGTCTAGCCCTGTTCCTGATGTCCCAGCACTCACAGTCAATCCTTCCAGCCCAGTGTCATTAGGAGATGATTGCCTCAATATGGGGAGAGACTGCATGGAGTCAGCCGCACTGGCTTGCCCAGTTTCCATTTGTGACAAATGGGAGAGATTCATGCAATGACTCAGTGTGGGATGAGGATCGGGCTCGGCCCGGGGCCCGGGTCAGGGAGATTCTGTTCTCCATCTGATTCTCTCAGGAATGAGAAGAAACTGATCACAGTGGATGGAAAAGATAGGAAACCTGGGACCAAGCGACCCTTCTCTCCTAGAGATAGCGATAGAGGAAAAGAAATCCAGGCACGGTCTGACATGCCCCCAGGTTTGGGGAAAGCAGGCTTCAGTGAGAACAGACAAAGGATAAGTAGGATTCCCCGGACTTCTAAACCCCTTTCCTATTAATCCTTTGATAGGTGAAAAAAAATGAGACACAGATGGGAGGTGACCAGCCCAAGGTCACCCAGCACGCTAGCAAGAGAGACAGGATTAGAAACAGGTTCCTGGCCTCCCCCTCAAGTCTGCACCTTGTGGCATGAGCCAGACCCGGCCTCTCCCTCTTGGGACGAGCCATCTCCAGTTCTCTGTGTGTCCTCTATAAACGGAGCCAGGTTTCTCTGAGGGCTGGAAGTCTAATCAAGAAACTCACCCATGAGAGCTCTCGGCCAAAACCAATTATTTAAATCACCTTCATGTTGAGGCTCTCAGAAAAGAGCCCAGATGGCCGGCCTGCGTGTGGAGGCAGCTTTTGCCCCCATGGTGGAAGTGTACAGCATCTTCAAGGCAGTGCTGGTTGTGGGGCTGGGGAAGCGGCTGAGTCTGTGGGAGAAATGGAGGCACCTGGGTGGGGGCAGCAGGGGCCTGTGAGCCCACAGGAGAGAATTCGGAGCTGGGGTGGACCCTGCCTGGATTGCTCTCCTTCGCTAGACTGAGCTCCAGCTCCTGTTGTGTCATGCCCAGAGCTGGGGAGGTGTGGGGGCTCAGGCATTGAGTTTCAGGCTGTGCTACAGTAGAAAGACCCCAGACTGGCAGACGGGAGAGCTGACTTCCAGGTCCAGCTCCACAGTAGCTTCCTAGCCTTGGCTAAATAGATTACTTCCTCTCTTCAAGCTTCACTGTCCTCCTTTGTAAAATAATAAGATTGGGTTAGGTTACCTATCCTCCCAGGTCTGACATTCCATGTTCTAAGGCCTGTCTGGCTCTGACATTCCCAGTTCTAAGGTTCCCCCAGCTCTGACATTCCTCTGTTCTAGATTCTGAGGCCCTCCCTCCCCTTCTTGTCCCACTCTGACATCCCATATTCTAAGGCCCTCTCAACTCTGATATTCCAGATGAGGAATCTGAGGCAGACAGGGTTCAGTGACTTGCCCAGGGTCACATGGCTAGTAAGTGTCTGAGGCTGGATTTGGACTCAGGAGGGTGAGCCTTCCTGCCTCCAGGTCTGGTGCTCTATCCACTGCACCGCATAGTTGCCCCCCAACACCCTACCCTCACAATTAGAATTTGAGGATTGGAGGAACCAGGCCACTTCTCCAAAGGCTTTGGGGCTCAGCAAAGAGAAAGCTGATTCCCGCATCTCGACAGGATGTCCTGCTGCTCCTCAGTGGTCTCGGTATACTCATTCAGGTGCCTGCCTGGGACTCCCTGGTAGAGCGTCTCCTCCTTGAGGGCAGGTGCTGACTCAGACTAGCTCTTGTCTCTGTATCCCTTAGTGACTATTTGAATTGGAGTGAGCTGAGTTGAACTGAATTGAATTGAAAATCTAGACTTCCTGACTCTTGTTCTAGTGTTCTCTTCTGGTCTTTCCTATCTCCTATCATGGAGAGAGCCCAGAACTTGGCATCAGAAGACCTAGCTCCTACCCCTTCTTCCACCACTTATTATTAACCTTATTAGAGGCCTTGGATAAGTCCTTTCTGTTTCTGTGCCTCAGTTTCTCCTTGTCTCCCTCCCAGGGTTGCCATGAGTAAAGCTCTTGCTGCCCCTCCTGGGCTGCCACTCTGTGCCCCACTGACTTTCTTCTCCCAGGCCCTGCCTGATTGCTGCTCTTGGCTCTTTTCCAGGTGTTCCCTGATGGGGTTTGACCTGAATCGCCACTGGCTGGACCCCTCCCCATGGGCCCACCCAACTCTGTACGGGGTGAAGCAGCTCATTATCCAGATGCACAACGACCCAGTGAGTGATAATGTTCCCTCTGCTTTGGGATGAGGCGGGGACTGAGATGGGGTGGTGGCCGTTGGGACAAAACCAAAGCCAGGAATTCTGGCCAGCTTTAAGGCCTAATCTCAGCTGAGATGAAGGTCCCCATTCATCTGAGGGGGAAGGAGAGATGTCAGTGAGAGACCTCAGATCTCATAGCCCCATAGGCAGAGGGCCTGAGATGCTGGGGAGAGATGCTGAGAGAGGAACAGAGAGAAAGCAAGAGAGAGATCAAAAGAGAGACAGAGACAGAGCACTGCCCATCTCCAGGTGCCATTCTGCATGCCCATACCATCCAGTCCAAGCTCTGCCTGAGCAGAATCCTTGCCACAACATCCCCAACCAGTGACTGACTGTCCAGCCTCTGCTCGAAGACCTCCAGTAATTGGAGCTCACTACTTCCCAAGGCATCCCATTCCATGTTGGGGGAGTGCTCATTGTTAGGAAGCTTCTCCTGACCCTCACCCCTTATTCCTTTGTCTCTGCTCTGAGGCCTGAGTCTCTTCTGCAGAACAGCCTGGGTGCTCAAAGGCAGCCATCATTGTCCCCTCGAGTCTTCTCTTCTAAACACCCTCAGTTCCTTCATCTGATCTTCATATCCGTCACATCCCCAGACCCTTCCCCATCCTGATTGCGCTCTTCTGATCAGCTCTCTTTTTGGCGAGATCTCACTTGAGGAGTGAGCTCTATTTGAGGGATGTCTTCTATTCCAAACAATAAGGCTTTTAGTTAGGAATCAATCATCATATCACAGGCCTCAAAACTAGAAGAAATATTAGAGCTTGCTCGGCCCAACTCTGGCTGAGCTGGGAAAGAAAGGGACTTTCCTGAAGACATAGTTACTACCAAAGCCAACATTTAATCCCAGGGCCCGTGACTCCAGACCCAGGGCTCAAGATTATTGTCTGCTCTAGGGAATGTTGCTCCCCTCCCCACCCCAGGTATACAAGAAGATGTGCTAGGCCCCCAAGGAAGAATGGGGGAGCTTAGATCTCAGGTCAGGATATCCAGCCTCACCCCCACAAAGCAAGTGTTCCCATCTGCCAGTGCAAGCTCCACCCCCGCCCCCATCCCTCAGACTCTCTGGAAACCAATAACTGCCCACCAGGAGACAGGATTTGATAAAAAGGGAATTAAATAGGCCAGGGGTCTGTCATCTGGGACCCCAGGCGAGGCTTGGGTTTGCTGACTTGTTTACAGCTTCCTTGGAGAGCCCATACTACGGCTTATGAAATTTGGAGGAGTTTTTAAAGGAATGATTGTTTTACCAACTGGCAGTTCTTGGAGCCTGTGATGAGCGATGTAATTTGGATCACGCTTATGACTCCAAGGCAGGGCTGGGGGCTCTGCCCTCCCCGCCCCCACCCACCCCCCAGTTACCCGAATCCCCTTTCGTCCAGCTGCTGCCATTGGTTTATCAGAGTCATAGAATCATCAGACTGGAAGGGACCCCAGTAACTAAGATGAGATAGTACCTGAAGCTGGAGTCCCCTCCTTCCCTTCCCCACCTGCCACACACACTGTTCGTCACAAGTGGCCAGCGAGCACCCATTTGAATACTTTTAGTAATGAGGAGCTCACTGTCTGAGATCTTCCTAATATCGAACTAAAATCTACGTTTCTGTGTGTAACTTACCTTCTATTCCTCCCCCCACAAAGTACCGTTGAATAAAATTCTCTCTGAGTCCAAGCAGAAAGAAGCATGGAAAGAGCTCACTAGAGGTCTTCTTGGCAGCCAGGCTGCCCCATGCATAGAGCACTGAACCTGCATTCAGAAGACCTGAGTTCAAATCCTGCCACAGACACTGGCTCTGTGATTCCCACCAAGTTATTTAACCTCAACAATCCTCACTTTCGTCACCTGTAAGATGGGGATAATAATAGGATGCGCCCCTCCCCCCAGGGCTATTGTGGGGGTCCAATGAGATCGTGCATAAGTCACTCTGTAAACCTTAAAGTGCTAGCTCTTGTTATCACTGCTGTTCTTATTATCTGTGAGAACCAGGACGCCCCGGGGTTCAAGCCCCTTCTGTGAAACACACGTGCTGCGCAAGGGGCTTACCGGCTTGAGACTCTCATCAAGTCTCTGAGGTGATAAGTAGAATGTGCCCATTTAGATGTAGCTGGACCGTGCAGCAGATAGAACACTGGCACTGGAATCAAATCCAGACACAGACATTTCCTCCCTAGTGACCCTAGGTAAGTCACTTGACCTCTGTCTGCCTCAATTTTCTCATCTGTAAAGTGAGAATAATGAGATAATACTTATAAAGCAGTTAGCACAGTGCCTGGCACATAGTAGGCACTTAATAAATGCTGGTCTCTTTCCTGTCACTGTCAGTGTGATTCAGCAGCCAAGAAAGCTAATATGATCTTGGGTTGCATTTTTTAAATTATATTTTTATTTATCTCATTAAGTACTTCCCAATCACATTAAATTTTCCTAACATTCATTTATTCTTTTTTAAAAATATTTAGTTAGTTTTAGTTTTCAACATTCACTTTTATAAGATTTTGACTTTTAAATTTTCTCCCCCTCCTTCCCCTCCCCCCTCCCCAAGATGGCATGAAATCTGTTGTAGGCTATACATGTACAATCATATTAAACGTATTTCCACATTAGTCATTTAACATTCATTTTTTTTAAAGTTTGAGTTCCAAATTCTCTCCCTCCCACCCCTTAAGAAGGCAAGCAATATGATACCCATTATACATGTGAAATCATGCATACCATTTCCATATTAGCCACATTGCAAAAAAATAAAGGTAATAAAAAGGAAGAAACTTAAAGAAAGTGAATAAAGTCTGCACTCAGAGTTCGTCAGTTCTCCCTCTGGAGATGGATAGCACGTTTTGTCACAGGTCACATAGAATGGTCTTGGATCATGGTCTTGATCAGAGTAGCCAAGTCTTTCGCAGTTTGATCAATGTCACAATACCAGCTGTTACCATGTACAGTGCTCTCCTGGTCCTGCTCATTTCACTTTGCATAAATTCATACAAGTCTTCCCAGGTTTTTCTGAAACCATCTGCTTGTTAATTTCTTATAGCACAATAGTTTCCATCACATTCACATACCACATCTTGTTCAGCCATTCCCCAATTGATGAGTGGCCCCTCTTAAGTTGCATTAAGGAGCATTTATCAAATGCCTACACTGGGCCAGGTATCGCTCTAAGAGCTTTACAAACATTATCTCCTTTGATTCTCACAATAACCCTGGGAGGGAGGTGCTGTTATTATCCCCATTTCACAGTTGAAGAAACTGAGGAAAATAGGGTTTAAGTGACTTGCCCAGGGTCACTCAGCTAGGAAGTGGCTGAGGCTGAATTTGAACTCAGGTCTTCCTAACTTCAAGCCCTGTGTTCTATCCACTGAACCATCTTGTCTCTAAGCAGAGTTATCTGGAATAAGAGGATAAGAGTTCCAGGCACGACAGAGATAAAGAAAGAAGGGGAAAGACCTACAAGGCAATAACATAGAAACTGTTAGGAGAGGGAAATCAAAATAGGTACCATCAAAGCTTTAATTCCATGAGGAATTAAGATACTAGGAAAGAAACAAATATGTATAAGGATCATGAATCAAAGAAGGAAAGTCTAGAGTAAACTGAAAGGGAAGAGAATTAATGAAGAAAACTGGGAAAGAGATCCTTCTTAGAAAAAGGCATGGAATTTAAAAATACATACCGAAAAAGTAAAAAGGAATTAAATAGGAAGAGAAGGGGGAATTTACTTGACTGCTTATCTGAGATTTTTGTAAGGGGAAGAATTAGATAACTGGATAAAAGCATGAATGAACAAAGAATAAATTAAACAAAACTCTAAAACTTGAGAAAGGGGAGACAAATGGGAGTTGGGAGGAGGTGTGTATGTGACCTGAAAGCAAGAAGAGAACCTTCCTTAAAGTAAAATAGACAAAGCGTGTTCTTTACAGAGGAAGAGAAACAATAAAGTCCAAATGCAGGGGGGAAAAAGGCAGCATTAGAGACAAATGGAGGAAAACTAAATGGAAGTATAATCATCTTAAATATGAATGGATTAAACAATCCAATAAAATGAAGGAGTGATATATTGGATAAGAAAACAAAAATCCTCCATCTTTTGCTTACAAGAAACATACCTAAAAAGCAAAGGTATATACAGAATAAAATTGAATGGGAAACAGGAGACAAAAATTTGTTAGACATCAGGCGAATAAAAAAAAGTAGGAGTTACAATAATGCTATCAGATAAAACAAAAACAAAAATTCACAACATGAGAGATAAGCAAAGAGACTACATTATGATGAAAGAAACCATGGGAAACAAACTAATCTTAGTATTATATAACCTTAAATGCTCCAAAAGCTTCAGCATCTAAATTCATAAGGGAAAAGTTAACTAAATTACAATAAGACATAGGTGTTAATAATAATAGCAGGGGACTTTAATGTGCCCCTCTCTCATTTTAGACAAATCTAACAGAAAAATAAACAAAAAGGAAATATAGAATTTAATGAATTGCTGTAGAAACTAGGGCTAAAACATTTGTGGCATCTTCTAAATGGGGACTCTTAAAGAATATATGTATTTCTCAAGACCATATAGAACTTTACAAAAATTGTCTGTGTTAGGGCACAGAGATAATGGAAATAAATGTAAAAAGCCAGAAATAGCAAACACATTCCTTACAGGTCATAACAGAATAAAAAAAATTAGTCAGTTCAGGTAACACAAACAAAAGATACAAACATAAATGGAGGCTCAATAGTAAAATCCGAAATAACGAGGTATGTCAAAGAACAAATCATAGAAACAATTAATAATTATGTAACATAAAATGATAATGATGAAACCATTATAGCAAAATACAAAATTACAAAATTTCTCAGATACAGCTAAAGCAGTCCTCAGGGGAAAATTATTTCCCTAAAAACATGCATTAACAAATTAAGAAAGACGAGGATTAATGAGCTGAATATGCATTTTAAAAAGTTAGAAAACTAACAAATAAGCAAACCTAAAATAAGCACAAAATAAGAGGCGTTAAAAATCAGAGGAGAAATAGACAAATTGGTATCCAAAGACTACATAAAGGGTAGATTCTTTGATAAGAGCGATAAAATTGATAAACCTTTAGCCAACTGTATTGGCAATTAAGTTGGGACTTTCTTACTGTTTTAGAATGATAAATTAATTAAGTCTCTTTGATTGAGTCTTACTAGGTGCTAAACCCCAGGCCCAAACCATTTTACTACTAGGTGCAAGGCCCCAGGCTGGTTAGCAAACTAGTTTGCTAGTTTGAGAGAGGCAGGAAGCCCCCAGGGCCCTAAGGGGAGTTGGTAACACCAGAGCCAATAGTAGGAGCCTAAGTTCTGGCCACTCAGATGATGTTTGATGATGGCTAAAGAGTATTTAAAAAGAAAGAACAGAGTTATTTGCTTGAGGCTCTCACTCCTGGAGGAGTGTTGGTGTGGGCCTCTGGGCAGCCGCTGTAAGAGCCTCCTGGCTTGTCAACCCAACTGTTGATGGTTTCTTGGTAACTATGAATTGTATTTGGTCTGTTTATAATGCATGTTTGTAATTTGTTTGTATTTGATCTGAAGTTCAGGGTGCTAGCTTTTTCCCCTGAACTAAGTGAATGATATTTGTATGTTGGACTGAAATAATTGTTAACCCCTTAACATTGCTTTCCTTAGTAAAGCAGATCAAAAGAACCTGTGCTAGCAACATTCTTGTTGTTGGGCTTCTGTTGGTCTTACATCCCCACAGCGGCTGCTAGCCAAATTATTTCAACACAAACCTGATTAAAAAGAAGGCAGAAAATCAAATCAACAAAATGACAAACCAACAAGGTGAAAACCAAACCAGAAGAAAAACATTAAAAAGAAAAAGAAAAAATAAAAAGATTAAAAATTACTAGGACCTACTTAGCACAGTTATATGCTGAGAAAACTGAGAACAAGAGTTCTTTCAAAAATATAAAATACTCAAACCAACAAAAGACCAAATACCAATCTTAAATAACCCAATCTCAGAAAAGGAAATAGATCTTGCTGTAAGGGAATTACCAAAGAAAAAAAACAAACTCCTGACTGATGGATGCACAAGAGAATTCTATCAAAGTTTTAAAGAACATTTAGTACTGATGCTATACAAATTATTCTCAAAAATTGAGAAATCTAGCATCCTATCCGAATCTTTTAGTGAGACAAGTATAATCCCAATAGGTTAACCAGGGAAGAATAAAGCACAGGAAAACTATAGGTCAGTATCATCCATGAATATTGATTTAAAAATTTAAATAAAATCTTGTTAGATGACAGCAATTCATTCAAGAAATCATTCTTCATGACCAACTTATATTTATATGAGATGTAAGAGTAGTTCAACGTTAGGAAGATAATAGTTAGCATTTATATAGTAATTTAAGGTTTGCAAATTGCTACACATATGTTATCTTATATGAAATTCACAACAACCCTGAGAGGTAGGTGCCCAATAGATGAAGAAAATGCCTTTGACAAAGTACAGTACCCATTTATGCTAAAAACTCTATGAAGTAAAGGCTTAAAGGAGGTGACATTTCCCACTGTCCTTGTGTTGGTTGGGCCACAGTTAGAGTACTGAACTCAGTTCTAGGTACTAAATTTTAGAAGGGACACAGAAAAGCTAGAGTCCAAGGAAAGGCAGCTGGGCTGATGAAGAGCTTAGAGGCTGTGTCATATCAAGATCGGTTGGAGGAGATGAGGTGCTTAGAGAAGACTTAGGGGCAGCAGTGGCTGCAGCGGTGGAAGTTACAGTCAGTTTCAGTCAACGGGCATCTATTAAGACATACCAAGTGCCACGCATTATGCTAAGTGATAGAGATACAAAAAAAAAAAGACAAAAATATGCTCCCTTCCCTCAGGGAGCTCACATCTAATGGAGGAGACAACCTATAACCAACAAAGTCCATAGAAGTACCTACTGTGTGTCACATGCTGTGATGAGAAAAGCTTTCCTAACTACCAGGGCTGTCTCAGAGTGCAATGGGTGCCCCCAAAGGTGGTGGGCTCCCTCACTAAAGGTCTTCAAGCAGATGCTGGACCACCGCTGGTGTGAAATTTTGTAGAAAGAAGATTTATTCAGTTAGGGTTGGACTAGATGCCTCTGAAGGCCCCTCTGGCCCTGAGGTTCTGTGAAGTTTTATTTCTCCTGCCCCATGACAGCCAACAAGACATTTGAAGATGACAGTCACATCTCCTGCCATGACTTTTCATTGATCAATGATTCTGAAAGTCTTCAAGGTGGCAGAGCCCTCAGAGGGCAGCAAATGACTGAGGAGGGGGAGTTCTGGAGCCAGGAGACTGTGGTTGCCAGGGCCTGCTTGCTGAGTGGCCCTGGGCAGGTCACTCCCCTCTGCTGGCAAACAAGGGGCCTGGGATACAGAACTTGTAAACTTGCTTCCAATTCTGGATCCCGTGGTCCCCAAGGCATTGCCTCCCATATAGTGAAAGTCAGATGCTGGGGTGGTGTGGGCAATAGCATTGTGGGGAATGTTCCAGAATCAGGGCTGAGTGCAGCAGAGCACAGAGAAGGTCAGAGTTCAGGGGCCATGAGCATATAAGAGCAGAGCCAGCTTCTTTTGTGATCCCCTCCCCCTCATCTAATCCCAGACTTCTTGAGAATGCCCAGGGATGGTCCTCATCCAGAGTGTATCTAGCATGGAGTGAATGGGGCTTGGGTCCAGGGCACTAACTTTGGTGGGTGGTGCATGGTGGAGCTTCCCCACCAGGGGGCTCCCTTACTCCACATGGTCATGGTGGTTGCTGGGCCATGTCAGCCTCCTGGTACTCTGCTGGCCTGTGTTACATGTGCCCTGGCTGACCCTAAGTCTCTGCGACTGCCCTTGGGTTGCCTTTCATCAGCTCCACTGACCTGTCCTTGACCCAGCTACCAAGCTCACCCTGTCCCAACTGCTTTTGCCCCAAGTTAAATAATCCCCACTTATGGTTCTTACCTCAATAGCCAAACTTCCCTCCTTTCTCCCTTTCTTTTGTACATCATCCTCTTCTTTCCTTCCTCCCTTCCTTCTTTCCTTCCTTCCTTCCTTCCTTCCTTCCTTCCTTCCTTCCTTCCTTCCTTCCTCCCTCCCTCCTTTTCTCCCTCCCTCCTTCCTTTCCCCCTTTCCTCCCTCCCTCTTTTCCTCCCTCCCTTCCTTCCCTCTCTCACTTCCTTTCTTCTTTCTCCTTTTCTGTCCTTCCTTTTTCCCTCTCTCCCTTCCCTCTCTACTTCCCTTGTTCCTTTTCTCCCTCCCTGTCTTCCTTCCTTCTTTCCTTCCTTCCTTCCTTCTTTCCTTCCTTCCTTCCTTCCTCCTTCCCTCCCTTCCTTTCTTCTTTCTCCCCTCCTGTCCTTCCTTTTTCTTCCCTCCCTTCCCTTTTTACCTCTCTTCCTCCCTCTCACCCTGTCTTCTTTGCTTCCTCCCTCCCTGCCTCCCTCCCTAAGAGGCTAACAGGGCCTGCCAGCAGGCGGGCACAGTGTCTATTTTTCACACACAAACCTCAGGCTGACAGCAGGTGGCCGGCTGGGAAACGACTTTGGCTGTGAGTGGAATCTCAACAAGGCTTCCAGCCTGCCTCTGTGTCCCTGTGTTTATGGCTGCTGAGAATATTGGATGCAGCCATCCCGAGCCTGCACTCAGCCCCAGAATCTTTGAGGCCTCTGGTGCCAGCCCCAGTGATTCAGTATTGATGGTCGAAGGCAGGCTTTACAGGTTCCTCCGTCCCTGTCTGCACAGGGTAGAGCTCTCTGGTCAAGCCTGGACCTTTCTTAACTAGAGCCCTACCTAGGTCCTTAGGGGAGGAGACCAGGTACCAAGGAGAAGGGGGTTGGAGGATGGCCATGGGATCACAGGATTTAGAGCTAGGAAGGCCCTCAGAGACCAGCTAGAACAAACATTTTACACATGAGTGGACTGAGGCTCAGGTGAGGAAGGGTCACACAAGTAGTAAGCAGAAGACCCGAGATCTGAACCAGATTCTCATGACTCCTGAAGCATCCAACACAGAACCTGGGTGGGGAGAATTACTCAGTAAATGTTTGTGGAATTGAAGGAAACTTCAAGGTCATCTAATCCAACTGCTGCCTGAAACAAGAATCACTTCTACAATCTCCCTGTGAAGTGGCCAACTGACCTTTGCTTGCATACCACCAGAAATTGGGAACTCACTTCACCCCACCCCCCACCCCCACCATGAACAGCTCTGATTGTAAATATTTGCTTAAACCAAAACCCAATCAGCCTCCTTGTATCTTCCCCTTCATGGTGGGATCTGCCCTCTGGGGCCAGATGGAGCAAGCCTCACCTCTCTTCTACGTGAGGACCCTTCAAGAATTGGGAGACAAAGATCATATCATCCCAACGGAGTGCAATGGAATGGCTGAAACTGGAAGCAGGAGAAATCGGTAGGAAGTCGGGCAGGTGTTGACAGAGAAAGCAAAGAGAAGCTGAAAGGCACTTTTCACATTCTGGCTATAGCTCAGCACCCAGTACAGGGCCTGGAATACAGTCAGTGCTTAATAAATGCCAGCTCAGTTGGACTCAGAATGGAGAAGGTCAGACCCAGGAAGAACACAAGAGAGCTCCGAGTCTAATATCTCACATCTCTGTAGCACATTAGTCACCGCCAGTACCATCTCCTGTAGGAGGCCTGTCCTAGGCCCCGTCCCCTCCATGGTTACTTTGCGTTGACTCTGTATGTATCCTCCGTGATCCTGTTAATTACATTGTAAATGCATGTAATGTTGAGGAACCAGATGGTCCCATGGGGGCCTAACCCTCTCCCAAAAGGGTTCCTCTGCTCTGGACCCAGATGTATCCAGAGAGCTTAGACTCCCTTTCCTCATACACTTTGACTCTTTGGATGGGCAAACTGAAGCCCACAGCGGGGAAAGGACTTTCCCAAGGTCATACATGAATCCATGGGAAAGCTGCAACCCCGATCATTTAAGTGTCGGTGTGAGACCTTTTTGGCATCCCATGATGCCTTGCAGATCCACATTTGAAGTTGGACTCTCACTGGAACGTGGAAAGTTTTGCTCCCCACTTGGAAAACATCCACCATCTTTAAAGCATTTGGTCATGACCTCAGGTTGTCTTAGCGTGGTGATTTGCTCCCTGCTCAGTGGACATGTATTGCCAGCCTTGAGTGGGACATGACTATTCCAGAGGATCTCTCTCACAAGCTCTCTGCTTGGTTCTGGCTCTCAGACACTGGCCCCCAACAGGTACCTGGTCTTCAGGAGCTGTGAGTAAAAGTAAAAACAGCCCTATCTGTCATGTTATATCCATCTAGGTCACATGGAGAATTTTCCCAGTGGGCAGGGCCCTCTGGGGGCATCTAGTCTAACTCCCACCCATCCAAAAATCCTTTCTACACCATCCTAGACAGCTGTCCTGGAACTTAGCAAGGTGCTTGGCACATAGGAAGTGCTTAATTGTTTTAATGATTGATGGGCTGATGAGGTTTTCCTCCAGCCTCTACCTGAAGATTGTCAGGGAAAGAGAACTCACCACTCTCGAGACAGCTTCTTCCACTCCAGTGGGTTTTGATGGTGAGGAAGCTTTTCCTACATTGAACCTCTATCTGCCTCTGATGCTCCTGGTTCTGATCTCTAAGCAGAGCAAGGCTGATCCCTCACTTTGCAGGACAATCCTTCCCATACTTCCCAGAATCATAGTATTGGTGGGGACCTCAGAATTCAACGAGTCCCACCCATCCCTGACCAAAGAATTCCCTCTATAACCTCCCAGACAGGTCATTCAGCCTCCACTGAGAGATATCTCCCCATGTCCTGCAGTGGCCAATTCCTGGCAGCCCTCACAGCTAGGAAGGTTTTTTTTTTCTGACCAGTGCATTTTTGCCTTTCTTTGTATCTTAACACAGTGCCAGGCATGTAGTAGGTGCTTCAGAAATGCTTATCATTGTTACAGTTTATATAGTGACTCCCGTCACAAGATCACTCTTATTTCTCCTTCCCTTGATCTCATCCATAAATTCTCCGCCACAATTCCCCTTTCTCACTGCTGAATTTCTTCACCTGATCATACTTAACGATAGTACTCTCCCACTGCCCTCATTTTTCTGTTCTTTTCCGAATTCCCTTCTGAAGCAACAGTCATGAGTCTTATCCCACCAAGTGTGCTCAGCCATATCTGTCCAGTTGACTTTACCACATTGCCTTAAGGTCTCTGGTTAATCTGGTTATTGCCCCAAATTCGGGCCACTGACACACAAGCACCGGAGGCATGGGTTCATCACTTATTCTCTTCCTGGTTACTGCCTTTTGTGAATTACTGACACTCATCCTGTGCTGTACTCGATATTCTCTGTGATTTCTGCCTTGGTAGATACATGTTGGTAAGTGTCTCCCTTTCCTGTCATTTTTGGCTTAGAGTCTTCTTAATCAATTGTGTGACTGCAGATAAATTTCTATTTGCCAGCCCTCGTCAGATATATTCCATCCTGGCCAAGAGGTTGTTGTTCCTCTCTTTGAAGCCTCGGGGCAGAAATCCAAACCTTGTTCTCAGATACCATTTTCTTAACTAGCTGTTCACTTCCTGGATCTTCCTTTCTCTTCTATCCCTACATTGGACCAGAAATAGTGATGAAAACACCATCTGGGCCTTCTGTAAATTCTTCAGCTCCCTGCCCAGAACTTTATAGTCATTAGCAATGCTTTCTAGCTTCCTACTGGAGGGACCATGTGCTTTCCTGTGAATCACCCAAGAATCAGAAACGGTCATCTTCTTTGGCAGATCCAAGGCAGCTCTCCATGCCACCCCAGAAAGGCACTAGGAAGACAGGAGAACTCTCAGGCACTTCCTTCAGGCCCACCGAAGGCTACTACTGCAGTATCTCTGGGAAGGGAGACACCCACCTCCCCACCTCCCATCTCTTCTGCTTCTGACCATTATCTCATGATGTTACGCCAGATGCCACTTCAGTCAGTCGATCAGCAAGTGTTTATTAAGCACCTTCAATGTGCCAGGTGCTGTTCTAAACACCGTGGATACAAAGAAAAAGCAAAAACTGTCCCTGGCCTCAAGGAGCTTATATTCTAATGGAAAAGACACGTATGTAAGTAGGTATATATAAGGAAGATATGGACATATGTCTTCATCATTCCATGAGATAGAAGACACTTCTGAGGGCCCAGCTTTACTATGTATAGGAAAACCACCATGCTCTGTAACTGTTGAGTCATTTTTTGGTAGTATCCAACTCTTTGTGACCCCTTTTGGGGGTTTTCTTGGCAAAGATACTGGAGTGGTTCACCATTTCCTTCTTCAGCTCATCTGACTGATGAGGAAACTGAGGCAAACAGGGTGAAGTGACTTGTCCAGGGTCACACAGCTAGTAAACATCTGAGGCTGGATTTTGACTCAGGAAGATGAGTCTTCTTGACTCCAGGCCTGGCACTCTATCCCCTGCTCCACCTATCTGCCCCGTGCCATGTCCCTGTTACTTGGCACCAAATGTTCATCAGGCTTTCTTGTCCCTTTCTCTGTCTCTGTCATGTTCTTCCAGGCTCTGACATTCTGATCACTTGACCAACTGTTCACTGGCCAAAGCCTTCTGCTCTACCTTAACTAGGAGCAGCAATGAACATACAAGTTAAGACCCAAATGTCTTCAGTTTCTCACCCAGGACTTTAATATTTCACACCAAAAGCTTTTATGTTCAAACAGACTGAAATTGGGAAGTTCTTGGCAAACACATGAACCTTGTCCCTTGATCCCCGGGATCACAGGATCACAGACTTTGAGAGTTAAATGAATGAAAAACCCTGAGAGACAGAGTTTCTGAGTAATTAATCAATTCAGTAATTAGGCTAGTTAATAATCAATAAATTGATGGTCGGTGGACTGTCTCTAACCAAAGATGACCCATGGAGAGCCTGAAAGCTTTAAATGACCCTTGAATGGTTGGCTTTCTCTTCCGTGAGTAGGGTCACCCTAAACTCTAATGGAGGGGTACAGGGACAGGGACTCCTTTCCCCAGGGTAAGGACTCGCCCAGAGGGATTCTATTTATACTCTAAACAGAAGTTTGGTCTCCTAGTTGGATGGGATCCCACCTCGGGTCCCACCCAAGACTGAAGAGTGTGTTCCTGGAGGGCTAAGAGTGATCTCCTCAAACAGTCATGTCCTTCAGAGGCCGATGTTACCAAGAGCTAGGCCTTAAGGAGGGGGAAAGCCTGGATCCCACTTTAATAACTGGTTATTAATATAATAGTCAAATAGTAATTTTTCTCAAGAGTTTGGAGAGATCTTAGTGACCATCCAGCCCAACCCATATACAAAAGGCAGTCTTACTCTAACAAGTGGGCATCCAGCCTCCCAGGGCTGCCATGGCAGGGTTGGTCCCATGTAGAGGCAGGAAACAGAAAATAGAGTCCAGACAGAAAGATTAGTATTTTAAAAGGAAAGAAGGCTAGATTTGCCCTGATTTTATTCAGAAAGAAAGATCTAGAATCTTCGAACCATCCAATAGTGCAACCTCATAATTGAAAGGGACCTCAAAGGCATCCAGCTCCATACTCCTCGTGTGAATATGCACACCCACTCACATACATTCAAACACACATATGCACACACAATCATACACACACATTCAAACACATATGTACACACACACACTCATACTCTCTCACACACACACATATGCACACACAATCATACACACACACATATGTACACACACACACTCACACACACTCTCTCACGCACACACATATGCACACACTCTCTCACACACACACATATGCACACACTCACACACTCATACACGCACACACACACATATGTACACACACACTCATACACACTCTCTCACGCACACACATATGCACACACTCACACACTCATACACACACATATGTACACACACACACTCATACACACTCTCTCACACACACACATATGCACACACAATCATACACACACATTCAAACACATATGCACACACACACACTCACACACACTCTCACACACACACATATGCACACACACATTCAAACACACATATGCACACACATATTCAAACACATATGTACACACACACTCACACACACTCTCTCACGCACACACATATGCACACACACATTCAAACACATATGTACACACACACACTCATACACACTCTCTCACGCACACACATATGCACACACTCACACACTCATACACACACATTCAAATACATATGCACACACACACACTCACACACACTCTCTCACACACACATATGCACACACTCACACACTCATACACACACATATGTACACACACACACTCACACACACTCTCACACACACACATATGCACACACTCACACACTCATACACACACTCACACACACTCTCTCACGCACACACATATGCACACACACTCATACACACACATTCAAACACATATGTACACACACACACTCATACACACTCTCTCACGCACACACATATGCACACACACACACTCATACACACACACTCATACACACTCTCTCACACACACTCTCTCACACACACACATATGCACACACTCACACACTCACACACACACACACTCATACACACTCTCTCACACACACTCTCTCACACACACACATATGCACACACTCACACACTCACACACACACACACACACACAGATGCTGTGTCCCCCTCTAGAACCCGTCCATCATTATCACAACTCAGCACAGCTTTGGTATCGGTCCTTGTTTCTGTGAACGGCTTCTGTCTTCTCTGCCACGCTTTAAAGCACAAATCCCTCAGAGAGTTCCTCATGAGGATACTTGGGTGTTCTTGGCTCCTACCCATGATGGGGAACTCAGTGTCCACTGAGGGAATCCACTCTGTTTTTGGAAAGCTCAGATTATTAAAAATTCTCCTTGGAACTAAACCAAAATGTGATTACTTATGACTCCTTCTCCCCAACCCAACTTCTTCTGGTTCTGCCCCTGGGGCCACACAGAACCAATCTAGAACACCTGCCCCATGATGATTGGGCTGCCCAGTGTCCCCATCCCAGGTACGCTCCTTGGAAACAGAAGCTCCAAGATGAGTTCAGCTGTGCCCGTGATTTTGATTGGACACAGTCTGAATTTGTGGTTTTCATTATAAATTGTTCTAAATTAGTATGGACGTTGTGGCGGGTGGAGGTGAGCAGCCAGGCCATAAGCTCCCCTTCTCAGCATACCTCACATGCCACAGTTCCAACGCAAGCCTCAGAAGCCCCTCCCATCACTAATCTAGATTACAGCCTCCATGCCCACTCTCAGGCAATTTACGCTAATCATAACCATTGAATAATGTGGGGACACTAGTGTAGGGGCGGCTAGGTGGCACCATAGTGCACAGAGTGCTGGGCCTGGAGTCAGGAAGACTCATTTTCCTGAGTTCAAATCTGGCCTCAGACTCTTACTGGCTGTGTGACCCTGGGCAAGTCATTTCACCCTGTTTGCCTCAGTTTCCTCATCTGTAAAGTGAGCTGGAGAAGGAAATGGCAAACCACTCTAGTATCTGTGCCAAGACAACCCCAAATGAGGTCACAAGGAGTCAGACACAACTGAAGTAACTGAACAATTAATAATAGCAAATATTAAATGATTTGAAATTCAAGCAAGATTTAAATGAATACAAACACTTTGATACAACTCCATACTGATTTCACCCTTACCAAGGGTCCTTTTGTCGCTGTGACAGCCAGCAGCGTCCTCTTTTCATGAAACAACCTGACCATCGATGAGCTTGGAGCTATTCTTTGTGAAGTGCGGTAGATTGTAATTGTCTTGTGTTTGAATCTCACCCTCCAGCTAGTCTGTGATGTCCATGGGGACAGGGACTATATTTTATTTGGACTCTGCATCTTCCCCAGAAGCTGGCACAGTGCTAGGCACACAGGAGACAAGTAAGAAATCCGTCTGGTCCAGGGAGCCCTTAGTGTCTGGTTTGAAGAGAAAAACATGTCCTCCATATTTCTACACAAATGCCAGAGACTCCTTTCAGCCATGGCTGTAGGACATAGTCGAGTCCTCCTCTTTGAGCAGGTCTATGGGAAAAGCAATACCGGCTCAGATGTAAGCAGTGGCCTGTGGCCATCCCATCCTTTAGCTTATTTGAGTCCCACAAGGGTCCTGTGAGGGAGCTAGGGAGAGGAAGGATTAACTCAGAATTAACAATGAATCCAAGTTGATCCCAAGTCTCCTGAATCTCAGTGCAGGATTCTTTCCCTGGCACCTCACTATAGCCTAGTGGTTAGGTAGGCCCGAGGTGCCCCCAGACTGACCTCCTTCTGTGCGGGGGACTGCCAATGGGACCCACTCCCACCTTGACCTTCTCCCTTTAGAAAAGGAAAATTGCCCAGGGATACCAGGGGTCCAAAATCTTCTCTAATCTTCTCAGGATGCTCATCTCTGCTGCTGCATGCTTCTCCCTCCCCCTCCATCCTTCTCATTCTGCCCCCCATCTCTTTCTCTCTCTCTCTCCCCATCTCTCTCTGTCTCTGTCTCTCCCTCTCCTCTTTGTCTCTATCTCTCTCTCACCCTCTTGTTCTCCTCAGCTAGTCCTGCCCCCCATCTCACACAGCTCTGCTTTCTGTCCCTCTGTGTGTGTGTCTGTGGAACCCTCACTGGTGTCTTTGCCTTTTTGTCTCCACCCCCACTTTCTATTCCTTTTCCTCTTGCTCTGTATCTCTCTGCCTTCCTGTCTGTCTATCTGTGTGTATGTCTCTGCTTCTCTCTGCCTCTTTCCTCCTCCCTTCCCTCCTCATCTTCCCACCTCTCACTGCCTTCTGTGTGTGTGTGTGTGTGTGTGTTTGCTGTGTCTCTTTATCTTTCCTCTGGCCTCTCTCCTCCTCCCCTCTTTCCATCTCCTTATTTCTATTTCTCCACCTCTGTGTCTTTCTCAACCTCTCTCTCTCTAGATGTGTTTCTGTTCTTATTTCTATATCTTTCCTTCTCCTTTGCTCTCTGTCCCCCTCCCTTGAGGGCCATGTGTCTGTTTGTCTCTCTGTGTGTCTCCCTTTGTCTCTCTATCTCTTTATCTCTGGATACAGGAGCCCAGGCCTATACCAAGTGCCAGGCTCTACTTCCACTAAGTGGCCCCACTTTACTAACTTCAGGGAGTGAGGAGGGTGTGGGGGGATGGGAGCCAGAGAGGAAGGAGCGACACATCAGGTATTATGGAAAAGCCTGCATTGCAGACTGGGCTGTTCATGTCAGGAGCTCAGTGAAGTGAAACGTTTTCATCATGGACTAAGAAAAAAACAAAGCTTCTTCCTGGGGCCTGTACTGGGAAAAGAGCCAGCTTGGAGTCGGGAGACCTGAGTCTAAAATATGGCTCTGGTATGTGCTAGCTGTGGGACTGATGGGGTGCTCGGATGCCTGTGCTTGGACCCCAATTCCAAAATCACGTTTCTCCCCAGCCTCAAAGCACCGTCTCAGGCAGCTTCTCTCCAGCCCAAGAAAAGTATGCCCTAGCAAAGAAGGACAGTATGCTACAGCAAAACACTTATCTCTCTTCCTGATACCTATAGAATTTCTTAGTTTGAACTGGCTGTGTACTGTCTCATAAAGATATTTACTACTCACTGGACTATCATATGCAAACTGGACTCATTACGTGCATCCTAGACTTAGATATATGTATACTCCCTACGTTTATCTTGTCTAACTAGACAATGATGAGGGCAGCCTGGGTATATCTCAGTCAGCCCTGACCTTTAGTTGACTTAATGACATTTCAGGCCTAAAACCACACCTCCCTTTAGCCCCTCTTTGGGCTATTTCCCAGTGAACTCTGGGCAAAATGCCTGCACAGTAGATCCTAAGTGTGCATGTTCCTTTAAGAACTGACCACTCCTTAACCACTCCCTAATCCCACCCTGAATCACCTAGTTAGCATATTTGGCACATGTTTTACTATAGTTTGTCCTATATAAACTTTAACTGTACCCCTCTAAGGTTGCAGATTCTCTACAAACTCTTGCCCATTGGGGGGGGGGGGAAACAATAAATCTTTGCCACTTAAAGAATGCTTGGGTCCATAAATTCATTCTAGAAGACCCTATCAAGTATTCTGGACTTTGGGGGGGTTTCTGAACTTTGTCAACCCCCATCAAGACCTTGACCTCTCTGAACCTTAGTTTTCTTATCTGTCAAATGGGGATAAGAATATTTAAAATTGCATCTCCTCTTCCCCTTCCCCGGATTGTTGTCAGGTTGTAAATCTCAAAGTAGACAGGAGTGAGGTTGTGATCAGTCAGTGGGATCCAGTGGGGGGGGGGGTGGGAAGAAAGGGGAGGAGGAAGGAGAAGGGGAAGGAAGAGGAAGGGAGGGGAAGAGAAGGAAGGGCAAAGGAAAGAAAGAGAAAGAAGGGCAAGGGAGGAGAAAGGGAAGAAGGAGAAGAAGGAAAAGAAAGGGAGGGGAGGAGGAAGGGAAGAAGGAAGGAAGGGAGAAGCAGAAGGGGAAGGAAAAGGGGAAGGGAAGAGAAGGGAAAGAAAGTAAGGGAAAGGAAAGGAAGAAAGGGAAGGGAAGGAACACATTCTCTGGCCTACGTTCTAAGGGACCTCATAACACTAAGATTTCATGTTCTATGTTGTAAAGCATCTCCCAGCACTGACATTCTCTGGTCTATGTTTGAAGTCTCCCATTTCTTGTGTTTGTGGTCTCTTCTAAAGAGCCTCTGGTCTCTGGAAGTCTGTTTTCTTTCTGATGCTCCCTTACTTGCTGTCCCTGGGAATTGTCTTCTGATGGGATGAGCTGCCTCAGGAGGTCCTGATTTTCCCCTCACTGGATGTCTTCACAAAGTTCCCTCCTAGTAATGATGTTCTTAGAATCTTCATTTCTAGGTAGAATCTCCCATTCATTCAGTTGTTCAGCAAATGTTTCTGAAGTACTGAAGTGCTGTGTGCTGAGCCCCATACTTGGCAAAGGAAGAGAACAGAGACTGGACACTTTGATGGGATCATCTCTGCCCTGGAAGGGGGAGTGTCCAGAAGGGGAACAGGGCACAGACACAGATGACCAACCAGCCAACATATGGGATCATATAAGATCATGAGATGGGGACCATGGTGCCTTGTGATTACAGTTCTGGGATTGGATAATAACTCAATGACCCTGGGAAAGTGACAGCCTCTCTGAGTCTCAGTTTCCCCATCAGTAACATTCAAGAGTTGGATTAGATCAGAGGTGTCAAACTCTGCTGCAGAATACCTCAGTGTAATTAACAAAATAAATAAAAATACAACACAACATAGATATTGTTAGTTGTGGTTTTCTAAGTCAATGTGGGATGCAGGGATCTGTTTTTTGTTTTTTAATTTTACATGCCTGGATTAGCTGATAAGAATAGTGGGAGGATTCCCTCCAATCTAACAAATACTGCTGTTCATGGCTGGGGGCACAAAGGATGGGCCATCATGGATGGGTTGTGATATACAGCATTAGAAAGAACCTCTACATTGATGAAGTCACATTTTCCCTTGAGGCTTTTGGAAGCTGCGGTGTAAGAAGCTTGAGGGGAGAAGAGGTTTGGAGTAGGCACTGAGGGGAATGGAATAGAGAGAATAAATGAGAGAATAGACTATTATGCAGTGAGGGCTGATTTGAGAGGAGACACTTCTACAGAGCCCCAGGGAGAACCGCCTAAAATTTAGGTTTGCCTCATATCTACTGTCTTCCCCCAAAGGGAAGTAGAAAGATACCCAGCATAAGTAGATCAGGTATGGGACAGCTATTTATTTCCTCCCCACAAAGGAAATGCTTAAAACATGGAGTATTCACAAATGCATGTTGACAAAGATTTAATCATGAATCAGTAACGTATAACTACTATTAGACTGCTGAATAAGTCCTTGCTGATGGATTGATTACTGTGTGCCAGGCACTGGGGATACAAAGACAAAACCAAACAGTCTGTTCTCGGGAAACTTCCATTCTGCCAGATCTGAAATGCTGTTTCTAGTTCCTCTTGCTGCCTTTCAGATGAAGAAAAACAAGGATAACAACAATATTAGAATAAGCCCAGTCACACAGGGGATCAGTGAGCTGCAGAGCTGAGACCTGGGTCCTGTCTCTCAGCTCCTACTTCAGGCTCTTTGCTAAACAATTCAGTGAGATGAGAGTGTCTCAGGAGATGATGGAAAACCCATTTCCTCTCTTGGCTCTGGGGGAGTGGGAGTGGGGGGAGGGAGAAAAACTGACTCCACAGTTAAATTGTGTTGAAAATATGCCCCAAGGTGGTTTTAATTTTATTGGCACTGATTTTAATCTCCTCTCAAGTCCCTGACGGCAAAATGAGCTGTGGGCCTGGCGAGTCAATGGCCCCTACTTTGTTACTGGGCTTTAATTAAAATCCTTAAGCTACCGTAGGGAGGAAAGAAAGGGGGTGTGTTTTGTACCTTTTGTTCATTCTCTTGCTCACAAGTTATAAGGAAAAACCCATTCTTCTCTAGAGAATAATGTTGGCCATGGTCTAATCCAGCCAGAGCCATTGAATGTTTGGGATGGGAGGACCCTTAGAACCCAGGATAGCAGAACTGGAAGGGATCTTAGAACAGGGAATGTCAGAGCTGAGAGGGGCCTTAGAATAAGGAATATCAGAGCTAGGAGGGTCCTTAGAACAGGGAATGTCAGGGCTGGGAGGGACCTTAGGACAGGGAATGTCAGAGCTGGGAGGGACTTAAGAAAAAACCTAGAACACAGACCATAGAATAATACTGTTAGAGATAGAAGGAAACTTAAAATGATCTACTCAGACTTCCTCATTTAATATATGAGAAGCAGAATCAGCTTACAATACGCTGAAACCTGATGGAGTCAGGATTAGAACCAAAGTTTCCTTCTTCAAAATCAAGTTCTGGGCCTCAGTTTTCCCATTTGTAAGCCAAGGAGGCTGATCTGGGTGATGGAGATGATCTCCAGGCTCTCGTCATTCCGTGATCCTCATTGCACTCTGACCATAAGCATTTCCCACCATCCCCCCTCCAGTCCTTTTCCCCCTCTGCTGATCATCAAAAGCTCAGGGGAAAGACAGACAATTGAAAGAAATAAAAAAGCAAAGGTGACTTTTCTAGCGCTCCTGGTAAATCATTCTGTCTTTCACCTCTAAAGCTGAAAATGACGGGTTCAGTATCACCCAGTGTGAGTGGCATCCTGTATGTCTCTTCACAGTCTACACCGCTTAGAGACGGACAGTCACAGATTCGTTATTGGCCACCTAACAAAGGCTTTGGGGATTGGAGGGACAGCCACCAAGCCTGCCTTCCCCAGCCACATGATCATCATAAGGTTAAAGTTTCAGCTAAAACTGGTCAAATGTAGGTAACTTCTCAGATATCTGCATAAAACCTAGAAGAAAAGATGTCAGATATGGGTGAAGGCCTTAGAAAGGAGAATGGCAGAGCTGAAAGGGCCCTAGAACATAGAACTTGTCAGAGCTAGAAAGGGTCTCAGAACGTAGAATATAGATTGTCAGCAATTAAAGGCTAGGTCTTAGAACACAGAGCAGAGAATGTCTGAGCTAGAAGGAACCTTAGAACAGAGAAAAGAGAACGTCAGGGCTGGGAGAGACGGTCATCTAGACCAAATGCCTCATGTAACAGGTGAAGGGAAAGAACCTAAAAGCACAGGATGGACAGAGAAGGTTAGGGTGGACACTCTGAGCCAGAACCTAATGTCTCTCCTGACTGACTCTCTGGACTTGTCTGCCTGCATTATTACACAGCCTTGTTCTTTACACTACACCCCCTATGACTGTTAAGATGCCTTAACCCAGCAAAATTGTGCCCATCTCCCTAAGTCCCCTTAGGAGGTGCTCGAACCAGGACAGTTTCCATTGCCTGAGACAAAGAGGTGCAGGGCCCCTGTGTTCTCTAGACTGCTGGCCCTTCATAGGCCATCCATCTCCTCCAGGTCACTGACCTTCTCTCTCTCTCTCTCTCTCTCTCTCTCTCTCTCTCTCTCTCTCTCTCTCTCTCTCCAGAAAACCAGCCTGGAGTTCTACATTGACATCCATGCACACTCCACCATGATGAACGGTTTCATGTATGGCAACATCTTTGAAGACGAGGAGAGGTTCCAGAGACAGGCCATCTTCCCCAAGCTCCTGTGCCAGAATGCTGAAGACTTCTCCTTTGTAAGCTGCCCTTTCCTGCCTTACCCTGAGGTCCCTGATGATCTCCCATCTGGGGCTTCCTCTTCCTCTTTCTCTTCTTCAGTTCAGTTCAGTTCATGTTCACACAAGTGTTCATGCCCATCCTGTGCTGAGCCTTGGCCAGGGATGGCGGTAAATAGTGTTGGAAAGGATGGGTCTGGACAGAGAGGCAGGGGTAGACCTGAGGAGCCCATAGGAAGCTTAGCCAGTTTTCTCTGGCCAAGGACAATTTTTTTATACACTTTTCCAACACCTGTTTTACCTCCAAATACAACCAAGACCCAGTTTCTTCAGGTCCACTGCCAAACCTGTTACTTCTTCCTTTTCTAATCTATGGTGATAGTATCTAGAAGAATTTGTGCCCAGCCTATGGTAAAGCCTTCCAAACTTGGTTTGGTCTGATCAGCCACAGTCGGACACACTGTGCAGTGACCCCAATATAGTTATGTCATGTTAGTCCTCTTCAAGCATGAAGGACAACCAACCAATCTAGAAGAATATTAGACACTATATTGGTTTGTAGATGAAGAAATTGAGTCTCAGAGAAGGGAAATATCATACCTAACGTCACACAAGCTAGTAAGTTTTAGCAGTGAGTTCACACCCAGATCCTCCAAACGGTGTTTGTTTATTTTACTCCCGGGCCCCACCTGCCCTCACCCCACCCCAACCCTGCCAGCCCCAGCTCTCCCAGTTCACGGGCCTTACATGAGAATAATTAGTCCCATTTATCTCCCCACAGTCCAGCACATCCTTCAACCGGGATGCAGTGAAGGCAGGAACCGGCCGGCGGTTCCTGGGAGGCCTGCTGGACCACACCTCCTACTGCTACACCCTCGAGGTGTCTTTCTTCAGCTACATCATTGGCGGTACTGCAGCAACTGTGCCCTACACAGAGGAGGCCTGTATCCTTTCCAGGGCTGCCTGCACCTGTGGGCAGGACCAAGGACCAGGACCAGGTTGACCCCATGTTTCACTTGGGTAAAGTGCTGAGCTTGGGAGGAGAATGTTTGTGCCTGTGGGAGGTTGTGAGAGCCCATGCAGTGATGATCTGAAGGCTGCTTTAGTTACCCCCTAAAACACAATGGTTTTATATGAATCAGCTGGGCTTTGCACTAAACTTGGCACTCAGATCCCTAAAGCTGAGATCACTCTCCTCTTCTCTCCTCTCCCCATCCCTCTCCTCTCTTGTCCATTTTTTCCTCTCCTCTTTTTCCCTGTCCATCTCTTTTCCTCTCCTCTCTGCTTTTCACTGCTCACCTTTCCTTTCCTGTCCTGTCTTGTCTTCTCCCCCCCTCCCTCCCCTCCCCTCCCCTATTCTCCTCTCCTCTCTTCTCTTCCCCTCTCCTTTCTTTCCCTTCCTGTCCCCTCCCCTCCCCTCTTCTTTCTTCCCCTCTCCTCCCCTGCTCACTGTTCACCTCTCCTTTCCTGTCCCCTCCCTCTCCTCTCCCCTTCCCTCCTCTCTCTTCTCATCTCCCCTCTCCCAGTTCTCTTTTCCTCCCTCTCTTCCATCATCTTTCAGATTCTCAGAGCTAGAAGAGATCTCAGAGGCCTCTGGCCCCCTCCCAGCCTCTCTAACTCTCAGCCTGATTGAAGACCTTTTTTCAGAGCAGCCTAAGATCATCTCAGCTTTTTGGCTGCCCTTCCTCACCACTGATTCATGGGGAGTTTTTGGCCCACGGTGACCCCCAGATCTTTATCAGACACCTGCTGTCTGGCTACATTTCTCCTGTCCTGTCCTTGAAAAATTGACTTTTTGAACCCATCATCTCTTTATGAAGGGAGCGTGAATTGCAAACCCTGCTCTGTGCCTGAATAGAAGCAGCCACCTTTAGACTCAGTCCCTTCTCCATCTCCTCTTCTCTCCTCTGGACATTCTCCAGCTTATCCTCTCCTTTCTAAAAGAGGAAGGTCAGAGACAGACCCAAGCATGAAATATGACATCTGGGAGCACAGCAAACCTAGGATGAGCTTAGGACCAAGCACAAGTTCCTACTGGCCACCCACTAACAGCCTCAGTGCTCAGCAAATCTCTCCATCCCTGGCCATCTGCTGGGTTTCCATGGCAGCCAGAGGCACAGGTACCAAGGCAGACAGTCAGTGCTATAAAATGACCTCAGGGCACTGTAATTCACCACATTAACAGCCTTCCACACTATGATTGT
Organism: Trichosurus vulpecula; assembly: GCF_011100635.1. Classification (NCBI taxonomy): domain Eukaryota; kingdom Metazoa; phylum Chordata; class Mammalia; order Diprotodontia; family Phalangeridae; genus Trichosurus; species Trichosurus vulpecula. Next base: position 30,775,311 of record NC_050576.1, read on the forward strand.
AAACTGGACAGCCCCTAATCAAAACCTCAGTGACGTTGGAGCTGGGGCATGGACCAGGAGGAGGGAATGGCCAGAGGGCCTGTTGGGCAGATATGCTTCTTCATGATGGACCTTTGAAATAATGACTCAGGGTCCTGTTGAGCTTCCACCCAAGAATTCTGTGAGGTGGTCCTAAGATTGAACACCAGAAAGAGAGCCCACTGCCATCAAATCCAACCATCTTGTTTTGTAAATGAAGATGTATAGTTTCCTCTTCAGGCCTCTGTCCGTGTGTCTTCTAAGATCCTGGAGGACAAAGGTCAGTTCTTCTTCCCTTCTCTGTATCCCCTCCCCCAACATACGGCCCATAGGAGGCTGAGAAATGAACCTAAATCTCATGCCTGCGTCTAACTTTAACTGATCGTATGACTTAGGAGATTCAACTTCCTCTTTCTAGATCTCTGGTTTCCATTGATAAAATGAGGACAAATGAGGATCTCTAAGGTCCCTCTAGGCTCTAACATTCCCTGTTCCAAAGTCCTCTAGGCTCTAACATCCCCTGTTTTAAAGCCCCTTCCAGCTCTGACATTCCCTGTTCTAAAGCCTCTCCCAGCTCCGACATTCTCTGGCTCTTTGGATGACTCTGTAAATGAAGGGAAGGATGGAGGTAGAACGGACAGGCCTTGGCAACAGATTGGATGTGTGGCATGATCCAGAGTGAGGAGTTAAAGATGGCAGCCGAGGTTGTGAGCCTGGGTGACAGGGGATTGTGGTGCCCTTGGTAATAATGGGAAAATTGGGAAGAGGGAAGAGTTTGGGGAGAAATATAAAGAGTTCTGCTTGAAGAGGCAGGAGCTTAGAGCCTGGATCTGTGAGGAGCCCCAAGGAGGTCAGTAAGGACATCATCCCTTCCCATCACTGACGTGGAGTTGAAAACATAGGAGTAGATGGGCAAGATGGGCTGCCCACCCTGACTCAACCTCTGTCTTCTAGGTACAAAAATGACATCAGCTCTGGGAACAAGTAATGATAGTTCCACTCCATTCAATGGCACAAGCATTTATTAATTGCCTACTGTGTACAACACCCTGGGATGAGATCTCTCCTCCCCACCCCACCCCCACCTTCATCTTCATAGTCTTGAGAATTGAGAATGGCTGACATTGGTATTGTCCTTTAAGGCTTACAAAACACTCTCCCCACGTCATCTCATTGCATCTTAGGAGTAGTTTCCTGAGGCTAATCATGTGAGTCTCATTATCCTCATTAGATAAAGGACAGAGGAGGATGTGAACTTACTCAAAGTCACCCAGCAAACCCAGGGCTCAGGCCTCTCAGCCTGGGATTCTTCGTGCCTCCGCCATGCCCCCTGCCTGGGTCATAGCTTGCCTGTCCATTTGCTGGACTGGGTAACAAGGGCCTTTCCTGGTGGGAGCCTTGGGCAGCTCTAATTAGGCTTTGTTAAAATGCTGATTAATAGCGGCCTGCCTGGGCAAGGTGTATAATGGCAGCTTCCTTCCAGCCTTATTAATTGTAATCTGTGGCAACTTAGGTTTGATTAACGTGCAGTTAACGAGGGCACATGCAAATGGGGAGGAGGCGATGCCGGTGCCCCCATATATGGGGTCTCAGGCCAGAAATGCCAAGGGGAGGTGGCATCTTGTTTTAGGTTGTCAAGCCCTGCCAAGGCATCAGGGCGTGGGTCTCTGGGATGGAGTCCTTACTCTGGAACCAGCTCACTCTATAACCTTGCGCACATACTTCCCCTCTCAGACCTTAGTTTACCCCTCTATAAAATGGGTCCAGAGTAGGAAGGACAATGAACTAGATATTCTCTAAGGCCCATCCCAGCTCTGACATTCCCTGTTCTCAGGCCCCTCCCAGCTCTGACATTCTCTGTTCTAAGGCCCCTCCCAACCCTGACATCCCCTGTTCTCAGACCCCTCCCAGTCCTGACATTCCCTGTTCTCAGACCCATCCCAGCTCTGATAATGCCTGTTCCATTCTAAACTCACTGTCTAGTGGGAGAGACAATTATGTAGGAACCAGATTGATTCAGGCTGACCTGGAGATAATCCCGTGGCATTGAGGGTCCTGGAAAACCTTCTGCTGGGACTGAAAAAAAGCCAGGAAGTGGCGACGAGGAGGGAGCATGTTACGGGCTTGGGGAAGAGCTCAGAGAGGGCAAGTCTGACGTGGGGAGCCTCCAGGGAGGGCCATTGTCACCATCCCCAGGTGGCAGGGGAGGCCTCCCCGTCCTTGGAGGCTCCATGTTGCGTTGTTGGGGATGTCATAAAGGACATTCCTATTCAGGCGTGGACTTGGCTAGATGCTCAGTTCCCTCCAGCTTGGATTCTTTGACTCAGGAGGGGTTTGGGCTCAAGGATGCCTTCCCATCTCTTCTAGAACTAAATCCTACAATTTATACATCACTTATAAGTGAAAACTGATTCTGGAGTCCGGACCTTGTGTTCGAATTCTACCACTTCCTAGCTGTGTGACGCCGAGCAAACCACTTCACCTCTGGGCCTCGGTTTCCTCACATTTCTGAAAAGCAGGATTTGTCTCTTCCCGCTCTGGACTGGTGATCCTAAGAGTGTCATCAAGCATCCTCTCGAGAGCTTGCCATCCTTCTGGGACTCACTTCTCTCATGGCCATTTTTGGCCATGAGCTCTCCCTTGCTCCTATGTCTTCTCTTTGGATGCTGCCCATCTGTCTCCATCTCACCCCTGACCCCTCCCCCAATCTAGTCTCTAAGACAGAGGTCACAGATACCTTCCCAGGATATTCCCCATACACTCCTCCTTATGGGAGTTTGAATCTGTATTAGCAGCCACAGGCCCATTTTACAGATCTGAGACATCAAGGCAGGGGTTGGTGAAGCCAGCTGTATGGTGACCAGAAGGAAGAAAGGAAGGCTCTAGCCATGGAGCACTACCAGGGAGGGAAGGGACTCTGCCCCTCTCCTGTTCTCTCTGCCCTCGGCCTTCCCTGGCCCTGTGAGGGAGGTGACTCACAAGGACAGCCGTGCACGACTGATGAGCTCGTCCACCCTCCTGTCACTGTCCAGAGATGAGTGCCCAAGCCTCTGCAGCCGTCTTCTGCCCGCTGTCGGCCATGTTAATTGGCTCTGGTAATTAGATGCTTTGATACTCAAAGTGACTCAGTGCAATCCAACTTCTCCCCTGGAAAGCCAACGTTATCTTGGCATTTGGCAGCAGCAGTGGCTGGCTCTCCTTCCAAGGGAGGCAGACGTTTGCTCTCTTGGAAGACAACGGTTGGTAGAATTGTTAGCCATGTACACAGTAATTCCAACTGCACCACCACCCCCAGCCCGTGGTGTGTGTGTGTGTGTGTGTGTGTAGACAGACAGATAGACACAGACAGACAGAGACAGAGAGAGGCTGTTTCTGAGGTGAAGGGGAGCAGCATTGGATTGGAGGGCAGGAGACCTGTGTTCTACTCTGCCCACAATGCTCTGTGTGATGTTCGGTCATTTTTTCAGTTGTATCTGACTCTTTGTGACCCCATCTGGAGTTTTCTTGGCAGAGATGCCAGAGTGGTTTGCCATTTCCTTCTCCAGCTCACTTTACAGATGAGGAAACTGGGGCAAACAGGGTGAAGTGACTTGTCCATGGTCACACAGCTAGGAAGTATCTGAGGCCAGATTTGAACTTAGGTCTTCCTGACTCCCTGACTCCAGGCTGTTGTTCTATCCCCTGCACTACCTAGCTGCCTGCTCTGTGCTCTGGGTAATGGGAAGACTGTAAACTCACTGAGGGCAGGACTAAGTCATGTCTATCTTTATATTCCCAGGGATGAACAAAGGCCTTGCAACACTAAATTTTTATTCTTTTTTTCTCATTTATTTTCATTCTTCCTTGCTTTAAATCAATAGAGGAAACTTCCAATGTGGAAGTTCTCTGTTCCAATGCAAGCCAGACCCCCTTTTTTCTGTAACTCACAGAATAGTCTGGGCCCTGGGGGGGTTAAGTGACCTGCCCAGGGTCACACAGTCAGTGTGTATTGAAGGTGGGACTTTGAGCTCAGGCCCTCCAAACTCCATGTCCAGCCCTCTGGATGTCATAGACGATGATGATGACAATGATGATGGTGGTGGTGGTGGTGATGATGGTGATGAGGATGATAGTGGTGATGGTGAGGATGATGATGGTGGTGGTGACGATGGTGATGACGATGATGATGGTGGTGACAATGATGGTGGTGGTGGTGGTGGTGGTGATGACGATGATTATGGTGGTGATGAGGATGATGGTGGTGATGGTGAGGATGATGATGGTGGTGGTGGTGATGATGGTGATGACTATGATGATGGTGGTGATGGTGATGGTAATGACAATGATGGCGGTGGTGGTGATGGTAATCATGATGCTGGTGATGGTGATGATGACTGGTATGACTCTTTAAAGTTTGCACAATGCTTACAGTTATTCTCTTATTCAGGGTTCCTCCAGCCCTGGGAGGTAGACACTCTAAGCCTCATTAACCTTATTTTGCTAATGCTCAAGCAAGACTTCCTGGAGGAGGAAACATTTAAGTTGGGTTTTTTTCGGGGAGGGGTGGAATTAACAAAATAAAATGACAAAAAATAATTTTTTGACTCTAATGGTAAATTGTCACAGCAGGGCTCCCACACTAATGAAATCCCTAACCCTTAACTCTGATAATTCATAGCAGGAACAATCAGCAGTAACTGGATTTATAAACACATTTATGAAATTTGCAGTAAATCAGTACATTTACTTTTTAAAAAGCTTGGCAAAGTTTTTACTGCCCTCACTTATCACCATGTGAGAACTGTACCTCAGCAGTACCACCAAGCCCCAGTAAGCCCTTGTAATAAGGAGAAAAAAAGAGTTAAGCCAAGCTGACTGACAAGAAAGCTGCATCTGACCATGCTGAGAGATAACCAGTTGATGCCACAGTGCAAAATCAGGAAGGCCTGAGTTCAAATCTGACCTCAGACATTCACTAGCTGTGTGACCCTGGGCAGGTCACTTAATTGCTCTTTGCCTCAGTTTCCTCACCTGTGAAATGGGGACTTCTGCAGGTTGTTGTGAGAATGAAATTCTATACCTACAGCTTTTTGTAAACCTCAGAGCACTATATGAATGCTAGCTTTTATTGTTAGTAGTATGTAGCATTCTTCACCCATAGCCCTCCACCTCACTACTGAGAGAAGGGCAGTGTGCTTTATCATCTGTTGTTTGGGTCCAAGATGGGTCATTGCAGCTGTTCTGATTTCAGCTGCTCTTCCTCTCCATTACATGCTGTAGCCACTGGGCCTGGTTTTCTCCTTGATCCACACCCTCTGCTCCATGCCTGGGGCCTTCTTTTCTGCATACTTCATAGTCGTCCTTTTCTACGGTTCAGTGAAAGTCCCTTCCATTCATGGACCATGCTTTGTCCAGCCATTCCCCAGCTGACGGGCAGCAGCTTGTGTCCAGTTCTTTGCTGCCTCAAAAAGTGATGCTGGGAGGAGTACTTCCCTCCTCTCCCCACTCCTCCCCTTCCGTTCTCTGCCTCATTAGGTAGTGAGTTCTGCGTCAGTGCGGGTATTCCAGCAGAGCCCTGACAGATGGAGAGTGTTGTAACATGGGCTGGAAGCCTGGGCTAGAAGACTTCGATAGCTCATTTTCAGTAGTACTTTCTGCATACTTTTCAAAGCTCCTCCCTCACTCCCAACAAGTCTGCATGCTTTACAGTGAAGGCGTACTCATTTCGCTGAGGAGAAAGCTGAGTCTCAGAAATAAAAATGGTCGGCAGCGTTAGTGTGCGCGCTTTAAAGTTTGCAAAGCCCTTTTACACGTGCGATCTCATTTGGCCCACACAATGACCTTGGAAGGAAGGAGCTTTTATTGCCCCCATTTTGCAGACGAGAAAACTGAGCCAAAGAGGGGCTAAGTAACTGGCCCAGGGTCACATAGCTCGTTCAGTGTCTTCTCAGAGCTCCCAAACTCCAAGTCCAACGCTGTCTGTTGTGCCACCTAGTGCCAGAAAAGTGAACTGACCCAACTTGCCATCTGAATTCCAAGTCAGTGATGCTGCACTCTCTTTCTAAGGTTTTGTTTCCCAGATTTGATAAGTCTTTGATTCTAAGATGCAAAGTCTTCATTTTTATGGTTTGGTTAGTCTATGATTCTAAGATTTGGTGACTCAGATTCTGTGATGCTAAGATTGTATGTTTCTTGGTTCTTTGAGTCTAAGATTTTTGCTAAGGATTTGATGATTCCATAATTGTGGGAATCTAAGATTCTGTGACTTTGTTTCTAAGGTTTGGTTATTTGGTTTGCAGTATGTGTGCTCTGGCCTCCCTTTTCCAAGAGCAGACCGAAACCTTTGTCCCTCAGGGTTCTAGGGTACCCTTAAGAATTTAGGACACTGCTGTTCAACCGTGCCCAACTCTTTATGACCCCATTTGGGGTTTTCTTGGCAGAGATACTGCAGTGGTTTATTATTTCTTTCTCCAGCTCATTTTACAGATGAGGAAACTGAGGCAAACAGGGTGAAGTGACTTGCCCAGGGTCATACAGCTAGTAAGTGTCTGAGGCCAGATTTGAACCATGAAGGTGAGTCTTCCTGACTCCAGGCCCGGTGCTCTATCCACTGAGCCACCTAGCTGCACTACTTTGGATGTATCTCTTCTTAAATATCACCAGCTCATCAGCTGTTCCCCTACATCTCCCCCCACTGGGGGCCAGTGACTAGAGCAATTCATTATACCTCAGTTCCACTTAATTATACAATATCAGTTAGCTTTTACGAAGAGATATAGAACAAACATATAGAGGAAATATTTCCTCAAACATATAGAGGAAAAAAAAAGAACAAACATTTCTCCTGATACTTTGGGAACCATCTCATTCTCTGGAGGGAGAAGCCTCGAACTTAGCTCAATACCTACAGAGCATTGGTCCCACCAAGTCCACATGCAAAGGCAGCATCACTTTGGGATGAGTTCTCTTCGAAGCTACCAAGGCCTGGGTCATGAAGGTCATTCCTGAAGTCCCTTGCTCCTCAGGGCATCAAAGCTTCACTGGATGCAAACCAGGTCTCTAAAATGCCAAGATGCCCAGGTGCCCTCCTGACCTTTCCAAACTCACAAGATCAGAGATTCTAATCCCATCACCTATCATTAGAAAAAATAAATGCAGAGGCCAAGGCCTGAGGCTTGTTTCTCTGGGCCATGTGGCTTTGATGAGGAAGAGACCCCAAGACCACTCCCTGTGTAGCATCATACCTCACCAAGTGCCACGAACAAAGAAATCTAACCACAAGCGCAGCCAAAAAAGAAAATGGTGGAAGGGCCAAGGCTGAGGAGGATGCAGTCTTATGGAAGATGCTCCCTTTTCAGTAACAAAACCAATCCCTGAGCCTCCCGTTCACTCCTTGGTTAGCGGAGAGGATCCAGTCACAGACCATCTCCTCGTTCCCCTCAGTCTCTCTGAGGTGCTTCTGTCCCAACTCCTCACAGCCCTCCCACCAGAGGCGCCTTGAGCCGGGGCCAGGAACCAGTCCAGGTCGAGTTCAGATTCAGCGTTCTCAGCTTCATTGTGAACTTGGTGATCCTAAGACTCTGGCTTTTAGAACATGGGATCATATGAGCCAAGGATTTTATGTTCCTTAAATTCGATGATCCTATGCTTTTGTCTATAAGATTTGGTAATCTGAGGAGTCTATATAAGATTTTGTTTCTAAAATTTGATGATTCTCTGATAACATGTCAGAGATGCTTTGGCTCTAAGAGGCTCAGATTCTGGTGGAGCACATTAGAAGATGAGAGGAAGACACCAGCTTCAGAAAGTAAGCTTAATTCTCTCTGTCTCTGTCTCTCTGTCTCTGTCTCTGTCTCACTTTCTCTCCTCCCTCTCTGTCTCTCTCATCTTTCTCCTCTGCTTCCTTCCCTCCCCCTCCCCCTTCCTCCTCCTCTTTCTCCCGCTCCATCTCTCTCTCCTCTTCTCTCTCTCCCCTCTCTTTGCCTACCTCCTCTCCCCGCATCTCTCCCCCTCTCCTTTCCCCCTCTTTCTCTATGTCTCTGTTCTGTTTCTCCTCTGCTTTAGTCTCTTTCTTTCTCTTTCCTCTCTCTTTATCTTTGTCTGTCTCTCTGTCTCTGTCTCTCTCTGTGTGTGTCTCTCTGTCTCTCTCTGTCTTTCTGTCTCTCTCTGTTCTGTTTCTCCTCTGCCTCTCTCTCTCTCTCTCTCACCTCTCCCTGGCCTCTCCCACTGTGCCAATGGGCAAATATTTATCCAGTGTTTATTCTTGGATTTTTTTTCTTCTTCATATCAGTTGAAAATTCTAAAAATATATTCCCACGCAGCAGGAGAGCAGCCTCTGGCCGTTAGGAGTAGGCGAGCCAAGCTAACTCAAAATGCCATCAATTATGGAGCCGGGGCCCAGGTGGGAAGACAGAGTCAATTTCCAAAGTCATAGAGAACTATGGATGGGGAAAGGGCTAGCGGAGGATGTCAAATTGCAAGTGGCAGGGCGGGGAGGGGGGGCATCGAGAACGAAGAAGAGGGAGATGAATGTCCCTCTTGTGTAAGAAGTGGGTTTGAGACAGACAGATGGGCTGTAAATACTGTCTCCACCTCAAGGACACCTGGCAGAGGAGGCAGCTTGCTGATTGAAGTGGGGCTGGCACAGAGGCAGGGCCTGCGTGCCAGGGCCAAGGTGGCAGCTTCTGGGAGGAAGTGAGAGAAGGCCCCTGCGTGCCACCAGAGGCTGGGCTGGGCTGCAGGTGTGGATCACGGCTGTGTTCTAGACTCAGGAGGCAGGGAAACTGTGATCGGATGCTCCAATGCCCTCACTTGGCAAAGGAGGGGACCCAGGCCTTGACCTTGCCCAAGGTCATACCACAGCAGAGCCCAGACCTTGAACACAGGTCTCCTCATGTCCCCAGTCCCAAAGGAAAAGTCTCCCTTTGTAAAGGGCTGAGACCCAGCTAGGGGCAGGACCCTGGCTCAGCTCTGGGGGAGGGCATGGGGAGTCAGGTGACAGCCCCCTCCTGCCCCAACTAGCATATGATGGATGCAAAGGAGACATCAGACAAAAGGAGGAGACAGATTCAAGTAGGGAGGAGTCTTGGAGGGGGAAGTGATCAAGGAAAGCTTCCAGGAGGAGGTGACCCCTAAACTAAGCTTGCAATTGAACCCTGGTTCTAAGCCCAAGGCCTGAAGCCCAGCTCTGCTCTGTCTGAGCCTTGGCACCTAGGCCAAGGCATTTGTCTCAGTTTCCTTCTTTGTAAAGAGAACCTAACAATCTTTGGGGCACCTTCTGACCCAAATGCTCTGACCTAGGCTCATACTCTTTTTTCTCATCACCGAGGTCCTTGGTGTCCAATGTGTACCTCTGCTCAGAGTTCTTCCCCATGAGATTTCCACTTCCTTGCTGACATGTTCCTGCTTTGGGGGAGCAGGAAGCTAGGAGAATGCACCTCAGCAGGTCTGTGGGTCCCAGGGCTGGGCAGGCCTCACTGGATATCACAGACCTAGAATCCCCTCCAGAGCACACCCTGATGGGTTCTCAGCCAGCTTCTTCTTGGAGATATCTAGTGATGGGGAGCTCACTGCCTCCTCAGGCAACCCAAGCCACTTTGGGGCAGCACTTACTGTGAGGACGCTTCTCTGGATGTTATAGAGGGACAGAATTTGAGAGCTGGAGGGGACCCTTGAGGGAGGGACCCCTACTTATATCAGAGGGGAAGCCCCACTGGAACATACCCAAGTGAGGGAGAGCTCACCTCTCTCTCGAGGCCCGTTACATAGCCCAACAGGCCACATGGTCCCCAAGTCCTTCTTAGAATGACCCTCTTCATCGGCTTTGGCGCTTGCCGCCTTTTGGTCTCGCTGCTGTCCTCTGGCATAAAGCAGAAGAATAATAGAGGCTAACAGTTACTATGCTCTCTATCTGTCTGTCTGTCTCTTCAATGGCTCTGGGCCCCCACCCCAGCTCATGTCTTAGCCAAATATAGTTCACTGGGTAAGGAGGGCAAGAAACCTAGTGACCTTGGGCAAGTCATTTGTCCCAATCTATGTCTCAGTTTCCTCATCTGTTAAACTCACGTGTTGGCCTGGAGGGCCTCTGCAGTCCCATCTGGCTCTAGGTCTGTCATCTATGTTATGGCTTCTAGACCTTGGAATCAGAGAATGTCAGAGGCAGAGGAAAGATTAAAGAACATTTAGTTTGACCCTCCCTCAATTTACAAAGGAGGAGCTTGGACTGAAATCTGGTTTGGTGACTCCAGTGTTGTTTCCCCGAGGCTCAGATTAATTGGAGCCATGGTTTACAGGGCCCTCTCCTGTTCTCTTTATAGCCATGTCTTTGGCCCCAGGAACTGCAGGCTACTTGGTGTGATGATCCTCATGTTGCAGGTGGAGAGAGGCTCATTGAGACTAAGGGGCTCACCTGGGGCCACAGAGATACCTTGGCAAGTGGACAGGATTCGAACCCAGGTTTCCCCAGACTCCAGGCCCAGGCTCTCTCCACTGCAGCCCAGGAGAAGGGACCTAATGCCCTCCCCCAGCAATATGAATGTCTGCTTATCTGCCCTGCCCCCCACCCAGATCCTGGATATCTTGGCTCTCACCCCTTTCGGGTGAGCCCTGGAATGCCCCTGAACCAGCCCTGCTTTGGACAGTTGCCATCTTGGCTGAGCTTAGTACAAAAAGTGAAGGTTTATGGTCTAGCAGCAGGGCCTAAGTACTGGCTGCCGCTGCCCCCACCCCCAGCTCCCTGTTATTTATTCCTGCAGCTCGGAAAGCCTCACACAGAATGATTTACTGCAAATGGGTCTGTTTGTTGGGGAAAGTGGGGGCAGTGAGGGGGAGGGATGGATAGAACATTTTCAATTAAAACAACCTGTCTTTGGAAAAAGATTTAAGATACAGAGGAGAAGGAGGCAGCAGCTTCTGTGGCTAGGAGACCTTGTAAGCCTGGAGTGAGAAAGACCCAAGATAAAGGAGGGGAGAATATTTGGGGAAGGAAATGAGCAATAATCAATCCCAGAGTTTTCTTCCTCAGAATCTGATGCATTTCCCTGTAGGTAGCTTTGGGTAAAGCCTGAAAACCCTCCACTGACAGGGAACTCACTCTCTAACAATTCCTGTTGCATTTAGGAAGTCACAATGTCTCAGGAGTGAGGAGGTGACCCAAGGATCTGTGACCAGTTGTGGGTGCCATGTTTTAGGGACAATGTTGTTAAACTGTAGAATGGCCCAAGGAGGACAACCAAGATGGGCAAGGGCCTTGGGCCCTCCTGACATGTGCAGATTAAAGGAACTGGGAATGTTTAGCAGCAGTATTTCCAGTATTTGAAGGATTGTCATACATATGCCATATAGCCTTGTTCTGCTTGGCCCCAGAGGGCAGAACTAGAGCCATGGGGGAGGCTGGGATGGGTTAGAGAGGAAGCTGAAAATAGACTAACTTAGGTCTGATGCCAGGAGGAACTTCGTGAATGTTAGATGTCTTCCCAGGTAGAGTGGGCTTCCTCCCTAGAGGTCTTCGGGCCCAGGCCGGATGACCGAGCCTCAGAGAAGCCACAGATGATTCAGATTAGAAACCACTGAGGGGCCTTCGGGCTCTCAGGTTCTGTGATTCTGTGACTGGCTCAGTAGTTCAGGTCAAAGGTACCTCCTGTTGGTCGTGGGCTGCTGTGCCTGAGTCTGTCCATGCTTAGCAGGGCCTGAGCAGCCCTGCCCCCATCCATGGCTTTGCTTTCCTTTGAAATCTCTTTGTCTAAAAGGTTCCTTAACAGGAGAACGCTCAGACATGAAGCTGGGGCGGAACGTGGCTCGGACCTTCATGGACTACTATCGCCTGAACCCCATCATGGAGAGAGTGACCTTTTCCATGCCCAGGCTCGGGTAAGGGAGCTCATAGAGAAGGGACGGCCTGGTCTGCTGTGACCCCTGGCATGGCCAGCCCTGAGAGATGGGGCAGCCCAACAAGCCTTAAGTCACCAAACTCTTCCCGTGGGCCAGGTCCCTTGCTAAGAGCTGGGGACCCCGAGGAAGGCAGAAGAGGGAGGACCTGCCTTCAGGGACTCACAGTCCAGTGGGGGAGACCCTGTACGTGTCAGGGGTCATGATGATCATGGCCGTTATGACTGTGATGATTGGGATGGGAACAGTGACCCTTGCTGTGCCCTCCCCCCCACCCCCACTTTAGGTGGAGAGGGCTTTGGAGAAAAGAAAAAAGTTAGAGTGTGGCAATAGGAGGCAGCCTGGTATGCTGCTGGGCTCAGCAGACCCGGGTTCAGATCTGGCCTCTTTTGCTGATTCCCTGTGGGACCTCGAGCAATGTGTAACAGCCTCAGTTTTCTCATCTGTGAAATGAGCTGAAACAAGTAATTTCTAAGGACCTTCCAGTTCCAGACCCATAATCCTCTTGTATCCTTGCTGTTCCTCTCCCTGGGCCTCACCTGTGCAGTGACAAGGTTGGACTCCATGGCCTCCTGTGACTATGGCTATACCTTCGGATCCGACCCCCACTTCTGCCTCTGGAGGCTCAGGCACAATTCCCTGCTCTTTCCCCGGACCTGGCCCTCAGGGCTGGCAGGGAGGTGGGTGAGGGTCCAGCCCTGTAGATTCTGCTGGGTGCTGTCCCCTTCCTCCCTTCCCCAAGCAGCAAATGGTAGAACAGGGAACACTGCAGATTTTTCAAGAATTCCTTGCTGCTGCTGTTTTTCCCATCTGTCTTGATAGTTGAGAGATGTCAGTGGCAGCCCCTGTGCCTGGCACATCTCAGGGCTAGGGAGGGCCAAGGTGGGCCACAGCTCCTTGGAGCTGCCTGAGAGCTGGGCCAGAAGGCAAGGAGTAACCAGTACCCCACCCCACCAGTGTCAGTGGCACAGGCCATCTCCACCAGTGCCTGGGCCAGTGCCAAGAAAAGGCAGCTGGAGTGGGCAACTGGCCTCAGGTCCCTCATCTGGAAAATGGAGTGACCTTTAGGGTTGCGTCCAGCTCTGAATGGATCATTGCCGAGTAGGAAGTACACTGAATATCACCCTCATTTTTCAAATTAAGAAATTCAGCCCCAGAGTCAGAACGCAACAATGCAATGCATTATGACAAACCTAGGAAGAATCAGAGGTGAGACTCCAACCCAACTTCTGATCTGATGAGCATGAATTCTAGGATCTGATAAGAAAACAAAACAAAACCAAAAAAAAAATGTCAAGCAGCCCAGGGCCAAGCACAGAACCCCAGGGAACTCATGCTACAATGAGGCTGAATTACTAAGACCTACCCTTTGAGTCCAACCATCCTGAGCCCACCAGCCTTCCAACCAGTTCTGAGTCATGGAATGGTACTATTAGTTAGCCCACACCAGAGAGTCAACCAATCAGGAGCATTTATTGAGTGCTTACTATATGCCAGATACTCTGCTAAGCCCTGGAGATACAAACACAAAAGTGAATCAAAAAGTCCCTGCCCTCAAGGAACTTCTGCTCTGGTCCACAAGAAGAGACTTAGATACATTATAAAGACTTTGCTTAAATTGAGATAGACTATGTCTAGCATTCCATTCATAGAGAGTTCAGTAATCCTGTCCCAGAAAGAAATGAGGAAAGTCTGGGATGGCCTGTTCTTGAGGAAGCCCCACTGGCTCTTTGCAATCACTGCTTCCTTTCACAAAGTTTACCAACTGTTTTCTTCAATGGTAGTTCTAGAGTTTTTCCAAGAACCAAAGCCAAGCTCACCTGTCCAGAGTCTGCAGGCACTGTCTTCTTCCCATTTCTGAAGGAGAAGTTTCCTTTCTCTAATATTGTGGCACTTTTCCCATTTTCCATCTGTTTATTATTTTAGAGTCCAGTGATGTTCCTCATCTGGGCCAGATGATTTGAACTCATCTAGGACATCTGGGTGCTTCTCACCATCTCCTTCCTTATCTTGGATATCCTCCCACTATTCATTTTTGCTCTTCACTTTTGTTGTTCACAAAGGTCTTTCTCCCTGACCAAGAAAACAAGAGGAAAAAATTGAGCAGCATTTCCTTCTTCCTGTGGTCATCATCCCATCCTCTCTAAAGGTCTTCTCTCTCCTTTGATCCTGCTTTCCCCTCCCAATATAGATTTAAAAAAAACCCCTCAAAACCTTTTTGTTGTCTTTAACTTCCCAGACTAGCCTCATAGCTCATTCTGAGCATCAGGAACTGTAACACAATTTTAATGTAACTTTTGTTTTATTTTTTTGTTAGTTAACAAGCATTAACTTTTTCTTCTTCCCACCTCCCCCATTAGAAAAAAAGAAAAGAAAAACAAACTCCTGCAACACATATGCATGTGATAGTTAAGCAAAACTAATTCTTCTGTTGGCCAAGCATAAAAATATGTATCTCATTCTGTACCCTCACCTTTCTGCCAGGAGGTGATCAGCATGCTTTATTGCTGGACCTCTGGAATTGTTCATTAGATTGGTCAGAGTTGTTCTAAATATTTCCTTCAGTTGAGGTATGATAGATTTTGCTTCGGCCTCTTATTTTAACTTTGTGTAAATCTTTATGTTTCAAGTGTGTTTCTTGCAAACATATTATTGGATTCTGTTTTCTAACCCAGTCTGCTATCCTCTTCCATTTTATGGCTGAGTTCATCCCATTCACATTCACAATTGTGCCCATTAATTGTGTATTTCTTTTCTGTAGTCTATCATACTCTTCACTCTCGTGGCTTCCCACCCCCTCTTTATAAAGAAAAAGAGGGAGATGAAAAAGTAGTGTGCTCAGCACTCAGGTTCTAGATTTGGTGCAATGAGCTTCCATTCCCCTGAACCTTTTCTCTTACCAGAGCCCAATCACAGGTTCTTAGCTTATCCTACCTGGGGAAATCTAAGAAAAAGTCATTTTTTCCAGCCCAGGTCAGCATAAGACGACAGAGAGATCTATGGATATTTCAATGTATCAAACATTTCAGGTCCTGTGACTTAGGGTCCCTACCAACTTTGGCATTCTGTATTCTATCTTCTAAGTCAGTTATTCATCTAACATCAATTAAATGTTTACTATGCAGATTTTATTGAGCAGGAGGTATGGCATGATCAGACTTATTCTTTAGAAGATCAATTTGACAGTTACATGCAGGGTGGCCTGGAGTGAGGAGGGAGGCCAGCTACCAGGTTATTTCACTAGTCAAAGTGTGAGAGGTTGAGGATGAGGACTCATTTCAGGCTGGTGGCAGCATTAGAAGAGAGGAGGGAAAAAATGAGAGATCTATGGAGGTGCAAACAAGAAGACTCAGCCATGTTAAATATGTGGGGTGAGTACAAGTGAAGAATGAGGATGACACCTAGGTTGGGGGCACCCTTGACCATTATAAAACCCCTCTCAGCGCTGGCCTCCTGTGTTCTCAGCTCAGAACCCTTCTGAGTTAGAAGTCTATGGACGCAGCCCCACCTGTAGCCCATTGTCCCAGCAGCAGATTCAGAGGTCTGGTTCCAGGCTCAGCCCGGTGCCCTCCATCACTGAGTCATGCTTCTCTCTCTTATTTGTTCCCCTTTGTAGGAAGGAAAGATCACCTCCGTGCAAGTACTCACATGTTCGGGCCCAAACAAGTTCCTACTCGGCCTTCAAAGGAGACAAGAAGAGCTCTCTGAATCACAAAGATCACTCCCAGTCTTCATAAAGGCCCAGAGGATGCTGGCAGGGGTCGGGGGAAGGGTCACCCTTTGGAGCCAGCAGAGGCGAGAGTGTCCCAAAGGAGGGTCCCAAGAGAGAAGCCCTCCTTCATTTCTCACATGAGGATTTCTGAAATGATAAGTAGCCTGGAAAGAAAGGGGAGAATTGAAAGGGGGTGGGGAAAGGACACACAAATATTTATACTGATTCAAATACTGGCCAGCCAAAAAGAGAGGCTACCTACCTGACCCAAGAAAGGGGTACGTGTATGTGTGTGTATGTGTGTATGCATGTATATGCATACTTACATACATGTATATGTGTATATTTACATACATATACACTTATTATAGAGATACATATACACATGTATATGTACATATACTACATACGCATACGCTGAAGAGTAATGGGATTACAGGCCACACTCAGGTTGTATATAAGCCAAATTATGGCCTACATTTGGACAAATATGGCAGAAGTTTACTCCTGACTTTTCCTTTCACTGATAATAAATTGAATGCAGACCTTGAGTCCATTTGCTGCCAAGCCAATAGAATCCAAATGATATTTTCTGTAGCAAGATGACCCACAATTCCCAGAGCTGCATACAGAAATCTCACTGAGCTCTCTGGACCCCCCCTCTTTCCATAATGTACAGCCCCATGGCCACAAGACAATGGGTCGGCCCAAAGCAAACACTGGCCCAGAGGTTCTGGCTTTCCCTGCTCCCCTCTCCTTCCTACAGGCCTGAGCAGAGTCGGAGAGAGGCTGATCCCCTTCTCGGGGCTAGTGGCTTCAGCTGCTGCTGCCTGGCTACCCTCCCAGCTCAGCTGACCTGGTTACCTTGGTGGGGGGAGAGAGACAACATTAGCTATCCTCACATTAGCTATCCACTGGGTCAATGGATCAAACTTTCCCCTTTCCTTCCAGAGCTTTTTAAAGTTCATATGTTGCTATGAATTGTTAGTTTCTTAAGCAAAGGATGCTGGCTACTGCAGCTTTGTTGACTTCTAGATGGGGCTCCCTAGCATGAAGCTCCCTCCCGCCTCCCTGACCCTGCAAATGCTTCCCTGAAAGATGCTACTGAGGTCCCTGGGAAGCTTATTTCAAATATTGGCTACAGAGAAATCCAAGATTGGTGGGCCCTTCAACAGGTTTCTTTTGTTACTCATCTATCCCTGGGTATCCTGAGATCAATGCATAGCCTTAGCACAGATGGGGTCTGGCACCGGTGCCTGTTTCCATACCTCATTGGCAGAATCAGGGTGGGATGGGGAAGTGATTGTCACTGGAAAAGATTGGAGAATAGGAAAAGGAACAATCCTTCCCACATACCCCTCCCCTGTGCCATGTTTGGAGGAGAGAGTTGAATGACAACAAAAAAATCCAAAGCCCCCTTCTCCATTCTCCTTCCCAAGGTGGCAGGGGTTAAGTGCTGGATCTTTTTTTCTGCAAGGGAAAGTGCCTTAGTATGATGAATGTGGCCTCAGCAGCTGCTGGCGGCTCCCTGTCTGGGTAAGCAGCGAGATGAGTAATTGTGACAGCCGATAATTAAAATGACCTCACAGAGACATGGATTAGGAGAAGTGCCAGGAAGCAGGGTGGGGATTGGAGAACGGGTCCTTTGAATTCAGACCGCATTTGTGGACAGCTCCTGTTGGGCCCATGTCCCTATATTTCTGTTGAAGATGTTGTTCAAAGTTAGTTATAGAAATTGAGAGAGAAATTTATTTTAAGTGTTTTCCTCTTGCATGATGGTTTTTAAACATTGATGCCAAGAGTCCTATGTTTACGGGCTCAAAAACACCTGGCTGTGTGTGCCGCCCATCTCAGAGGGGCCTTATACTGGAGGAAGTAGAAATAAAGGGGTTTGTGCACCAGCTGACTATCCGTGAGTCTTCCTTCCCTCATCTCCTTCAGATGTTTTCATCAATCCCTCAACTCACATTTAGAGTTGGCCCCCAATTAACGAAGGGAACGCCTCCTAACACTCTGCTAACAAATTTCTGGACAAGAGGCCTGTTCAGAACCCATCTAGAGTATTATGTTTGTTTCAAGATACCACATTTGGGGATGGGTGCTTATTAACTGGAATAACCAGGATGTGGGAGAGAAGGCTTGAACCCGTCCAGCCCTCCATCCACCCTTACCCATTCATCTATCCAGCATCCATTTATCCATTCATCCGGTCATTTGCTAAATGCTGACTGTGTTCACAATTCTGCACTAGATGCTGAGGGAGATTTGAAGTTTGGATGGCATGCCCTGCCCTCAAGAAGGTTTTGGTCTGGTTATAATAGGACCGGATGAGGGAAATTAGTATACTGTATTGAGCCTACATGAGAGAGGACTCTGGGGAACATGGCAGCCATCTCCAAGCATTTGAAAGGCTATGTGCAGAAAGTATGGCTCCTGGAGACAGAACTAGGAGATTAAGGTGAGGAGGATGCTGCCAATGTCAAAGTTTCTCATAATCAGAACTAAAGGGTTGAAGGCAGGAGTCCAAGATCATTTCTCCCACTTCCAGGATCCTAAGTCCAGCCCTGGCCCTCTTCAGTCACAAAAGGACAGACCCCCTTCTCCTCACACCTCAGGACATCTCATCCACTGCACATATATGCAAGTGGCAACCCAACTTTGAGCCCTAGGGTCTGCCTCCACCTCCCCAGGTCACAGGCAAACCCACCATTTTGGTGGCAAACATAGACCTGTAAATCCCACTCTGGAGCATGAAACTTGAGCCTGGACCCAACAGGCTGGGGCTCAGTGGGGGTGAAGATGGGGGGCAAGCTAAAGAAGAGCAATTGTACCTAGCTACAGCATCTCATTCAGGAAACCTAAATAAGCGTCTTAAGGGCCTATGCCCATCCTTGCTCCAGCTTGGAACATGCCTCGTGTGTCCTTGGCCTGGCCAGGTCTGACCTGACCTTGGGTTCCAATCTCTTCCCCAAAGAAACTCAGAATTGCAGAGCTGGAAGGGACCCAACAGGCACCAATCCAACCCCAGTCTGCCAATCTCTAAAGCATCAGGGCCCAGCCCCAAGCAGTTCATACCTTAGTGTTACCTCACTCAAAGTGAGAACCTGAAAAGGCCTTAGCCTAAAAAGGCCAGGGTCTCTCACTGCATCCTGGGCCATCTCCAGTCATCCTGGTGAATATCTGGTCACTGGACCCAGATGGCTCTGGAGGAGAAAGTGATGCTGGTGACCCTGCACAGCCCTCCCTCACTCAAATCAAAGTCAACTACGAGTCACGTCATCATTTCCCTGATGTCATGGTCCTCTTCTAGAATGAAGGACAAACCGAACTCTGATACAACTTAGCTACGTGTCCTGAGTCCCTCCTTGTGTCCCCTCCTTAAATACCGCCTTTCTTGTATAACCGAACCCGACATCCTGGTCACTCCCTCTCACTAATGGTATAGATGTTATACTTGTGACCCCGTTTCACGCTCAGACAGGAACCTGTGACCACTGCTTCTCTGGTTCCAGTAACCACCGAAACCAAGACAATAGAGATGAGCTCAGAAGCTGTTGCCAAGCTGCTGGTGACCTTAGGACAGCAAACAGTGATTATGCACCTCCTGTGTGCCAAACGTAGTAATAGGGGATGGAGACATAAAGCCAAAACCCCACATAGTCCCTGCCTCTGGACCTTACATCCTATCAGAGAGCACAAAGATGAGATGACAAAGATCCTGGTAGGGAGTGAAAAGGTCAAGAGAATGGTCTCAATAGTCAAGGCAAATTTGAGAAATGAGAGGTCAGCTGGGAGGATTAAGGAAGACTTCCGGAGGAGGCGAGAGCCAAGCTGAGTGTTGAAGGAAAACAGAGACTCGAAGAGGTTCACGTGGCTGGGACATAGTGTAGTGTGATTAGCGTGAGCATCGCCTCCATCCAACCATCGGCATGTGCCCTCTATGCCCAAGACCTCCAGCAGCTTGCAGAACGGCACAGTACACCAAGTTCAGAGGTAAATAGACATGGGGAAAGCTTGCAAGGAGGAATGCCAGACCCCACTGCTCTCCCCCAAAGAAGCATAACTTCTCTTATGTCTTCCTTCGAGTAGAAAGGGCTGCTTTACAGGCACCTGCCCAGAGCTTCAGACTCTTCCTGCTTCTCTCTCTGTTAGCTGAGGGAGTTCTGGAATAGGTGGGCATCTGCTTAATGCCCTCCTTAGGGCTAGTGCTCACACTTGTAACCTTCCTGCTCCCACAGCCCAGCTGCCCTGGCTGTCTTAGACTTGCAGTGTGGTGTAGTGGTCAGAGAGCTAGATTTAATCCTGACCCTGTAGGTAACCGTATGACCTTGGGTGAGTCATTTCCCTTGTCTCTAAAATGGGGATAGTAATCCTTTACTCCCTATCTGACAGGAGTATTGTGTCATGAGAAAAGTGAGTTAACTTTTAACAAGCCATAGAATTGGGAGCTTGTTTTATTAGTATGTTAACACAGACCCCAATTGATCAGGGTCTCAGTGTAACAAGAGGGTCTGAGGTTTCCCCTGGTGACCTCTAATGTTCTTTTAAAGCAATATTTGTAGTAAGGTTACAAGCTGAAGCCCAAAGCCTTGGGGAGACTCCAGTGAGGTATATGAACTCACTTCTCCTGCCCCTTCCCCAAAGACTAGATTCTTTTCTTGGGCAACTGCCAGTCAGACCATTTCATTTAGATTAACAGCTGTCTGAGTACGTGGGCCAGGGACTGAAAACATGATAAATATTTGATGTTGATTATAAAGAGACAGCTCCTGGAGAGGCCTGGCTGGATCACTCTTATTCCCAATTTCTTCACTGTGCCCTTGGTCTTGCTCTGGACTCCTCTTTCCCCACTCCCGCCTGGTGCCCACCTGCCTGCCCTGAAGAGAGCTCTGGAGGCCTGGAAGCTGGCTGCCTCCCCAGCTCTGGGTCTGGGGAAGGGCCCCAAGCCAGGGAGGAGGAGAGGTGGCATCAGGGGGTGAGTCGGGGTGGCGGGCAAGGCAGGACTCCCTAGATGGCTGATGAAGATAGGAAGGGATGGCTCCTGCCTCTTGCTGTCCTGCAAGACACCCCCAGCAGCAGCTTCCCCAACCTAATGGCCTCCCAGGGATCCTCTCACTTTGCACCAAGGCCTTTTACAAGATCAGTGAGAACACACCAGGGCTCCAAAACCTTAGGAGAGAAGAGTCAGGTAACCTGGGTTCTAGTCTCAGCTCTTCCATTAACTTGTTCTATGATCAAGCCCCACCCCCTCCTGGGCCTCAGTTTCCCTGTCTTTAAAATGAGGCTGAACATGATGGGACTGAAGGGCCCATTCACTCTGAAATTCCATGAATCTGTAAGAAGACGGGGCAGTAAGCCAAATGAAGCTCGATGAAGGAGGTGGAGGTGTTTAATCTAGGTACGAAAGACTTGGGGCTCACACGAGAGCTGCTTCCAGGTATCTGAAGGACTCTTAGAGCAAGAATCTAAAGGACAAAGAGGACAGCACGAGATGGAAGTGCCCAAGATGCGTCCTAATGCCAAGTTGTCGGAATGGATTTTTCAGTTCACTTCATAGAATCTCTGATGGTCAATAAATAAATTGACCTGTATTTTCTAGTCTCCCATCACAGAAACACAGAATTTCTGAATTATCAGGGACCTCGGGAGTTTCTGAGTTCACCTAGAATGGAACAAGAATCTTTCCTAGAACATAGTGGTGACCCAGCTTCTGGCGGAAGACCTCCAAGGAAGCCTGTGCTATCCTGGGACTGCTCTCATGTGTCGGGAGCTTCTCTTGACATCCAGCTAAATTGGCCTCTGCCACAGCTGCCTTCCCCACTGCTCCTGGTTTTGTCCTCTGGGGCCAGGTACGCCCAGGCTGATCCCTCCTCTACACAATGTGGGGTAACTCTCACGTTCCCCCCTGAGTCTTCTCCAGGCTGAACGTGCCCAGTTCCTTCAACTGATGCACCAAGGAAGATCAGGAAGTTCACGTCAGCCTTCTCTTGCCATTCTAACTTGTCAGTATGTTTTGGGGGGTCCTCAGCTTCCTCCTTCCTTTATAATAAGGTGAGCACAGTGATTTACCCGAACAATTCACCAAACACCAATCTGGGGTCTGTTACTGGCTGCTCTCTACTCTCCTTACTGATGTCATAGTGTGTGTTTGGGTAGGGGGGAAGAAAGGGACAATCAACTGATATCCGCCCCCCCCCCCCGCCCCAGCCCAGAATGTCGTCACAGACAACAAGGTGTTATACAAAATGTATAAAGAGCAAAAATAATCCCAGGAAGTAAAGGGGCAGCCAACAGAGGTGCTAACACAGGTGGCGTGGTTTGTCCTTCCTTCTCAAAGAGGACCATGACATCAGGAAGATGATGCCACAACTTGCAGTTGAAAACCTCCAACTTTGATCATGTGAAATTGAAGTTTTTGCACAAACAAATTTGATGCATCTAGGATACTCAATCAGTGAACATGCATATGTGCCAGACACTGTGCTAAATTCTGGGGACTCGAAAAGGGGAAAAAGATAATCCCAAACTAGACTGGGAAAAGAGAAACATCTGCATATCAGATTTCTCTGGTAAGGGTTTGCTATCCAAGGTTTATGGATAACACATGCCTATCTGACTATATATGCACACACCTGTATAACCCAAAACTATTCCCTAAGAGATAAGTGGCCAAAGGACATAAACAAACTGTTCTCAAAAGAATTACAAATTATTCACTATTATATGATAGAATGTTCCAGATCACTAATAATAAGAGAAATGCAAACCAAAACCAACTACTAGTTAGTTAGGAAAGATGACAGAAGATGGGGAGGGTTAACATTGCAGGGATCATGGGAATACAGGTATTCTAATACATTGTTGGTGGAACTGTAGATTGGTACAACCATTCTGGAAAGCAATTTGGAATTATGCCAATAATGTAACTAAGGGGCAGCTAGGTGGTGTAGTGAGTAGAGCACCGGCCCTGGAGTCAGGAGGACCTGAGTTCAAATCCAGTCTCAGACACTTGACACATTTACTAGCTGTGTGACCTTGGGCAAGTCACCTAACCCTAATTGCTCTGCCAAAAAGCAAAAATAAATAAATAATGTGGCTAAAATGTCCATATCTTTTTTTATTCAATTTTATTTTAGTTTCAGTTCTAAATTCTCTCCCTCACTTAGTGAGAAGGCAAGAAAAACAAAACCAATCGCTACATACACACACACACACACATAATCATGCAAAATAAATGTCCATATTAGATATGTTCCAAGAAAAAAAAAGTCAAGGAAAACAAAGAGAAGAAAATATACTTCAATCTGCACTCTTAGTCCATTAATTGTCTGGAGGTGGATACTATGTTTCATTATGCATCCCTTGGAAATGTGGCTGGTCATTGTGTCGATCAGAGTTGGTAAGTCTTTCAAAAGTTTATCTTTACAATTTTGAGTTATCATATAAATCGTTCTCCTGATTCTGCTCATTTCACTTTGCATCAGTTTATACAAGTCTTCCCAGGTTTTTCTGAAGTCCCCCTATTCATTATTTCTTACAGCACAATAATAATTGCATTGAATTCATATACCATAACCTGTCCAGTCATTCCCTGATTGATGGACAACCCCCCAATTTCCAATTCTCTGCCACCACAAAAGAGCTGCTATAAATATTTTTGTACGTGAGTCATTTTCCTCTTTTCTTTCATTTTTTTGAACACACTTCCAAATCCCTTTCCAGAATGGTGGGATTAGTTTCACAGCTTCATGAACAGTGCATTAGATTGCCTATTTTCCCACCTCCCTTCCTTTTTTGTCATCTTAGCTAATCTAGTGGGTATGAGGTGGTACCCCAGAGTTGTTTTAATTTGCATTTCTCTAACTATTAGTGATTTAGAATATTTTTCATATGACTATTGATAACTTGGATTTTTTTTCTCTTTAAAAACAGCCTATTCAGAACCTTTGTCTGTACCCTTTGGCCCAACAGGGCTAAACATCTAGCCCAAAGAGGTCATTGGCAAAGGGAAGGGCTTAATATTTCTTCATAGCAGCACTTTTTGTGGTAGCAAAGAACTGGAAATAAAGCAAATGTTAACAAATTGGGGAATGGCTGGATGAATTGTGGTTTGTGAGTGTAATGGAATCTTACTATGCTGTAAGAAATGATGAATAAGAATAATTCAAAGAGGGGAAGACTTTGGTGAAAGGATGCTGAGCAAAGTCAGCAGAGCCAAGAAAACAATACACAGGATAAGGACAGTAATGTAGATGAAAGGAACAACCTTCACGAAACAACTGAAGATAAACGTTGGTAAATCATAGAGAGATATGAGAAGATATCTCCTCTTCCTTCCCCTCTTCATCCTTTGCAGAGGCAGGGCACCCACAGGTGGGGAATATTGTAG
Source organism: Trichosurus vulpecula (assembly GCF_011100635.1). Lineage (NCBI taxonomy): Eukaryota > Metazoa > Chordata > Mammalia > Diprotodontia > Phalangeridae > Trichosurus > Trichosurus vulpecula. The sequence goes on from NC_050576.1 coordinate 30,799,295, forward strand.
ATAAGGTAAGATTTTCTCCATATATTTATCAGTTTTCCCCTCCCCTCTCCCTCTTTTCCTTTTCTTAAAAAAAAATTCTTTGTGATACAGAGTGGAACTCTGGGAAAGGGCAGGGGAAGGATCCAGGGAAAATGTAGGTAATGAAAAAACAGAGAAAAATCAATAAAATCTATTTTAAAAAAAATAAAGAAAAAGCTCCCTGGTTCCCCTTTAGGAAGCATTTTCTCCTTGATGGGATTAGGAGGGCAGCAGGCTATCATTTGGCAGAAGATTGGCCACCACGCCGCTGGTTATCTTTAAAGGCTTGTTTGCCAAGCTCTGTGGTCAGAGGAGACTGGGAACAGCTTTGTGGAGCTTGGCCCCTTCCTCATCAGTGGCAGCAGACAACTTTCTCCTAGTTTGTCTTTCCATTGTATCCACTGCTATAGCCAACCATTGACTGATAGCACTGATAGAAGATCTGCACATGTTTGGGGTAGACCCCCCCCCCAACTGACCAACGGGTTCGAGGGCCATCAGTTGCCTTGTTTAGCCCATCTGCCAAGGCAGCTTACCAAGGTGTGTCCACTGCCCATGCTACAGCTTCTTGGAGCCTCAAGTGGGAGTTGGATGAATCAGGCGGACACCAAAGGTGGATGAGCATCCGTGAAAAGGACTGGACAAGCCCTCAGCCCAGAGGGGCTCTTCCTCTCTAAGCACCTCATGCACCCACTTAGGCATGGATGGGTGGACTGGATGAACATTGAGGTCCCTGCCAGCTCTGACATTCCAGAGGCTGCACCAGGTGGTCCCCTGCCCTGCCTCGGTGTCTGTAGCTGTCATTGTATCAGCCGGGAGGGCAGCTTTAGCATGAGCTCCTGTGAGGTGGGTTTCCTAAACTTCTAATTACAGGCAGTTAGGTGGTGGAATGGATAGAGCATTGAATCTACAGTCAGGGAGACCTGGTTAAAATCATACCTCACACACTTGCTAGCTGTGAGACCCTGGGCAAGTCAACCACCACCTCCCTCGCTTTCCTTAGCTGTAAAATGAGAGTCATAACCTCCCTGTGAGGAACAAAAACGGCAGTATTTGTGAAGCACTTAGCACAGTGCTTGGCAAACAGCAGGTGCTTAATAAGTGCTAATTTCCTTTCCTTCCTCCCTTAAGTCCTGGGCTATTGTGCCTCCTTGACTTTTCACTGGGGGTGAGGGTGAGGGTCAGGGATGGTGATGGAGGATGATAATAGCCACTGCCCCCTCCCCGGGCTTGTGAGGATCAAATTACTGAAATCAGAGGCCTTTGGAAGGCCTGTAATGTCTAGATTAAATATTTCCTTGACTAGACAGCGATTCTCTCTTGATAGTCAATGTAACTGGTTTCTCTTTAGTCATTTTTCAGTTGTTTCTGACTCTCCATGACCCCATTTGGGGTTTTCTTGGCAAAGATACTGGAGCAGTTTCCTGTTTCCTTCTGCTCATTTTACAGATGAGGAAACAGAAGCAAACAGGGGGAAGTGACTTGCCCAGGGTCACACAGCTAGTGAGTGTCTGAGACTGGATTTGAACTCAAGAAGATGAATTTTCCTGACTTCTGGCCGGGCACTCTGTGCTCTGTGGCTCCACCTAGTGGCCCTGATTTCTTTAAACCTTTAGTTTTGTGGGTTGATTTTTGTTTTTTTCCCCCTGTGGGTTGTTTTAGAGATGAAAATCACTAGACTTCCATGAACTAAGTTTCTTTTTGCTTTCAACTTTGGTGTCACTGTCTCTGAAGAGGAGGTTCATTCAACCTCTGCTCTGTTCAGTAAAAAGAGGACTGAAGTGTGGGGATTAGAGATCAATCCTCCAGGGAAAGGGTCCAGCTCCCTTCCTGAGTTTTAACTTCCCACTCCCTGCAACCTTAATCCTTTGTGGCAAGGAGTTCACACGGCAATATTCTTTCCAACAGCCAAAACACAAAATCACAGATTTATTGTTGAAAGAGACCTTAGAGGTACTGGAATTCAACCCCTGAAACATGGAGAGATTAAGTGACTTACCCAAAGTCACACACCTAATAAGTGTCTGGGGCAGAATTCGAACCCAGTTCCTCCTGGCTTCAGATCCAGTGATCTATCTAGTACACCCTTCTGCCTTTCCTCAATTGTTCTCTCTTCCCCTTTAGTTCCCAAACACTTAAGTCCCTCAAGAGCAGGCTAGATGACCAAGTGATGGAGGTGTTGTAGGGAAGAATCCTGTTCAGGCACAGATCAGATCAGATGCCTCTGAAGTACTTCTATCTTGGAGTCTGGGATTTTGAACTTAAACTTTGAAACCCAGGATTACAGACAGATTGAGGTGATAGCTAACTAGCTAGCTAGCTAAAGAAGTAAACGGACAGATGGACAGATAGATACATAGATAGGTAGGTAGGTAGGTAGGCAGATAGATAATCAGTACATTAGGCACCTCCACATGTTAGGCATTGTTAAGATGTGTCTAAACAGTAATACTCCCAACAACGTCTCTGTCCAGTAGTCAATCTCTACATGGAGACCCCGAGGGAAGGGAGCTTCCTCCCTCCCAAGGCATCCTATCCCATATTTGAAAAGTTCTCATTTTTAGGCAGTTTGTTCTGACATCCAGCCTGAATCTGCCTCTGCAAATTCTACCCAAAGCACGCAGTCCTGTTCTCTTGGGGGCAGACTTGGAAAGCTAGTCCCTCTTCCCCAAGATAGGCCTTCAAATACCTAGTCTTCTTTTCCTCAGGCTAGAAAGGAAAAGGTCCTTCAAATGGTCTGGATGTGATAGAATCTTCTGCTTCCATCTTCACTCCTGCTCGTCTGAGTCTTTTCTAATTGTGGTGCTCAGATCTGGTCTCCTCTGAGTGTGAAGTAGCCAGAGTAGAAGGTAGAGGGACTGTCCATTCCCCTGTCCTGGACATGATGCGTTTCTTACTTTGGCCAGGAGAGCATGTGCTGCCATGTTACTCTGGTGACTCATACTCAACTTATCATACACTAAAGCTCTCAGATCTTTTTCCCATGAACCCCACACGTCTCCTATTCTGTATATGGGAACTTGATTTTTTTTTTATTCCAAGAGTACACCCTTATATTTGTGCTTATTAAATTCCATCTTTTAAATACATGTCATCATTCAAGGTGTCACCAGTCCCTTCCAGTTTCCTGTCATCTCTATGTTCAACAAGTATGCCATCAGGGTCATTGATAAAAACGTCCATAGGAATGGGCCAGGCACACATCCCTGGGGCACTCCTGTAGAGATTACTTTGCAAATGGACATCAAACTCGTTCTTTGGGTCCATCCATTCAACCAAATTCAAGTGCACCTAATTAGCTTCCTGCCCAGCCCTCATATGTCCATCTGGTCCACCTGGGCCGTCATTCCAACATTTCCTTGACCTGACCACAGCTTCCCTCCCCTCCTCCATCATCATCATCATCACCATCATCATCATCACTATTATCTCGATAGCTTCAATATATCTAGTGCTTTAAAGGCTGCAAAGCGCTGTACCTATACTACCTCATTTGCTCTTCACGTCAACCCTGTGAGAGGAGACGCTGTTATTATTCCCATTTTATAGATGGAGAAACTGAGACTGAGTGTGTAAGTGATTTGCCCAGGGTCATACAAATAGGTAATTGTCTGAGGTTGGAGCCAAATCCAGGCCTTCCGTTACTCCACCCACTGCACCAGGTAGCTGCCTCAAGAAAGAGAACAAGGTAAGTCTGGCATGAATACCCAGACACACGTAATGAGTTCATACTGGCTTTTAGTGATGACCAGCCAATTGGTCATTGTTCTAGGATTTGGTTAGGAGGTCAAGCTCACTGACCTCAATTTGCACATTCTGCCCTCTTCTCTTTTGGGAATACAGAGATACTTGCCCTCCTCTGCTCTGGAATCTCTCTCCCATTCTTCAGGAAGCAATGGGTTCAAGGTCATGAACGTGGAACGTGCCAGTTTTTTCAGTCCCACACAATATGGGGCTACAGACCTAACCTCTTCAAGCACATCGAGGTCATTTCTCAGCATCTTCTCTTCAGTTTTAACACCCTTCTCCTTCTTTCCTTCCCATTTTCCTTGGCTGAGAAAACAGAATCGAAATAAACATTTGGTTCAGTCTTATTGCCATCATCCATTATCATCGTCCCCACCCATGCCCAATAGCAGGCCCTACCCTCCTCTCATCCTCTGTTTTGCCCTGAAAAACAAACAAGCAAACAAGAGAAACATTTCTGTCATCCTTGGAATGACTCACCTGATTAGTCTGGGCTTTCCCACACCTGACACTAATCTTACAGGAACGTTCCACTCTCCTTATTTCATTCCGTTACCTGCTTTGGCTACCATCTTCCATATATATCTTTTAAAAATCTAAGGTGAGGGTGAGTACCCTGTGCAGTCACATCCCATGTGACAAGCATATTCTTAAAATTAAATAGATATCACACGAAAGAAGGATTGGACTTATCCTTTTGGTCTCAGAAGACAGAATTAGGAAGGAGCTCTTGGTAAATGTTTGAGGCAATATTCCAGTCATGGGCCCCATCTCAAGTCTCAATGACATCTATAAGGTGCTCTCCTTACATAGGGTCTCCTCTTCTGTTTGTAGAGGGTCTTTCTCTGTTGTGGTCCCTCTTGAGGATCCCAAGTCTGATAGATTGCTGTGCATGGTTTTCTATACTTAGAGTATTTGTGCATAAGCATCTATGGCCCTGTGTTCTACTACAGGCCCTCTTTTTGGGACATTGTATCCCATGAATGGAGGCAGCCTAGCAGACTATTGGGGTACTTGGAGTTGAGAGAAATGATTATTAATAACCAATGATTTGGGGAGGTTCAGATTTACCCCTTTTCCTCTTATTGCATTTCAAGACCTCAGTCTTTGAGGTCGAGGTAACCTTCTCCTCTATCCAAATCTCACCCAGGTGGGGCAGCCATTGTGTTCTGCTCAGCTTTGGCTGGGGATAAATTCTTTGAATAGATTGCCCAAGGCTGAGCCAACCTAGAAGTAAATAACATAATCAAAGTTCAGATTCAGCCCCTCACCGTAATATTCATTCTCTCACTAATCGTTAGCCAATCAGAGTTGATAGTCACCCTTGGGGACACTCCTCTTCCAAAAGGGTATATAAGCCATGAGCTGGTAGCCATGATGGTCTTTGGTCTGAGAAAGAGACAGCTAAATGATCATCCTTTTATTAAAATGCTGGCATTACTAAGAAAATGATTAAATTGCCCAGAAATTGTGTCTCTCTGACCTTTTTAAATGATACAGAGTCAGGAAGACTTAGGATGGAATCCTACCTGTGTTACCTTGGGGGTGTCATTTAATCTGTGTCTCAGCCAGAGGACTTAGAATATAGAACAATAGAACTGGGGGGAGGGGGAGAACCTAGAGACCATCTTATCTCAATCTCAATCCATCATAGGGGGAAACTGAGAGAAAAAGAGAGAGAGGGAGAGAGGGGGAGAGAGAGAGAGAGAGAGAGAGAGACAAAGAGAGAGAGAGAGAGAGAGGATTTGACCAATGTAATACTGTAATAAACAGAGCCAGGATTGAAACCAAGGTCATCTGACTCCAGGTTTGTTTTTTGACTACATCATGTTGCTTCTAATGTTTGACATACTGTTCTTAACATCCCTGGGAGGGGGAAGGGCAGCACAGGACTTATTATCCCCATTTCATAGAGGAGGAAACTGAGGCCTTGAATGGGATTATGGAAATAAAACACTCAGAGGAGTGCTTGGACATTCTGAGGCTGTGTGGATGCCATCCAAGCATCCCCTAGCTGCCCACCTCCTTCCATTCCTGGGCCAAGCCTCACTCTGGTATGAGGGCAAAAATCTGCCGGGGCTGCACATTCATAGGGCTGTGATAATACTTGTTTATTAGCAAAATGCATCTGATCCAAGCAGCCTCTGTGATGAGCTCATTACCCATCAATTTAATTAGCCGATTTACATTGAATTTACATTTCAATTAATGTCTTTAGCAACAAAGCCTCGGCCTAAATAGGGTGATTGCCCGGTAGGCACAATGTGTGAGAATAAATGGGCACATTCTGCTGGAGAATTCTTATTTTCCATTTTTTATTGCCATAAATAACTGGAATCATTACTGCTCTTTGGGGGCACGTACCGGGTTCCTTCTGGGCCTAATTAGAAAGACTTAGTACCTCATTAAGCAAAATGGTTTTGGAGGCACAGAAAAACATTCTTCCAATCGTGACTCATTAGTTTCAACAGAAGAAGGGGAGCCCAGGGAAGGGGCACTTCTGTTAGAGGGACCCTAGTGTCCGGGGTCCAGCACACAGATTGGCTAAGAGCTCTTCCACAGCTTCTTTGGCAAGTCAATGCAGCCGTAGAGCACAGCGTCTTCTCTGGCTAAACTGCTTGCTCTGTGGCCTGTGAACCCCATCAGCAGTGCTAACAGACTGTTTAGAAGGGTGGTGGCTTTGTACTTGAATCAGGAAAGCAAACAAGCAGCTGGTGCCCAGAGGATTTCCATGGTCACTCTACTCCAGTCTTCTTCCAGATGCCATCTTTATCATCCGGGCCACTAGGATGGACAGTTAGGTCAGTTCATGTCTAGTAGGGTGGTCTTCTAGCTGATGATAACAGCAGGCCTGGCAGTCTCATGGTCCTTCCCAACCAGAATATTGAGGGAAGGCCACAAATGATAAGATCTCAAAGCTGGAAGTGACATTAAAGGGCACTTGGCCCAAACTGTCCTTGAACGAGGAACCTTGACAACATCCCCAGCCAGTGGCCCTCTATAGTCTCTGTCTGAAGACCTCCAGCGGTAGCCAATTCATTATCAATAGTCAACCATCCACAAGCCACGTGCCAGGCATTGTGCTGTGCTGGAGATAGAAATACAATAAATGAGACCATTCATATTTGAAAAGGGAATTACAAATTTTGTAGCGTGGTCGTTGTTAGGAAGCGCACGTTTACACCAAGACTAAGTCTGCCTCTCAGCAGGTTTTGCCTGTTGGAGCAAAGAAAAACAAGGCCAATCTCTCAGCCATATGAGACCCTGTCAAAAATCTATAAGGAGAAGAAGCGTGGCTCAGGTGGAAAAATACGGCTCTAGAAATCAGGAAGAGCTGGGTTTGAATCTCGCCTCAGATACCTGCTCACTGTGTGATTCTCAGAAAATCACCAGAAAATCTGAATCTCAGTTCTCTCATCTGAAAAATGGGTATCATGATAACACTCACCCCTGAGTTGTGAGGATCAGGTGTGATTACAGAAACCTTAAAGTGTTTTATAAATATGTTATTGCTGTCATACTGTTGTTAGATACTTAAACACAGCTCTACACATCTCTCTAAGCCTTCTCTTCTCCAGGCTAAACATTCCTAATTCTTTTGACTTAATTCTTGCATTTCCTAGTCCCTAGTCTCTTTATCATCCTGGCCAGTTAATCAATGTATACTCTAAAATATGGTACTCAAAATTAGTCAGAAAACTCTTGGCATTTTCTGGCCAGGGCAGGTCCATTGGGGTAAATAAGGTGGCACAGTGGATCAAATGCTGGTTGTGGAATCAGGAAGACCTGAGTTCAAATCTAGCCTCAACTATTTACTAGCTGCATGATTCTGGGCAAGTCACTTAAGTTCTGTCTGCTTCAGCTTCTTCCTCTGTAAAGTGGAGATAATAATAGCCCACAATGATAAGATGACAAAACAAGATATTTGTAAAGCACTTTGCAAGCCTTAACACGACATGTGAATGCTAGCTATCGTTACTATCACTGTTGTCATGATCATTGCCTCTCTCATTTCAACCTCCCCTAGTCCCTCTCATCCAGGATGTCTGGAGAAGGTCATGACTAAACCTTCTCTTATCATGGGCTCACAGAGCTAGAAGATACCTGAGAGATGGCCTGGCCCAGCCCCCTCATTCACAGAGGAAGGTTTAAGAAGACTCCTTGTAGCTCCCTCAAAGTGATTCACAAAGATAAAATAAGAGTGCATGGAAAGCTTTTTGTGAACCTTAAACACTCTAGAACTAGCAGCGACTTCTCATCATCAATATACTTGCAGGGTATTCCAAGGTGAAATCTTCATTAGGAGATGAAGGTCTTCACCAGAAGCTCCCTGTGCTAATGAAACTATAGGACTGGTTAAAATAATGGCCAAGGAACATATACTGATGGGTGAACTTTCTAAGTTGTTCATCCAACTGCATGTTGTCATCTAACATTTATGCATAACTAACATTTAGATAGCACCTACTGTGTGCCAGGTACTGTGCTAAGTGCCTCTTTTGATCCTTACCACAAACCTGGGAGGGAGGTACTATTAGGACCCCAATTTTACAGATAAGGAAACTGAGGCAAAGAGAAGTTAATTGACTTGCCCAGGGTCACATAACTAGAAAATATATGAGGCCAGATGTGAACTCAAGTCTTCCTGACTCTGGGCCCAGTTTTCTATGCATTGTACCACCTATCTGTCCCTAACCAGTACAACATGCATTCTTCAACCACTTGGTTTGCTCTGTGTGGATAGGCTGGTCAATCTCTTTTGAATGATTATGGATGTCTTCCTTGGAGCTCTATGATATTACTCAGCTTGATGCAACCAACAAGACACCATCTGCAAACAGGAACTGAGGTCCCAGCTGTGGGCTCTGGGGTGTGGATACCAAGTTCATGCTTGTAGAAGCCTGGGTTTTATTGAAATAGATAGGGCTATTTTCTCAAACACTCTGGCTCTCTCCCCCACCTCCACCCCACAAACCCAAAGCCTTGGGAAAAGTTGAGTAAGTCTTAGTTAGGCTCAGATGTAGTTACTTCCCAAAAGGGAATAGAAAGGTATTCGATGAACAGTGCAGATTAGGGGTAGAGGAGCTCTTTCTTTCCCCATACAAAAGAAATACTTCAAACAAAAAAGACACATAAGCACTCATTGACAAAGGCTTAAAGCATGAGAGAATAAACCAAACTCCTACTGTGTTCTCCTGAGAAGTGGATACTTAAAATGTAAAAACACAGAGCACTTAGTGGGACTGAAAGAAGATGCATTTCACCTGTCTTTCACACTGGCTGAATGACTTCCTTAAGGTCAATGATTACTGACCAAACAGATCAGGGTTTGGATTCCTTATCCCTTCTTCTTGTCTTCTCTGAGAAGGAAAATGTTGCTGAACTCCCAGCTGCTGCCAATCAATCCTAGCTGAGGGACCCAGGAGCCCTTGATATCTTAAAGTCATAATGTTGTCTCTGAGTTTAGAAATGTCTGTCTCAGGATTACTGTTCAGTCACCCATGCTCAGGAAAAGAAACACAAAAAGGAGAAGGCTGGGGGCTGAGGCTCAGGATTATCTAGGCAGCCTGTGTATTCTGAAGGTGGAGGGGAGAGGGAGAGGGCTGCCTCTCCTTACCACACCAAAAAGGGGAGGAGAGAGAGACAGAGGCAGAGAGTTTCATATCACATTATTCAGAGAGAGAATGAAGAGAGGACATTAGGGGTGGAGTCACTCTGTGGTACCAAAATCGAGTGAGACACGCCACAGAGTATAAGTTTTAAACAGAGAATTTATTAGCTGGTGACCATTCGGGGTTTCACCCAAATCCAAATGGCCCCAAGTTAGGGTGGAGGAGTAGCTTAAATAGAAAATACAGGGTACAGAGGTTAATTATCTCTTGGAACTTACAGGCCAGGTCACAGGCTGGGGGGAACAGGAACAAAGGTCCTGACACATCAAAAGATTCTGACAAGTTATCATTAAGTGGGATAATCTTATTGACATTCCTTGGTGGAGTAACGGAGCCCCAGGGACATTTGCTAAATGCCAAAAGGTCTGAGTCCATTCTTTATTATGCAAACTGGGGTTTTCTCAGGGGTCTCCTTAGCAATAACTGATTTTCCAGTACCACAACTCCTATGAAGGTATACATACTGGGTAGGCAGCTTTCCATGCCTCAGTGGCCATTCTTCTTGGATCCAACATCCTCCCCCTCAGTGACAAACTGCCGGCATAGGGTGGGCAGGCAAGTATGCATCACTAAGGAGAAAATCAATTGAAGAAATCATAGATTTATTTGAGTATTTCAAGCATCTGAATATTATTATTATTACCCCAATCAAGGAAAGAATGTCTACTTTCCTGACAATGAGTTTTTCAGCCACTGACTGAAGACTTCTAATGACAGAGAGCTCACTACCTTGTGAAGCTGCTCATTTCACTTTTTATTATTGTTCAGTAGCATCTGAGTCTTTGTGACCCCATTTGGGGATTTCTTGGCAAAGATACTGGAGCGGTTTGCCATTTCTTTCTCCAGCCCATTTTACAGATGAGGAAACTGAGGTAAACAGGGCTAAGTGACTTGCCGAGGGTCAAAGTAAATAAGTGTTAATAATCTGGATTTGAACTCAGGTCCTCCTGACTGTGGGCCTGGCACTCTATCCACTGTGCCACCTAGCTGCCCTATTTCACTTTTAGGCAGCTCCAATAGTAAATTTTGCTTTACATCACTCTACAATCTGACTGTCCAGAACGTCCATCCCCTGCTTCCCAGTTCTGCTCTATGTGGCCAAGCAGGACAACTTAAATACCACCTCCATTTGACAGCCCTTCAAATACCTGAAGACAGTTCTCACATTCCATGCCAAATCTTCTTTCCTCCAGGCTAAAAATCCCCATTTCCTCCAACTACTTTCCTCCAACTAGTCTTCACAGGGTATGATTTCCAGAGCTTTCTCCATTCTGGTCATCTCTCTCTTTTATTCCTCAAATCTGGTCCCCAGAAATGAATAACACACTCCAGATGTGGTCTGACGAGGACAGAGGATAACTATAGCATTACCCAGCCTATTCTGAGCTCTAGGACTTTTATGGCTGCAGTTTAGGTGGGAAGTAGTAGATAGAAATCTGGCCTCTCAATCGACAGGACAGCAACCCCACCTCTGACTCGTGCTGGGTGTACAACCCTGGGCCAGTCATAACATCTCAGGTTTTGAGGCAAATCTGTCAGACTCTGTGTTGGTAATCAAAATGGGCTCCTTAGCACTTAGTTCAACAAGTGCCCTTGAAGAGTTTGGCCTTTGTTTCCTTTGATTAATTCAGTGTCTTTGATTGAGTCTTACTAGGTGGTAAGCCACAGACCCAAACCCTTATTAGGTGTAAAACCTTAGTGGGTGTGGATTGACAACTAAGGTGGGGCTAACTCCAGGGAGGGCCTAGTTTACATGTCTGGGAGAGCAGAGGCTTTTAGACCACGTGGGTTTAAGTCCGCCTCTTTGTGACAATTCTAGGTCACAAGTGGGTGAGTCGCATGTGTGACTCACCCCTGACACTGAAAAAGATATAAAAACCAGGGGTTGGCTGTCTGTTCTTTGGAGCTCCTCCTTACAGCAGTGGTGGTGAGTGACTCTGGACCAGCCCTTGTTCTGAGCTCCTAGGCTGAACCTAGATGTTGGTAACTATGAATTGTATTGGGTCTGTCTGTTGATGTTTGTATTTTGTTTGTATTTTATTCTGAAGTTCATGGTGCTGTCTTTTTCTCCTGAACTAAGTGAATGCTGTCTGTATGCTGAATTAAAGTAAGCTTGTCAACCCCTTCAACCTTGCTTTCCTTATTAAAGCAGATCAAAAGAACCTGTGCTTTCCCAGCATGCCAGCAGCTTTCTGGGTGCTGGCTGTGGGTGGATCTTACCCCCCACAGAAGCTGCTAGCTGGATTGTTGAAACAGACTCACTGAGAACAACCTATACCCATTAAAGGGTCCAGTCTGAAAATAAAAAGGTATGACTTATGAGTCAGTGTTAAGAAGCAGGATCTTAGAAATCAGAGAAAGTTTGAATCTTAGTTCCAAAACTTACTAGCTATGTGAACTTAGAATGTTACCTTTTCCCCTCTCAGATCATTGTTGATTTTGGAGAGAGTAGCTTCAGCCTCATGATGATGTCAGAAACCAGAGAGGAGAGAGTTTAGAACTGAGTGAGAGGAGAGGAAGTAGAGGGACTAATTGTAGATGGCTTTCTCAAGGGCTTCAACCACAAAATGGAGAAGAGATATATGATAATTGCTAGCAGACATGGACAGATCATGTCAGTTTTGTTTTGTTTTAGAATGAGGGAGACATGGGCAGCAGGGAAGCAGCCAGTAAACAGGGGGAGATTGAAGATAAGGGAGAGAGTGGGGGAGACAATCTGTCCCAGCAGGAATCTGATTCCCAGTAGGAATCAGAATGGAATGGGGTCACTTGTGCAGGTAGAGGGGTTTGCCTTGACAAATAGGTCAAATCTTTATGTGAGACAATGGTGAAAGAAAAGAAAGTGGCAGAAGGCACATGAGTGATATAAAGTGAGGAGGAGAAAAGGAGAGGGAGCTCCCAGCAAATGACTTCAATTTTTTCAGTGAAATATCAGGCAAAGTTCTCAACCGAAAGGGTGAAGGGAGGGGGAGCCATGAGAGGGTTGAGAAGGGATGCAGAGGTGTGGAAGAGCTGCTTCAGAGAATGGGAGAGTGAGTCATATGAAAGGATTGCCTTGCTTCAGTGAGGGACCACTTAAGATTATGTAACATAAATTTGTAATGGACCCAGTCAGCACAGTTTCCCGGCTTTCTCTAGTTCCATCAAGCAGCAGGATAGGAGGGCCAATCTCTGCCCAAAGGTTAACAAGTTGAAGCATTTTGTCCATAATTTGTCCATAACCCGGGGCTTGTTCAATTAATAATCAACATAATTAAGCTTCCTAAAGTGGCAAGGGAAGAAAAAAACAAGGGAAAACCCTAAGTGCCCTAAATTATTAATAATAACATTCATTATTGCCCTGAACATTTATTGTAACATTTGCCCTGAACTAAAAAAAAATAAAATTAACCTCTCTAGCAACACCTAGAAGCTACACTGATAATCATTGCTACCTATCTCATCTTCTCCTTCCCTTCCTCCTTCTTTTCAATCTTGTATGAGGAGGGCATGTCCTATCACACACTTGAGGATCAAAGGATGGAAGAAGGACTTTTGAATCACCTCTCAAGGAAAAAGAAATGCAGAAACAACAGAGTCTGTCTGGCTCAGTCAGTCAATAAGCAGCTTCTATGTGTCAGGTATTGTACTAAGCACTGAGGATTCAAAGAAAGGCAAAAGATAGGCTCTTCTCTCAAGGAGCTCACAGTTTAATGGGGGGGCACAAAATACAAACAACTAGATATAAACTAGCAATTGGCAAGATCAATTGAAAATAATTGACAGAGGGAAGTGGCAGGCATCAAAGAGGATCAGGAAAGGTTTCTCATAGAAGGTGGGATTTTGTCTGGGATTTGAAGGACACCCTGGAAGCCAGATGGCAGAGATGAGAGGGAAAATTCCGGGAATGGGGGACAGCCAGTAAAAATGGCTGGAGACAGGAGAGGGAGGGTCTTGTTCCAGAAACAGCAATAAGGCCGGTTTCACTGGATCGCAGAGTATATGAAGGGGTGGGGTGGAGGTGGGTGCATTGTAAGGTTAAGATTACTGATTACTAAAAAGGTAGGAGGAGGTCTAGTGTTAGTGAGCCTTGATCATGGATGGGGATGGGGATGGGGAGGTGCAGCCAGGGAGGCTATGTCATCGGGAGGGAGCCAGGTCTCAGAGAGTACGAGAAGATGGAAGGAGTGGGATAAAGGCAAGTTTGTTATGTGTAGAGGAGGCATTCCAGAGAGCACAATGGAAGGGGTGGGTAGTTTTAAAGTGAGACATTAATGGGGTTGTAATGGAGGGAATAGGAATTAGGGTGCACTCGGTGGAGCCAGAGAACCTGCCAGGGGAGCAGAATCATTGGGATGGGGAGGTATGATTGTTCGTCATTGACCAAGGTAGGTTATTAATGCCACTAAGGGTTTTGCCTCAAGTTGATGTCCTCTCAGGGCCTTAGGTAGCTCTGATGAGGAGACAAATAGAGGGAACAGAACGAATGGTGTCACTCCCCTTCCGACAAAGCATGAGACCAGGCACAATGGAATGACTTCACATCCTAAAATTTCTGCACAGTCACCTGACATTATGAGAATTTTCCCAGACTTGGACAGGAACAAGAGCACATGGGCAAAAGTCAGCAACTCTGATTTTCAAAGATATATTTTCAAAGAAGATATGTGTTATGATAAACTTTGCTCTTCTCAGCCACACAATGATCCAAGACAATTCCAAAAGACTCATGATGGAAAATGCCATCCACATCCAGAGAAAGAACTATGGAGTTTGAATGCAGATTGAAGCATACAATTTTCACTAGCTTTTTGTCTTTTCTTTCTCATGGTTTTTCCCCTTTTGTTCAGATTCTTTTTTCACAACATGACAAATGTTGAAATATGTTTAACATGATTGTACATGTATAACCTATATCAGATTGCTTGCCTTCTTGGGGAGGGTGAGGGAAGGGAGGGAGGGAGAAAGATTTGGAAGTCAAAATTTTATGAAAATGAATGTTGAAAACTATCTTTATATGTAATTAGAAAAAATAAAATACTATTAAGAAAAAAAGAATATATGTGTTACGGCTAAGTCAAGTCAATAAATATTTATGAAGTGCCTACTACGTGCCAGGCTCTGTGCTAAGCGTTGGAAATACAAATATGAAAAAGACAGTTCTGTCTCTCAAGTAGCTTACAATCTAATGGGGGAATATAACACACAAAAAGAAGCTGAAAAGGAGAGAGGGGAACTAGGAGAACCAGCACAAGGGCATGATGTTCATGATGCTGAAATCAAGCAGAGGAGCTGATGGAAAATGACTCTGAACCTTCTCTAAAGGAAGGCTTTGGGAGGAGTTTCTTACTCTACCCTTTAGCCCTCCAATCAAAGGGAAGAGGAAACTAAGGGTTCTGAGAAGGTGTTGATTAACTCCATGCTTCATGATGAGGAGGTTGTGAGCTTTTCTTGGGGGAGGCAGAATGTTCAGAAACAGAGCTGCTGATGGGAAATGGTGAGATCTTGGTTACAATGCCGCTGAAACTGTCCAGAATCTCCTGTGAACCCTGGGATGATAGCTTAGTGTCAGGTTCTGTGATTTGTGGTCTAAGGAACGAATTCTTTGTTTCCTGTCAGCACTTCCTGAAGATTCTCAGTCCTTCATGGGCTAGATGGGCTTCAAAAAGCAGACAACTCAGAGCAATCTTTGGGCAATAAAGAACCTTCTCAGATGCTTGTCCTTGGAAGCCTTGCCTTATACTCCACTGTGCCCCCATAGCTCCTTGGCACTCACAGTGCAAGTAGGTTGATAATCTTGCTTTAATCCATTCAATGCTTATTCACTGGACAAAATTTCATACTATGAAAGGTAATAGGTTGACATGGGATGTAGTGAGTTCTCCACCACTATAGGTATTCAAGTGCAGTATGGATGACCACCTACTTGTTGGATGGTTCTTGGTCAAGTATAATTTGCTCCAGATGGCCTCTACGGCCCCTTCTTACTCTGAGGTTCTATGAGTTCCTCTCCCTATAAGTTCAAGTCTTCAGACAAGTTAGGATGTGGCAATGCTCCAATTCTGCTCCACCCTTTAAAGCTATCAGGTTTGAGTTCCTGGACATAGTTAATGTCTTTGATTTCCTCCCCTGTGGCATACAAATATCCTTGATGTCCTCCTCTGTAACATGGAAATAATATTTATATGACCTACCTTTTAAGTCATTAATAGAAAGGTCCTTGTAACCCATAAAATCTTCCAGAAATGCCTTGTTATTCCTTTCATTACTATTATAGTTATCTTCCTGGCCATACTGAGTCTCAGAATACCCATACCCTAGTCTCCCAGTCCCACTGCCATACAGACACAGCTGGACCATAGTATATTCGATATTAAAAGAAGAAATAAAGGAGAAACAGAAGCAGAAAAGTAGACAGCCCATAATGATAACAGTACTGGATTTAGAGTCAGAAGACCAGAATTTGAAGCCCAGATCTGTGTTTATGGGCTATGTGACCTTGGGAAAATCACTTCCCCTTTCTGAGTCTCAATTTCTTCAATAACTAAGGGTCTTTTCCGACTGTCAGTCTTGAGCGCTAAGTACCCCATGAACTACTCAGAGGCCGTTCAGTCCTCTGCTCAGTGGTCAACAATTCAAAAGGCGATAAATTTGGAGAATGGAATGCAGTGCAATCTGAAGAAACCAAATTAAACCTGCCTTAATGAACGAAAATCTGATGCATTCCTTGGATATTGGTTGATCCACTTGTGACCTCTTCAGACATTCAGGGAAGGCTATAACCAAAGTCCCAAAGTTGTGCTACTCTTGTCAGGGAGCAGGTGATAGAAGGAGAAGAAGAAATTGAAGTTTTTGAAGTTTCTTGGAATTCTTTTCTACACCTCTCCCTTGGCAACATCCCTCCTACAGTTTTAAGCATCATCTTCACAAACGACTTCCATATCTCAACCTCCAATCCTGACCTCTCTTCTGAGCTCCAAACCTACTGAGGCATTATAGCATAGTAGAAAGGATCTAAAGAACTCAAATTCAATCCCTAACTCTGCCATTTGTCACCTATGGGACCTTGGGCAAGTCACTCTTCTCTCTGGGCCTCAGTTTCCTCGTCTGTAAAATGAGGTCAGGCTCTTTAAGGTCACTCTAAATCTATGGCCTTATAGTCTCTATTTGCTGATACAACTTCTCTATGTGGATATTCCATCAGCATACTAAATGCTATCTCTCTCTTTTTTTAACCAATATCTGATTGTTTTGATGACTGCTACTTTATAATATGGCCTGAGATCTGGAAGTGCTGTTCCTCCTTCATCCTCACTTCTTTGCATCATTTCCCTCAATATTCTAAATCTTTTGTTTTTCCAAATGAAATTTTGTTATTATTTTATAAAACTCTGAAAAGCATTCCCTTGATAAATTGATTAGCATAACATTGGAAGTATAAATTGATTTTGGTAGTACTGTCAGTTTTATTATATTGGCACAGTCTAGCCATGAGCACTGAATATTCCCCTAGCCAATTAAGTAGTTCTTTGTTTCTTTAAGTTGTGCTTTGTAATTGAATTTACACAAGTCTTTTTTTGTGTGTGTGCTTTGGGAAGTTGATACCCAGATAGTTTATCTATTTTGTAGTCATTTGGAATGGGATTTCCCTTTCTATTACTGTTTCTTGTATTATTATCACATAGACATGATGTTGATTTTTGAATTTTCTGCAACTTTGCTAAAGCTATTGTTTCACTTAGTATCTTTGCTGATTCTTTAGAGTTTTCCAAGTAAACCATCATATCATCAGCAAACAATCTTTTATCACTTTTTTTACCTATTATTATTCTTTTAATTCCTTTCTTTTGTCTTATTGTTATTGATAACATTTCTAGATCTATATAAAATAATGGTGGGGAAAGTGGGCATCTGTGTTTCACTCCTATATTTATTGGAAAAGATTTTAGTATGTTTCCATTCCATTTGATACTTGCCTTTTATGATATTTTTAAAATCTACGCCTATACTTATGGCAGCTAGGTGGCATAGTGAATAGAGTGCCAGGCCTGGAGTCAGGAACTCCTGACTTCAAATTCAGCCTGACACACTTATTACCTGTGAGACCCTGGGCAAGTCACTTCACCCTGTCTGCCTCAGTTTCTCATCCATAAAATGAGCTGGGGAAGGAAACGGCAAACCATTCCAGTAACTTTGCGAAGAAAATCCCAAATGGGGTCACAGAGTTGAACACAACTGAAAAATGACTAAATGACAACATTACCTATACTTTGTAGGGTTTTTAGCATAAATGTGTTGTACTTTGACAAAGATTTTTTCTGAGTCTATTGATATGATCATATGGTTTTGGATGTTTTGGTTTTTAATATGATTATGTTGATCTAAGAAGTTTTGTGGTTGTTTTTAAATTATTTACCATATAGGCATTGAGGGAGATACATAGATTAGTGGATGGTAGAGGTAAAGGAAAATGGTGTTCAGTTTGCCTGAGCTCTACCAGGTTGGTCAGAGTCTTCATCCACTGAAACCATAAAGAACCACAGTGAGCAGAGTGGGAGATGAGCCTCATCACTAGCAAACTTTGCCAAGGCAGGGAATCCCAGCAGGTTGCCTCCCTCCTTTCCCCTTCCTTCTCTCTTCCCTCCCTCCCTTCTCCTCCCATTCCATTGGAAATGATGGAGACTTAAATCTAACCTGCCCCTCCCACCCATTTCCTTTAAAACCGTTTCATTAGTTCTTTAAATCTAGCTTGCTGTAGGTAAAAGATGAAACCTATTTTAATTGTTCTGGGTGTATATCTTCAATCGCATTTAGATAACGTAACCAGGCAAGCTTTTGGCTGTTTGGTTACACTGGATTTAACTGGCTGGGAAGCTACTTCTCAGATTGGTGGTTAGGTGCCACCTGGGAGCATGCCAAACTTATTTGGTTTTTTTAATAATTCTGTGAAGTTCTACAAGCAGAGTTTGAACTGAATTGGAGGTGACTAGACTGTTATAATATGAGTGTGGCTCTTAAATCTCCAATCTAGACCAGAGAGAGAGAGTTGGCTGTAGAACCCTTTGGGCAAAAAATCTACAAGCTAATGGGTGGTGGAGAGGGGGCCACAGGAAGGCAAAGGTTTGCCTTCTTGTAATAATGATAATAGTTTCATATAATAATAATTATTATAACTATATAATATTAGTGATAACTAACAGTAATAATAAGGATAATTATTAATAATAATAATGATAACTAACAGTAATAATAAGAATAATTATTATTAATAATAACTAACAATAATAAAGATAATTAATAATAATAGTGATAACTAACAATAATAAGGATAGTTATTATTAATAATAATGATAACTAACAGTAATAATAAGGATAAATATTAATAATAATGCTAACAGTAATAATAAGGATAACTATTAATAATAATAGTGATAACTAACAGTAATAATAATGATAACTGGCATTTAGATAGCCCTTACTATGTGCCAGGCACTGTACTAAGCACTTTATAAAAATTATCTTATTTGAGCCTCACAACAATCATGGGAAGTGGGAGTTGTTAATATCCCCATTTTACAGCTGCGAAACTGAGGCAAGCAGAAAGTAAGTGACTTACCTTGGGTCACACAGCTAGAAAGTGTTTGTATTTGAATTCAGGTCTTCCTGACTCCAGGCCAAGCTCTCTATCCACTATGTCACTGAGCTACCAGTAAGAAGACATAATTGTAGTCTTGGAGGAGTTCGTTCTGACTCTTTATCTGGAGGGCGGGTAAGACTGAGGCTTGAGTGAGGTATCTCAGTGGCTAAAGTGGCTAAACCTGGAGTCAGAAAGCCCCAAATTCAATTTCTGCCTCAACATTTATTAGCTGTATGACCCTGGACAAGTCACTTAACCTCTCTATGTTTGTTTCTTCATCTGTAAAGTGGGGTTAATAATAGCACCTACCTCCCGGGGTGGTTGTGAGGATTGAGTGGGGTAATATATGGAAAGTACTTGGCAAACCTGAAAGTGCTATATTATATAAATGTGAGTTTTAATTATCATTTTCTCCTTGTCTTTTCCTCTTTCAGTTTACCTTCTTTTGGTTAGTTTTGCCCAACTCCAGTCAAATACACACACACACACACACACACACACACACACACACACACTTTTTTTTGTTCTTGTTAGGTGCACTTTATTCATGAACAAGAGACAAGAGTCTTTCATTCCTTTATTTTAATATGAGGCTGAGAAATCTCAATCCTGTTCCATCTAGCATAGCACATGGCACATGGCACATGGGAAATACTTTTAAAACACTTGCTTGATTTTGAGGCACTAACTTCTTGACTCACAATTGACTTTCCAAATCTGTTCTTCCATCCAAATCTCTTGTCTTCAGTGAGGAGCAGCCATAAAAACACTGCCTCTGAACCTGAGGGCTTTTTGCCTATGATTTTGCAATTCTTGGTAAAACTTCCTTCTTTCTGAGTAATATGAGGTTGTGGCAGCAGCAGATGGCAGCAGCAGCTTGGTGTAGGAGCAGCAACCATTGAGGCAGATAACAGCTGTAGCAGATGGAAGCTGCAGAAAAGATGGAAGTGACAGCTTTGGATCCAAGGAAGAAAGGCAACCATGGAGGCAGAATGGAGCAGCAGCTATGGGGCACAATCCCTTGCTGAGAGATGGAGTCACCAGAGGTGAGCTGGAGACATCCATGGATTACTTCCTCTCCCTCTGGCATGCTAGCCAGTGAGATACTGCATCCCTTGATTTATATTGGGCAGGAGGGGAGGAAAGGAAATTCTAGCACTTGATTTTTCTTTCGTTATCTACTTTTCTATTTATGTTTCCTGCCTAGTCTGTTGGTAGAGATGGTATTGAATGGGGGCTCAAACCATATTCATATGATGTGATTTCCTGAAATAACTCACATGAAGCTTGAGGCAGCAATGGCTTACAGAGTTGAGTGAGATCCTTGTTAGTCTGAATTGAACATTTCTGAGAGTAAAGGACACTTCACAGAAGCTAATGTAAGGCCTAATATGGAAATGTTTTGCATGAGTGCACAAATGTAATCTACTTCAAATTGCTTGCCTTCCCAAGGAGGGGGAAGAGGAGGGAAGGAGGGAGATAATATGGAACTCAGAATTCATTTATTTTTTAAATAGTATTTTATTTTCCCCCAATTACATGTTAAAACAATTTTTACATTAAAAAAGTTTAGAGTTCTAAATTCTATCCCTTCCTTCCCTAATTTGGTAAACAATCTGATATAGGTTATACATGTGGAATTCAGAATTTTAAAAAGGTGAATGTTAAAAATTTTTGTTTACATGCAGTTGAGGAAAAATAAAATAAAAATTAAATATTAAAAGAGGTTAATGCAAGGAGGTTAAGCAGAGCATCTAAGGTCCAGCAACCCCATCACACACTATATCTGGTAACTCAGCACCTCCTGAACTCATCCACTCAATGTCTGTTCTGTCTCTTTGGCAATTAGCCATGTGTTATCTGATGTTTTAACCCCCATTTTTTTGGGTCTCTCTCCCAGGCTGGGCCCAGGATATATCCAGTAACTTGCCCTGAAGATGTTACTGTTTTTTTAGAGGGGGGAAGACAGGGCAATTGGGATTAAGTGACTTGCCCAAGGCCACACAGCTAGTAAGTGTGTCAAGTGTCTGAGACCGAATTTGATCTCAGTTCCTGACTTTCTGGGCCGGTGCTCTACTCACTATGCCACCTAGCTGCCCCTGAAGATGTTACTATTGAGCAAATCTAATCCCATTTACTGCCACCCATGCTAAAATCAAAGATGGTACATGGCACTATATTACCCACAGTTCCTGAGATCTCCCTCAATGATCTCTGTCCAACAGAGATGTCTCTCTCCCTGACACAGAAGAGCCGTTCTACTCGTGGGAAGTCACTGGTGGTGTTATCCAGGCAGTCCTCGGGATCTTTGAATGTAATATATCTTGGGATCCCAAACTTACTATGAGGTTGGTGGGGCAAAAGCCTCGGACCAGGCACCCGTGCTCCTAAGAGCACATGTCTTGTGTTGTTTCAGGAAAATTTCATCAATATGTATTTAATATTAGACGTCTGTCCCCCAGACAATGGGGATTGGCAAGTGTGGCCATGGTACACAAGATGCTGCGTGGTAGGATGGATGGTGGTAAGGATGATGTGCTTATGGGAGGGGGAGATAGACACAACTATTTCCTCTGGCTTTTTTTTTTCTGCTAGGGATGAGTATCCTGGGCAGTGACATAGAGACTTGTCTATGCTGGAAAAGCACACCTTGGCCCTTCCCAAACATGGGGGTTCATTGGGCTCTGAGCCAGTGACTGGAAACAACTGAAGCTGCTACATATATCTCTGTCATAGCAGCCAACCTGATTGTGAGGCTCAAAGTTCCACCTCCTTAAATCTTTATGGCATGTCACAGTACACCCATCTCTGAGAGGCTTGGCGCTGTCCCTGGCTCTAGTGCTGATTTTGTCTAGAGTTCTCAGCTTTCCAGATGCCTCTCCCTCCAATCTGTCATCAGAGTCTTATTCCAGTATACTGGAAGAGTGGATTTCAGACTTTGGTGCCCAGCAATAGTTATTCCCTCCATCGGCTGCTCATTTCTTCATTTTGCCCATGGGTGCCATCTCTGGTAGTCTTCATCATGGCAGATGCATCGTCCTCACACAACAGTCGCTTCAAATGACATTTCTTGCCATAAACTATTAGATTTTTTAGCACAAACTAGATCCTATATCCCAGTTCTCCCTTCTGGACCTTGAGTTTCATGGAGGCAAGGATTGTATCTGATGTAAACTTTGTATTGTCTCCCACTCCCCTTGCTGCCCCAGTCCATCCTCTACATTGCAGACAATTCTGAAGAGTATTTGTTGAATGAATGAAACCTTGGACTCACACAAGTGTACAAGATGAAAAGTGAAGGTATTTTGTGGGATACACCATGGAAGTATAAAACTTTGGGGGCGAAAGTATCCTTAGAGATTATCCAGTCCCGCCTACTCATTTTACAAAGGAAGAAACTGAAATGTAGAAGGAGGAGGGACTTTTCAAGGTCTTAAAGATAGTAAGCAGCAGAGCTAGGATTCAAATCCAAATGGTCTGTCTCACAAGCTGTGCTCTTTCCACTCCACCATGCTATGGGACTATTTATGCTCCTTCTCTCATTTCTTTCTGCCCTTCTGCTTGCCTCCCCCATTCCTCTTCTTTCCCACTCTCACTTCACTGACTTCCCCAACCTGGATGGACAAAGAGTAAGTATTGAATAAATTCCTGTTGGTTGCTGTTGTTGTTGTCTCCAAGTTCTTGAGTGACTGTGATAAGATGAAAGAAGGAGATTTTTTCTGATTGGCCTCAGAGGATGGATCCAAACTTAGTCTTGAAGTTAGGAAATGTTGTTTTGACCAATGAGAACTGTCTCAAAATGGAAGCTGCCACAGGTGGTAGTGAGTTCCTCATCAACGTAGGTCTCCAAGTAATGCTGGATCACCATCTATTGGAGACGTTGCTGAGAGAATTCCTGCTCAAATGTGGGCTGGACCAGATATCTCTGAGATTCCCTTACTACTGAGGTTTGGGGAATCTCTCACCATGAGCTTTCTTGAGTTATATGGCCTTGGCTTCAGCTCTAATGTGACATCTCACTAGAAATGGGTGTTTTTGCTTCTTTAGTGGGAGTTCATTTGTTGGCACTGGATGAAAAGCCTTCTAGGATCAATGTATCCAGGCATCTAGCTGTGCTCTGTGGTTAAAGGCAGCAGTGATGATTCAGTCTGGATTTCTACTGTGAGAGATAGGCTTTAAATCTTTCCTGCCTGGCTCCTTTCTCAGGTCTTTTGTACTTTTCATGCCCTTTGGGCTTGAATGTACCTTCCCAGGTCTTTTCTCATGTCCTTTGGGCCTGAGTGTACCTTCTTAGTGTACCTTCTCATGCCCTTTGGGCTTACTAAAGAGTTCCAGAGCCAGTCTCTTTTTGGGGGAACTGAGTCCCCAGCAGTGGGGAAGCAAATATAGTGCTTCACCCCTATCTTCTGTCTCTCTCTCCCTAATCTCCAGAAGAGCTAGGGTAATTCCAGGGCTGTGGTTAATGTTGAGATAAGATTAAAACATTCACAATAAACAGTGCTCTGTGTCTTAGATTCCTTGGAGTGACTATTAGAACTGTGTTCTTTCTTCTTCCCTCTGGCATGGTAATCCTTCTGTCTCCTCCTTCTCATGCCTCTCTCTCTTGCTCTTTTCTCCCCTTCTTCCTTTAATTAGATGAAAGGTTTGTAGTTATGTATGTGGTTAACTTGGGTATGAGTCCCACCTCAGACTCATACTGTGTGACCCTTGGCAAGTCTCTTAACCTCTCTGAACATCTGGTTCCTCAGTTGTAAAATTAGGATAATAATGCCAACTACCTTTTAAGGTTGTCATAAGGATAAATAAGATAATATCTGAAAAGTAGTGCAGTGCAAATTCAAAAGTGTCAATACTATATGCAAATGAACCACTGACTTCCCTATCTCCTTTTTCCTTCCTCATCTCCTCCTCCCTTGTCTTTCCTAATTCTCTTTTCATTCTTTCTTCTATTTCCTTTATCCTTTAAAGTTTGTTAATGGTTCTACACTACCAGGGACTTTAGAAGTCATCTACTCCAACCCTTGCATTGTACGCATGATGAAACTGAAGTGCAGAGAGAAGAGTTTTGCCCAAGGTCTGTCCCTGTTTCTCTTTCTTTTTCTACATCTCTCTTTATTTTTAAGCTTTTATTCATATCTTCCGTTGCTGATATTATTATTATTGTTGTTGTTGTTGTTATTGGTCTTTTATTTTCAGTCAGGACCAATGACATCATGAAGGTGATGTCTTGACTTGCACTTGAATTGGATTTAAGTGAGGCAGAGCCGTGCAAAGTCATTGGCCCCACTGTCTCCTCTAGAGTCATTAGAGCCCAATGGCAAGACAAAAGGCAAGATGACTGGTGATGGCCCAGCAAAGGCAGAGTGTATTTACCTAAGTATGCCTCCCCTCCAGACAGCTCTCCGATATGACAAATAGTATGTTTTTAGAGAGGATCTCCTTCCCCAGCATAACCGATCAATACATCAAAAAGTCTGAAAAAAATGTGCGATGTGTAACTCTTGTGAACCTCTACGAAGGGGTCAATTGGGTGTCCTCTTATTTCTCTGCTGTAACGGGCAAGTTAGAGCCGACTCCTGCCCTCCTTGGACCTCTGCATCCAGGGCCTGCCGAGGTAAACTCAGGGCCCTGAGATATGGGAGGAGCAGGAAGGGACTAGGAGGGAGGGTCTTGCCTTTGTTGCCAACGTGGAACTTCCAGCTCTTTGTCTGAGCTTGCCAGAGCACATGGAACTTCTGGTTCTTTGTCTGGACTTGCTAAGACCACATGGAGTTTCTGGTTCTTTGTCTGGACCTGCCAGACCACAGGGAACTTTGGGAGAGTTCAGGAAAAGTAGGGGAGGAGAGGAGGTGGAACCGGGGTGGTCCTATTACCTATGTATCCAAAGATTATACCTATGTAACCATAAACTGTACCCACATAACCAAAGAATGTACCTACGTAACCAAAGATATAAAAATTTGCTACTAACTTGAATAAATCAGAGTTACTTACCACCTTCAGCTCCTACCCCATTCATTGTCCGTGAGATCAGGTCCTTTGCTGGACAGAGGCCTGGGTATTAGGGGATAACAGACCCCAACAAGTTGGGTGTTGGGGTAGAGGACCCCAACACTCTGCATTTGAGTCCTGCTTGGTTTTTGTAATTTTCTTACATTTCCTTTGGATTTTTTTGTTGTTATTTCCATTTACATAATTGTAGTCACAGTGTATGTTGTTTTCTTGGCTCTGCTTACTTCACTATGCATCAGTTCATGGAGATCTTCCCATGCTTCTCTTCATCATACATATAATTTCTTACAGCACAGTAGTATTCCATTCCTCAGACACTTACTAGGCATCCTAAACAAGTCACTTGATGCTTTTTGCCTCAGTTTCCACATCTGTAAAATGAGCTAGAGAAGAAAATGGCAAACCACTTCAGTATCTTTGCTAAGAAAACCCTAAATGGGGTCATGAAGAGTCAGATACAAATGAAAAATGATTGAACAACAATAAAGTATCCCATTATATTCTTAAACCACAATAAATTTAACCATTCCCCAGTTGATGGGCATCTACTTTATTTTCAATTCTTAAACATCACAAAAATATGCTGTTATAAATATTTTGGGGTATATGAAGAGTTTCTTCTGATCAATGGCTTCCTTGGAGTATAAGCCCAGCAGTGGAATCTCTGGTTCAAAGTATGTGGATATTTTAGTCACTTTATTTGCATAATTCCAAATTGTTTTCCAAAATGGCTATACCATCTGACAGCTCCACCAATACTATATGAGTGTCCCTATCCATCTCCACCCCTCCAGCATTGACTTGCCATTTTTTGGGTCATTTTTGCTGATTTTCAGGGTGTGAGATGAAACCTCAGGGTTGTTTTGATTTGCACTTCTATTACTAGTAATTTGGAGCATTTTTCATGTGGTTGTGAACACTTTGCCATTCACTTCTTCTTTTGAGAACTGTTTGTTCATGTCCTTTGACTACTTATTCTGTCTCTGTCTATGTCTTTCTCTAACCTACTACCATCCTTCCCTTCTCTCCCTTTTCTTTCTTTCCATTCCCTTCTTTTTACTCCCTCACCTTTCCCTTTCCTTTTTATCTCTCCCCTTTTCTTTCTATTCTTTCTGCTTTTCTCCTCTCTGTCCCCCTCTCACTTTTCACTGCTTTTTCCCTCCTTATTTATTCCTTATTCTTCCTTCTTTTGTTTCTCTCTCACATACTCTCCAGGCACTCTGTGCCCCCAGGCCTGATACAACCTGGAGACACACATACACCTGTGTGAGTCACCCAATTCACCCATCCATCAAACAACATGTATTTTTAAAAAAAAAATATTTATTTTTAGTATTCAACATTCACTTCGTTCATTCACAACATTCCACTCCCCCACCCCAATATGGCATACAATTTGACATGGGCCCTACACATACATTCATATTGAGCCTATTTTCACATTAGTTATGTTGTAAAGAAGAATTAGAACCAATGAGAGAAACCACAAGAAAGAAGAAACAAGCAAAAAAGGAAAAGAAAAAGAGAGCAAATAATATGCTTCAATCTGCACTCAGACACCAAAGTTCTTTTTCTGGACATGGACAACATTCTCCATCATGAGTCCTTTGGAGTTGTCTTGGACCGTTGCATTGCTAAGAAGAGATAAGTCTATCAAAGTTAGCCATCACACATTGTGGCTGTTACTGTGTACAATATTCTCTTGGTTCTGCTCACTTCACTCAGTATCAGTTCATTTAAATCTTTCAGGGTTTTTCTGAAGTCGGCCTGCTCATCATTTCTTATGGAACTATAGTATTCCATTACATTCATATACCACAACTTGTTCAGCCATTCCCCAGCTGATGGGCATCCCCTTAATTTCCAATTCTTTGTCACCATAAAAAGAGCTGATATAAATGTTTGTACGTGTAGGTCCTTTTCTCATTTTTATGATCTCTTTGGGATATTGCTGGGTCAAAGGGTGTGCATGTTTTTATAGCCCTTTCGGCATAGTTCCAAATTGCTCTCCGGATAAGGTCTTACATAAGTATATACAGAATAAATATAAAGAGAACAAACTCAAAACAGCTTAATATAAGGTAATTTGGGAGAGAGAAAGGGCACTGTCAGCTTGGGGGATCAGTGACCTTGGCGGACAGAGAGCTCCTCAAAGTTCTGGGATTTTATGATTCTGGGTCTCCTGAGGTCCTGACTCCAGGAATCAGGTCAAGACTCTGGATTGTGATTTGTCTCTAATTATTGTACCTGACACAAGGACTGGGGCCCATGGAAAGCCCTGGTGGGTTGTATTTGATAATCAATAAGCTTGGGGGTTAGGCCTAATTAGAGGATTTACAAAATGAGTATTCAATGGGGTTTTTCTCAGTTAAACTCTGTGATTAAAAAGGAGAAAATTCAATTAGTAGATTACATTTAAATAACATTAGGGGTCCATTCCTAAAGCTTTGGCTTGGTGTAGGGGGGAGTGAAATCCCACTGTCATATGGGCCAAGGGCCCTTTAAGCCTGAGAGAAATATGAGGTATTATTATTATATGAATCCAATGCTACAAGCATTTACTAAGAGCCTACTATGTGCCAAGTGGGGCTAGGGAGACAAAATGGCACCATCTCTGTCCACAAGTAGTTGGCATTCTACTAGAGGAGGAGGAAACAACACATGTACATAGATAAAAAATATAAAATATATAAAAAGAAAATTGAAAAGTTATTTCAGTAGGGAGAGAAGAGACTTGATAAATGGTTTGGAGGAAAGGATGGCCTTTGGAAGGAGGCAGTCCTTGGGTTGAGCTTGAAGCAGCTTTAGATTCTAAGAGGCAGAAATGAGGAGGGAGAATGTACCAGCTGTAGGGAACATACCATGTATGAGGAAAAAGCACATGGGGGGTGTGAAGGGAAGTGATAGAGATCATTCTAGAGAAGTAAGTTGGAAGCAAATTGTGAAGATAAAGTGTGAAAATTCACCCTCCTGTCAGTGTCTTGGATTCACAGAATCTGGAGGGGGGAAAGAGGACATGTAGTCAGAGGCTGACTTGAGTGGGGATCAAACACCTGTGTGTATTGGGCCTGCTGTGGGACCTCTGTGGGCCTGATCCAGGCCCTCATGAGTGCACAGATGTCTTCTGGGTCTGCCTTCCCCCTGCTTTTGACATGGTCGGCAAGCCCCTTGTCCTGGAGTATCTCTTTCCTTGGCTCCCATGATACTCCACTATGTGGGTTCTTCTTCTATTGACATGAAGCCAGAGAACTGGAATCACACATGAACTCAGGCCGGTCCCTATTGACTCTTTCAACAGACCCAAACTCAAACTCCCCAGCTCCCTGGTGGTCTTTATACAAGTGCCCAACCCAAAGCCCTGCTCTGGATATCACAGACCCTGGAAGCTGGTAGCTAGCCAGCCATCTTCTCTATTCCTGTGACTAATGAGCTTATTTCTCCAATTCCCCTAGTCCCTGTGACTCAGACATCTCCCAATCCTCATCTCTTCCCCTGCTTCCTATACTCTTGTTCTTGTCCAGCTCAATCTCACCTTTCTCTGCTCCTGCTTTCCATGGTGCCCTCTGAAACTCCAGTTCTATTATGAATAAACTCCCTTTCACCTTGGATCTCCTCTTTTCACTCCTTTTCCATCTTAAGCCTAGCTCCCCTTGGCAGACTATCTTGTCCTGGTCCTGGATCACAAGGAGGAGTACTTGGCATACTCTTTGCTCCTCATTGCTGTTTCTAAACCCTCTCTCTACCACTTTGAGGTTATCTAAAGGTCTAGATCTTTGTTGCTCTAGTTTCTAATCTGAGAAGTCACTCTTCTACTTACTTGAGGAGACCAGCACCTGGCTTACAGTCTTCTCTGTCCTAAATCCTGCCCTCATTCTTGGGGACTTCAATATCTTGGCCTCTCACTCACTTCATCAGCTTCTTCAACTCCTTCGACTTTCACCTTCTCTCCATTTCAGGCACCCACAGGTCATACAAATCTTAGACATCACTATCACCCATGACCGAGCTGCCTTTGAATTTTTGAATCCCTTTGCAAATGGAATAAAGCTAGGAGGGAGAGGTGATACTTTAGATTATGGTGTTAAAACCCTCCTTCCATCCCTGTTAATGGGCTTCTTCCCTACTGGCTACAAACATACCTATGTCTTTTCCAACCTCAAAAAACCCTCGTTTGATCAGTCCATCTTCACTAACCACCATCCTCAATTTCTCCTTCTTTTTGTGGCTAATCTCCTCCTAGCTTTATTCCATCTGCCAATTAGGAAAGGTAGTCCCCAAGGTCTCTGATCCCCAGATTCCTCCTTTATAAAATGAAGGGGTTGGAAATCCCTAAATCCTTCTACCTTTAACTCTATGCTCTAATGACTCTGCCTTTTCCTGAGGGTCATACAGTTAATCACAGGGGTGACTTGAGTCTTTGGCTCTCAGGCCAGTTCTACCCACTATTCTGAGCTGCTTTCCAACTTTTCCATGATTTAAGCAACTCTCTAAGTCAGGGGCTCTTAATCGGGGGTCTAGGATTTTGTTTTAAAAGACATTTTGGTGAGTGTATTGTAATATAATTGGTTTTCTTTGCCATGGGGCTTTTACTATTTAAAAGCATTCTTTCGGGAAGGGTTCTCTCGGTTGCCACCAACCGGTAGGACACCAAAATGGTGAAGGGGCCCTTGGTGGGCGTTTCAGAGAAGGTGCCTGCCTGCATCAGGAGCAAGAGATTCCTCCCCTGGGAGTTCCCTGTATCCATAAAATCACAGGTCCAGGCTTGATCTCTTATCCCAATCCCAGTTAGGTAAAGCGCAAAAGTGGAAGCTCCCTGTAGCCCAGGTCAGTTTCTTTGTTGTCTCTGTTATCAGTAGGCACTTAATAAGTGCTGGTTGGTCGATTGACGGCGTTAGGGTCCACAGCTGGATCTTTTTAATAGACTAGGGACCTCGAATGGGATTGGTTGGGCTATTAGAGAAGAGGCGGGGCTTTCCCTACCCTCCGTGACGTCACAGACACCTTCCGAACGTTCGTTCCCCGCCCCCCGGCGCGTTGAAAGCTCCGCCCCCGGCAATCGGCCGGCCCCGCCCCTTTCCTGACGGGATTGGTGGTGGAAGGCCACGCCCCTAGGCTCTGCAGGCCCGGCCCCCGCGTGGGTGCCCCCGAGGAGGGAGGGGGGGTCACGTGCCCCCGCGGAGCGTTCGGAGGCTCCGCCCCGCCGGGGCCTCGCGCGGGGCCCGCCCCCGCTGCCATGACAACAGTGTCCACCGCTGCCCAGGCTAAGTTGCTGCTCCGGCGGGACCGAGGCAGGACCGCGGGCCCGGCCCTGGGCCCTCCGCCGCCGCCGCCTTCGCTGCCGCCGTCCCCAGCTCCGCACTCCCCTGCTCGGGCCCGCGGCCGGGGCCGCCCCCATGCCGAAGATGAAGGCGCTGCAGTGCGCCCTGGCGCTGGAGATCCGCTCCGTGAGTGGCCGGCCGGGCCGGGGAAACTGAGGCACGGGGGGCAGTAAGGGGTAAACTGAGGCATGGGGGGAAGGAGGGGAGAACTGAGGCACGGGGGAAATGGAGCGGGGGAGAAACTGAGGCACGAGGGGCAGAGAGGGGGGAAACTGAGGTACGGGCGGGAGGGGCCATGGAGTCGAAGCTGGGACTGGGGGGGTAACCGAGGCCCGGGGAGGGGGCCATGGAGCTGGAACGGGGGTAAACTGAGGCATGGGGGAAGGGGCCCATGGAGTTGGAGCTGGGACTGGGGGGGAAACTGAAGCAGGAACGGGGCCATGGACCCGGAACGGGGGGAAACTGAGGCATGGGAGAGAAGGAACCATGGAGTGGGGAGGGGGAAACTGAGGCAAGGGGGGGCGGGGAGCCGGAACTGGAGCTGGGGGGAAACTGAGGCACACTGAAGGCCGGGGATTGTAGAGGAGTTGGAAGGACTGCTACCTAGCCCCTCGTTTTACAGAGGAGGAAACTGAGGCACGGGGGCGGGCCTTCTTTATCCTTGCCACACCCCTTCACGTCCCTGCACAGCATTTCTTCAGCATTTCATTCTTTCTCGAACAAGAAGCTCCCGCTCCTCCCCTTCTCCTCCCCCCGGCCCTTCCCTTACAGTTTCTAGGAGAGAAAGAGCACCCAGCCCTCTCTCGTGTAGGGGGACCCCTCCCCCAGCCACTGTGGCATAACCTCTGATAATCCCTGGACAAGGTGTTTTCTAAGTGTTTGATTTTCTTGTGTGTGTGGCATTGAAGCCCCCCCCCCACCTCAATTCCCAGGCCCCCTAAAGTAAATCTTTGTGGCCCTTTCTCCTCCCATCCCTTTTTTACTCCCTCCTTTCTGATGGCCTCCTTGGTCTCTTTTGTCAGTGCTTTAAAGTGGGAAATTGGGGGTGAGGGTGAGGGTGGAGTGTGGAGGGGGGAATGATCATCTGAACTGCCTTGTAAAAAGCTCACAAACGTGCATTGAGATCACTACTTTAAATACAGCGAAGGAATTCCACAAATAATGACCTTGCTATTATGGCTGTTATATTTGCATCTGTGACTCCTTGTGCAGGTCACTGTTACTGCAGACAGTGCAGGGTCCAGAATAATGCTTCGCCTCATCCTCCCCTCAGCTGTCACACTGATCTTCCTAGAGCTCAGATCTGACCCCGTCCCGTCTCTGTTCAGTAGATGCCAGGGGCTCCCACTTACCTCTGGTATCAAATACAAGATCCCGTTTAAAGCCCTTAGTGATCTGAGCCTTTCCTGCCTTTGCAGTCTTCTTACGTCCTCCTACACACTCTGTGACTCAATGTCCAGGGCCTCATTGCTGTTCCTCAGCCCAGACACTTGCCTCTGGGCTGCTGGCGGTTTCTCTGGCTGTCCCTCATGTCTGCCGGGCTCTCCTCATCCCCACCTCCTGGCTTCTTTCAGGGCCTGCTGAAAATCCCACCTTCTACAAGAAGCCTTCCCTGATCCCCTTAGTACTAGGGCCTTCCTGCTGTTATCTTGTACGTACATAGTTGTTGATGGGTCATCTTCCCCTTTAGACCATGAGCTTCTTGAAGGCAGGGACTGGCTTTCTTTGTATGCCCAGTGTGTAGCTTGGTGCCTGGCACACAGTAGGCACACATAATGCTTGCTGGCTTGCCTTGAGTACAATGCTGTCCCCAC
This sequence comes from Trichosurus vulpecula, assembly GCF_011100635.1. Classification (NCBI taxonomy): domain Eukaryota; kingdom Metazoa; phylum Chordata; class Mammalia; order Diprotodontia; family Phalangeridae; genus Trichosurus; species Trichosurus vulpecula. The sequence goes on from NC_050576.1 coordinate 30,831,492, forward strand.
CTTCCATCCTGAATTTGTCCTCGAGACTCCATGTTAGGCAAAGTGTTAGAAGGAGAAGGTTATCTATGTCATAGGAATAACCACCCTATCAAGGGGAAGGATGCTTCCCTTGGTGCCTTGGCCCCTGAGCTCGAACCCTGGCTTGGCCACTTCCTGTCTGACCTCCTTCGACCTCAGTTGTCCTTTCTCAGACCCAAGGGGCCTGACCAGACCATCTCCGAGATCCCTTTTAGCACCAGACTGAGCAGCCTTTCAGCAGAAATGGAAAGTGCACGGAGGGCTTTTATTGTAGCATATAAATGCTCTTCTTGTGACTTAGCAGAACGTTGCTGGAGGCCCCTACTGCATTCCAGCATCCTGTCTTTTAAACGGATTCTTGTGTGCAATTGTTTTCTGGTATCATCTATAGGGAAAAGTCCCCAGCCGGTTGGTCATTGGACTAGCATTGTGCATGGAGAGGTTACTATCTGTAGATGCAGAGGATTGTAGGAAGGTTAGAAGCTTCTGCCCACTTTGGTGCCACACCACTGTGGAATGAATGAATGAAAAAACATTTATTAAGTATTTTCTTTGTGCCTGGCAGTGTGCTAAGGGCTAGGGATACAAATTCAATTAAGCAATACAGTTGCTGCCCTTGAGAAACTTATATTCTACCAGACAACACATAAAAGGAAAACTGGAAAGTGGTGGGTGCGAGAAGATGAGGAGGGGAGTGGTCTGGACACCTTAGGGAAGTGAAGTGGAAGCCTGGCTCTGGGCCAGATAAGGCTGGAGCTGTCTTTCAGGGCCCCCAGAGGAGGGGCCAAAGTGAAGGTGGTATGGTTTGGAAATGGCAGGAAATAGACTTGTACCACATAGGCCCAATGGCTTTTTGTTTACCAGTTTCACTAATCTCTGTGCCTAAAGGTATGTTAATTCCCTAAAGGTCACCCTTCTGGTAAGGAGCCCCAACTCTGAGGCTCTGACTGTATCTATTGCCTCTAAATACCCCTGCAGGAGGCATTGGAGGAAGGAATTTTTAGGTGGACATTCCAATAAAGTCCATTAAATTGACTCATTGAAGTATGGCATTTACTAAACAGGGAGGTGTTTGTATTAAATTTTTGAGTGAGTCTCCTCGAAAAATTAATGCCGTGTGTTATGGATGTTGCTTCTGGGCTTGCTTTAGTTACCCCCAAGACTGCTCTGCCGTATTGGGGTCACAGATGGGATGGGATAGCAACATTGGGGCAATGGAGGGACTTCCCATGCCTTGGAACCCCAGAACCGTTTCCCCCTGCCTTCCCACCCTTCTGGCATTTGGAAGTCTGACCTAGGTTTTCCTACAGCTGTGGTAGTATTGTGATAATATGGGAACCACAGAAAAATTAGAGGGAGGTTTCACCCTCTGACACGGAATTCCCCACAGCAGTTCTATCAGAAAGCAGAGCCACCCAGTTTAGGAGAAAATAATGTGTTGCCAGGGGGAATATATGCGTTTTCTCTAGGATCCCTTTGAGAATTGTGTGTTGTGTTGCATAACCTGCTTTTAAAGAGTAGTGTCAAAACTGTACTTATCTGTTGAGTCTAGAATAACATACTTTTAAGCACATTTCACCTGGAAGGCAAAAATTCATAGTTGCATTGGTCTGAATATAATCTACTCTCAAAACTAGAGATGTTTCAGGGGAGTCTAAACTACAATACTGGGGAACAACAGACCTGCACTTAGATGGGGTGCAGAGGACCTTGTCCAAACCCTTCTGAGGAGAAGCATTCAAAAGCCCCAGGTGGAGGCTCACCACCCTGGATGTCAAGGGCATCAGTGAACTTCCTTGCTCTATGCGAAGCTATAAATATATGCCAGAAATCTAGTTTTCATTTATTATCTCCCCCTCCTTCTTTTGGGGGCAGCTGTGTGATGCAGTAGATAGAGTATGAAGCCTGGAGTCAGGAAGACTCATCTTTGTGAGTTCAAATCCAGCCTTGGACACTTAGTAGTTGTGTGACCCTGAGCAAGTCACTTCACCTTGTTTGCCTCAGTTTCCTCATCTGTAAAATGAGATGGCGAAAGAAATGGCAAACTATTTCAGGTACTTATGTCAAGAAAGCCCCAAATGGGGTCATGAAGAATCAAATTTCACTGAAAAATGACTGAATTACAGCAAAACCTTTCTTCTTTCTACCTTCTTTCCTTCCTTCCTTCCTTCCTTCCTTCCTTCCTTCCTTCCTTCCTTCCCTCCCTCCTTCCTTCCTTCCTTCCTTCCTTCCTTCCTTCCTTCCTTCCTTCCTTCTTCTTTACTTCCCTGCTTCTTCTCTCTTCCTTTTCCCTAATTTGACAGATAAGGAAGAGAGGTTAAGGTAGCACTTGTTTGACTTCAGAGTAAATCTCCAAGCTGAGAGTTGTCTCTACTCCAAGCCTAGCACTCTTGTGCTAGCAGATTGGTAATGTGCCTCTTTTGGAAGTACATGTATGAGCTTTTGGAATTTACAGTTAGTAAGCATTGATTAAGCACCTACTATGTGTCAGGCACTGTGCTGAATGCTGGGGCTACAGAAGAGGTCCTCAAAGAGCTCACAATCTCATGGGGGAAACAACAAACTAACATGTACAAACAAGCTATATATGGGATAAATAGAAAACAATTAAAGAGAGAAGCCTTAAGAAGGGTTATAGAAGATGGGATTTAAGTTAGGAGTTGAAGAAAGAGCTTTCCAGGCATGGGGGAGGGGGCACAGCCAGAGAGAAGGCTCTGGTTGTCTTGGACTGAGAGGAGGAGGCCAGGGTCAGTGGGTCTGGGGTGGGGATGGAGGGAGATGTGAGAAGACTAGAAAGGAAGGAGAATGCTGGCTTGCTTAGGAAGGGCTCTGAAGGCCAAATGGAGCACATTGATTCTGAAGGAGACAGGGAACCACTGGAATTTATTGAGTAGGGGAGTGATGTGATCAGAGCTGTCCCTTAGCAAAGGCATTTTGGCCCCTGAGTGGAGGGTGGACTGGAGTGGGGAGAAACCTGAGGCAGGCCGGCCCACCGGCAGCTATTGCCACAGTCCAGGCCTGAGGTGATGGGGGCTTCCACTAGGGGGCAGCAGTGTCAGAGGAGAGAAGTGGGGTATTGGAGAGATGGTGCAGAGGTGAAGGCCTTGGCAGCAGATTGGGATGTGAGGGTGGGGTGAGGAGTTGACGATGACTCTTAGGTTGTGAGCCTGAGGGACTGGGGGGATAATGTTGCCCTCTGTAGTAATAGGGAAATGAGAAAGTGGGGTAGGGTTTAGGGGAAAAGATAATGAGTTCACTTTTGTACACGTTGAGTTTAAGATTGGTCCATGCGACAGGTTGAGATGTCTGAAAGGCAGTTTGGAGATGCAAGGTCAGAGTCAGCAGAGAGGTTAGGGCTGGACAGGTAGATTTGAGAATCATAGGAGCATAGAGACAGCCCTGACAGACCCTTGAGACACCTACCATTAGAGAGTGTGATATGGAGGAAGATCCATCAAAGGAGACTGAGAAGAAGCAGTCTCAGAGATAGGAGAAAAACCCAGAGACAGCAAATATCTAGAGAGAAGAGGGTTTCAAGGAGAATAGAGTCATAGACAGTGTCAGAAGCTGTAGAGAGGCTGAGAAGAATGAGGATGGAGAGAAGACCACTGGATTTGGCAACTAAGAGATCATTAGTAACTTTGGTGAGAGCAGGGTCAGTGGAATGCCATTCAAGGTTGGAAGCCAGATTGTAATAAGGGTTAAGAAGAGAAAGGAGAGAAAGAGGAGGTGACTATTATAGATGGCCTTTTTAAGGAGCTTACCTACAAAGGGCAGATTAGATAGAGGAAGATAGCAAGGACAAAGGATCAAGTGAAGGTTTTTTGAGGATGGGGAGACATGGCCATGTTTGTAGACAGCAGAGAAGGAGCCAGGTGACAAGGAGAGATTGAAAATAAGTGATAGAGTGGGGATTACAGAGAGGGCAGTCTGATCGAGGAGATGGGATAGAATGGGAGTGTCTGAACAAGTAGAGAGGTCAGCCTTGCTAACGAGTAAGACCTTCATGTGAGACAAAGGTAAAGGAGAGAGTAGCAGAAGGCATAGGAGTGATAGGAAGAGGGTATATTAGGAAGGCAGAATTTATGATTTCAGAGAGAATCTCATATGTGCCTAAAAGGTCTGGAACCACAGGATATAAGGAATTCTCTAGGCAGAAGGCAGGAGAACTAAAGCATGTATTTACACTCCACAGTAACAATCCCACAAACCAGCGTCCCCATTTTGATATTTTCATCAAAAGCTTCCAGGCCCAGTAAGTCCGCCTCACAAGGGTAACCAGGAGGCCACAGAGAAGCGAGATGGTATAAGGCAAAATTGTATACATGCTTCCCCTCTACGGTAAGAAGATTACCCACTAGCCTCCAGTCAGCTCTGCTACTGGCAGCTCAGCTTCGGCTGTAGGCGTCTCTGGCTCCAACCGGAAAAGGAAGAGAGGATCTTCAAGCTTTCCTCTCCCCTCTTATAGAGTTTTTGACATCATCAAGCACCACCTGAACAACCAGGGCCGATTGGTTCTTGACTTGGCCCCTCCCCCTAGCATAGACCAGGTTAACACACCTCCCCTCAGCCAGCCCCATGACTCATCACACAGGAAGCTCTCTGATTCCTGGCATGGTCGCTGGGCTTCCTGCCCTGGAAGAGCAAGCCCCAGTGTCCAGGGAAGCTCAATGAGGTAAGCTGAGTCATTCAAAGAAAACAAAGTCCATTCTGGTTACAGAGGGGAGGAGGAGCTCATGGGGATTGGCTCACATTTTTTCAGTGCAATATGAGGCAAGGTTCTAAGCTGAGACTGTGGGGGGAGGAGGAGCCATGGGAGGTTTGAGGAGGAATGAGAAGGTGAGGAAGGGCTGCTGTGGAGAACAGGAGAGTGAGTTCATGAGTGAAGCAGAGTAGGATTGCCGAGCAGCAGGGAGGGCCCAGCCAAGTGTAACATAAATTTGTAGTGGACTCAGTCAGAATGGATGTGTGATTTTCTCCGTTTTTGTTCGATTACATGTGTATAGGAGGGAAGGCTGTAGAAGGTGGGGGTAATCCAAGGCTGAAGCTTGGCGGGCATCCGCTTACTGATGATGATATATGATTTCTAGACACCTCACATTACCTTTTACTGCTTTCTGTGTTTGCCCCTGATCCTGCTGCCTGTGTTGTTGCTACACTTCTCAGCTCTGGGTCTGCCTCTTCTTTTGTTGACTACTCAGAAAATAGACATTGTTGCCTCAAACAACCTACCAGCCGACATTCTAAGAGCTCAGTGGCAAATTCTGCCTTCTGTGCTCACTGTCGTGTGACCCTTAGAGTTTGTAGAGAAAAAGGGGATAAGAAACAGTTCAGTGAAATCTACCAGTGACACCAGTTTCAAGAAATAATAAATCCTTTTCTCTTTTGGGGGCACTTCTTTTGGAATACCCAAGCCCAGAATTTGTCTTTTTTCCTCCCAAAGGATATCTTGTCTTTCCCTTTCAACATGTAAACACTGAATCATCAGCTCACCATTTTGAGCTGTTTAGAACCTTTTACCTTTATTAAATTTCTTGTGTCTGCTACATATTTTAAAAACACTCTCCCGGTGGAGCCAAGATGGCGGCTGGAAAGCAGGGACTTGCGTAAGCTCCCCACCACGTCCCTCCAAAAACCTATAAAAATGGCTCTGAACAAATTCTAGAACTGCAGAACACACAAAATAGCAGAGGGAAGCAGGGATCCAGCCCAGGACAGCCTGAATGGTCGCTGGATGAGGTCTATCGCGCATTGAGTGGAGGGGAGTGGAGCTCAGCATGGGAGGCAGCAGGACCAGCCAGACCAGGAGCCGGGCAGAACAGGCCCTAGCACCCTGAATCAGTGAGCTGTGGCAGTTACCAGACTTCTCAACCCACAAACACCAAAGACAACAGAGAAGGTTAGTGGGAAAAGCTGCGGGGGGGACAGAGTTCGAGGATCGGCTACTGCCCGAGGGGCAGTGGGGGAGGTGCAGCTACAGAACTACAGCTGCAGTTACTTCCAGCCCCAGGCCCATGTGGTGGGAGGAATTAAGTGGCAGATCAGTGCAGGAGTGAAGAGCCTGCTGAAGATTTGGGTCAGGTCCGGGTTGGTGGTTCTTGAGGAAGGAGGAGTGCTGGGGTGGCAGAGCTGGCTATATAGAAATAGCTCTGAAATCAATGGCGCATCCCCTCAAGCTTCGAACAAAGTACTCTTTGCTCTACAAGCAGTCATACCCCAACAAAAACTCAAGGGTCAAGTAAGTTGGCTGGGAACATGGCCAGGCAGCGAAAACACACCCAGATTCAGTCTCAGACTTTGAAATCTTTCTTTGGTGACAAAGAAGACCAAAACATACGGCCTGAAGAAGTAAACAAAGTGCAAGAGCCTACACCAAAAGCCTCCAAGAAAAACATGAACTGGTCTCAGGCCATGGAAGACCTCAAAAAGGAGTTGGAAAAGCAAGTTAGAGAAGTAGAAGAAAAATTGGGACCAGAAATGAGAATGGTGCAAGAAAACCATGAAAAACAAGTCAATGACTTGCTAAAGGAGACCCAAAAAAATACTGAAAAAAATATTGAAGAAAACAACACCTTAAAAAATAGACTACCTCAAATGGCAAAAGAGCTCCAAAAAGCCAATGAGGAGAAGAATGCCTTGAAAAGCAGAATTAGCCAAATGGAAAAGAAGGTCCAAAAGACCACTGAAGAAAATACTACCTTAAAAATTAGATTGGAGCAAGTGGAAGCTAGTGACTTGATGAGAAATCAAGATATTATAAAACTGAACCAAAGGAATGAAAAAATGGAAGACAATGTCAAATATCTCATTGGAAAAACCACTGACCTAGAAAATAGATCCAGGAGAGATAATTTAAAAATTATTGGACTACCTGAAAGCCATGATCAAAAAAAGAGCCTAGATATCATCTTTCAAGAAATTATCAAGGAGAATTGCCCTGATATTCTAGAGCCAGAGGGTAAAATAGAAATTGAAAGAATCCACAGATCGCCTCCTCAAATAGATCCCAAAAAGAAAACTCCTAGGAACATTGTTGCCAAATTCCAGAGCTCCCAGGTCAAGGAGAAAATATTGCAAGCAGCCAGAAAGAAACAATTTGAATATTATGGAAAAACAATCAGGATAACACAGGATCTGGCAGCTTCCACATTAAGGGACCGAAGGGCTTGGAATACGATATTCCGGAGGTCAATGAAGCTAGGATTAAAACCAACAATCACCTACCCAGCAAAACTGAGTATCATGCTCCAAGGCAAAATATGGATTTTTAATAAAATGGAGGACTTTCAAGCTTTCTCAGCGAAAAGACCAGAGCTGAACAGAAAATTTGACTTTCAAACACAAGAATCAAGAGAAGCATGAAAAGGTAAACAAGAAAGAGAAATCATAAGGGACTTACTAAAGTTGAACTGTTTTGTTTACATTCCTACATGGAAAGATGATATATATAATTCATGAGACCTCAATATCATAGTAGCTGAAAGGAATATGCATATATATATATGTGTGTGTGTGTGTATACATATATATACACATATATGTCTGTCTATGTATGTATGTATGTAGGTATATGTATATATATATGTATATATATATACACACACACACAAAGGGCACAAGGTGAGTTGAATATGAAGGGATGATACCTAAAAAAATAAAATCAATTTAAGGGATAAGAGAGGAATACATTGAGAGAGGGAGAAAGGGAGAGATAGAATGGGGTAAATTTATCTCGCATAAAAGTGGCAAGAAAAAGTGGTCCTGTAGGAGGGGAAGAGGGGGCAGGTGAGGGGGAATGAGTAAATCTTGTTCTCACTGGATTTGACCTGAGGAGGGAATACCATACACACTCAGTTGGGTATCTTACCCCACAGGAAAGAAGGAGGAAGAAGATAAAAAAGGGGGGATGATAGAAGGGAGGGCAGACGGGGGGGAGGAGGTAATCAAAAACAAACACTTTCTAAAAGGGACAGGGTCAAGGGAGAAAATTCAATAAAGGGGGATAGGTTAGGAAGGAGCAAAACATAGTTAATCTTTCACAACATGAGTATTGTGGAAGGGTTTTACATAATGATACGCATGTGGCCTATGTTGAATTGCTTGCCTTCTTAGGGAGGGTGGGTGGGGAGTGAAGAGGGGAGAGAATTTGGAACTCAAAGTCTTAAAAACAGTTGTTCAAAAGCAACAACAACCAAAAAAAGTTTTTGCATGCAACTAGGAAATAAGATACACAGGCAATGGGACATAGAAATGTATCTTGCCCTAGAAGAGAAGAAGGGAAAGGGCGATGGGAGGGGAGTGGGGTGACAGATGGAAGGGCTGACTGGGGAACGGGGCAACCAGAATATACGCCATCTTGGAGTGGGAGGAGGGTAGAAATGGGGAAAAAATTTGTAATTCATACTTTCGTGAAAATCAAGACTGAAAACTAAATATATCAAATAAATTAAAAAAAACCACTCTCCTGCTATGATTTTTTAAAAGTCGTAAGTTCTATTAAAAATCTACTTTTTTCTGTAAGGCTAAACTCAATTTTCTAGGATGTTATCCTTGGGTACAAGCCATTTTCCTTTCCTTTTTCCCTTTTGTATGTTATATTTCAATCTTTGGGTACCTGTTCTTTTCCTGGAGGCTTAACAATGTATTTTCTTTTACCCTGGAATGCAGGAGTTTGGTAATTCCAACTCTGTGAGAATTAAACCAAGGGTTCTTTTCTAGAGGTGTTCTGTGAATTTCATCAGTCTTTATCTTTATTTCTGGTATTTTTTGATAAACTTAACTTTTCAGCTATCCTGAAATACTGCATTCAGGCTTTTCATTTCATCATGAATTTTATGTGATGACTCTCCTATAAAAATCTAAGTCTAGAATTAGATTAGAATTCTAGAATCTAATTCTAGTAGATCTAAGAATGTAATTCTTGGATTATCTCACTGAATCCTGGGTACTTGATCACTTGTTTTTGGTTGTAGACACTTTATGTGTCCTTCCAGTTTTGCTGTTTTTGGATGTTGTTTTAGTAGTTCTTATTATAATTTACATTTTGAGTATCTCCTCCATTCTTTTTTCTCCAGAATGTCTGGTTTATTAAGATTTTCCAACATCTAAACAAAATCTTTTTGAGTTTTTAATTAAAATTAAAATTTCATTCCTTATATTTTGTTTCTTTTTCTTCAGACTTCCAATTACCTCTTGAGTTCTTGTGGCTTTCTCTTGTTACATAGTACTTTTTTATTGCATTAGGAACTTTTTTTCATTTTCTTAATTTTTCTGCCAGTTTTTCTATTCTACCCCAATACATTCCAATAAGCATTTGTTAAATGCCTACTACATACAAGGTGTTATGCCAGACACCTGTGCATTCAAAGACAAAAATGAAAAATGGTCTCTGTCCTCAAACTCACATTCTCCTGGAGGGGATATAATATGCAAACAGATAACTACGCCGGCCCTCTACTATCTTTTATGGTGGTCCCCTCTGCAGATGATTCCCAGATCCACAAATCCAGCTGGAGACTCCGCTTCAATCTTGCATCACCAGCTGCCTCTCAGGCATCTTATAACAGGCATCCTGTGCACATCCTAAACTCATCACGTCCAAACCAGAGCTCATTCTCTTCCCTGGCCGCCCATGGTCTCCTCCCTTCTCACTTTCCCTCTTGCTGTCAAGGATACCGCCATCCTCCCATTCCCTCAGGCTCCTCACTCTCACACCTTATCACCTTTCTAACATCTCTCAGATATCGCCACATATCTACTTTTAAACATCCCTCACCCTGCTTTGGGCCCTCCTCACCTTTGGCCTGGGCTTCTGCACCAGCCTTCTAATTGAGCTCCTTGCCTCCAATCCATCCTCCATTCACCTACCAATTTCTCCTAAGCGTGGGTCTCACCGCGTCACGGCCCTGTTCTACCGGTTGCCTGTTGTTGCTTTGTTTGGCCTTTAAAAGGCTTCCTAAGCTGTCTCCGTGCAATTTTCCATCTTTTTACGCCTTTCCTTCCTCCAGGAACTCTACATTCTAGCTGTACTGGTCTCCTTGTAGCTCCTCCAATGTGACCCTTTGCCGCCAGCGGCTCTGGCATGGAAATGGCTGGAGATGGCCGAACGCCGCAGAGCGTGAAAAGAAAACACGGGCCAGGCGGGAGAATGTAGTACGACTCTGTGTGTTGGTCTGAGGGAAAGGGCTGATATATTCTCCAAGCCAGTAAGCAGAACAACTTCTCATGAGAACATTTGGCAATTGTTAACCGCATCGCGTGATTTCCTTGTACTTTGTTCCCTTGAGCCATATCAGCCCTGCATCAGTGGCCCTTCTAGGAGCTAGATATTCTGCATGTACTCGTAGTGGAGTAGAAGAGCCCACATCCCGGGTGTATCAGCCCAAGGACAAGAACCGGCTTCAGTGAAAACCTGGCCTGCACTCATCCTGTTGGGGCCTTTCTCAGAGCTGGCCCTCTACAACCCTCCTTCTCCCCTCACAAGGGGTCCTGCCCAGAATGCTCTGCTTCTTCACCTCTCCCTCTTTGTTTCTTTGACTTCTTCCAAGACTCAGCTCAAATCCCACCTACTCCAGGAGGCCTTTCCCAGGCTCTCCAGAGGGTCATGCCTTTCCCTCTCAGCTTGCCTTCCCTATGTGCTGTATGTATATTGTATGTTTCTAGTTATTTGCATGATGTTTCCCCCATTAAAATGTAAGCTCTTTGAAGTCAAGGACTATCTTTTGTCTCCTTCCCTCCTTCCCTCCTTTTTTGTAACCCCAGTGCTTAGCATAATTCCTGGGACATAATAAGTACTTAATAAATGCTTATTGACCTGAAAGTGTACACGTGATAAACTGAGGAGGAAGAAAGGGGCATTAACAACTAAAAGGGGACCAGAGGCATGCAGGGCCTACATCAGGGTGGTCCTTGAGTGGAGAGAGGGGATGAGAAGGGGGAGGGAAGAGAACAGCTGAGAATATGGCTGAGGTTTCAGGATGATGGTCTTCTTGATGAAAAAGGAAATTAGAAAGAGGGGGATTAGGGAGATTTAATAAGTTAGTTCTGTTTTAGAAATTTTGAGTTTGTGAGCCCTATGAAGCATCCCATTGATGTTGTGGGACCATCCCGGCAGAGCCAGACTAGGGCTGGATCTGTAGATTTGAGTCTTCTGCAGGAGGTGAAAATTGACCCTCCAGGGGTTGATCATCAGCAAGAGAGGATGCGGAGAGTGGGAAGAGGAAAGCTCCAAGACACAGTCTTGGGGGATACCCACATTTAAGGAGCAGGGCCTTGATAATGTCCCAGAAGAGACTCTGGGAAGGAGGAATATTCTTCCTTTCCTCCCTTTTAGTTTTAACAGGTTTTTTTTTTGGTGGGAGGAGCCGGACTTATGGGCTCATTTAAGACTTACCAGAAATCTTTGTAATTTCAATTATTCACATACTCTGGCAAAATAAAAATGTTTCATTTAGCTCTGCCCAGTTACGGCTTTCTCAATTTAGTTTTTTTTTTAAGTGGCTTCTGTTTGTACTTAGCAGGATTCTTCTGATTTTCTCTGGTATATAAGACTTTATTTTATAAGCCACACCTATGTAATCCAAATGTTCATTGTCTCCCCTTGCCCAGATATCTTGTCCACGTCTGCAGCTGAAAGACAAGGAAGACGTCTATCTCAGCGTTTGTGTGTTTGGCCAGTACAAAAAGACACAATGTGTCCCTCCTATCTTTCCACTGGTCTTCAATGCCAGAATGGTGTTTGAAAAGGTATGCTCCCTTGTGAGTTCAGCCCCGTGTGTCCTAAAAAGGCCATGTTTACATGTCATGGGCAAGGAACGTGCAAAATATTCTGTTTCCAGGCTTAGGGCAGGACAAGCATTTGACTGCATTGGGAAACATGTGAAAAGAGCCTCGCCATTTGCCAGGAAAAGTACAAGTCTAATTTTATTTCTCAAAAATGTCCTTTCATTGTTATACCTGTGACTTGACTTAGTCCAGAATCAATTCCTATGTGTCACAGGAAGCAGAATTTTCTGGCACTGAAAATATGGGTATTTTTAAAAAATCATACAACAAAGTGTTCTTTGTTACACTTGTGGGTGTCCCACGCTGCTTAACTTGCCTTCTCATCTTGTCTAAAGTCCAACTCATGATTGTGGTACTATGGACTTTTATTAAACTGGAAATGTGTGGCTGGAGTCAAGATTTAATAGCTTAGAAATAAATCTTGGCTGTCAGCTACTGAATTTAGGCAATATTCTCCTTAATTATCAGTTATCTTTTTCTCAGTGTGGAAGTTTATTTCTCAAGTGGTCTTTGCTGATTAAAAAAGACAACTATACCTTGAAACATGAATAACACACTATAGGAGGGGAAGGAGCAGTGATAGTTACCACATAAGAAGACGTTCTCGCCCCGTGGATCCTTGGAGCCATTTCTTGTTCTATCTGGTCGGTTTACCTGGCTTGCCTCTAATTGCCAGATAGCGTTCCTTGAAGTTCCGTATTACTAGCTGTATTTCTGCTCACTCTTTCCGTCTACCATCCTAAGTCCTAGGGCAGCTAATATTTACATAAAACAAGCACCTTTGACCACAGCTGTGGGAAGAAGAGACAAAGTGACAATGGAGACAAGATAGAAGAGTTTCTCTAGATGGGACAGGAAGGACTTTGTGAGGATGAAGGAAAAGAAAATCACATTCTCGTGATGTTCCTTGTACGAGGAGAAGTTGTTGAACTCATTGTCTTTGTGTCCCCAGCGTGGCACAGGCCTAGCTTACAGCACTTGCTGCTGGCTGATGGGGTCCTCTCTCTGCCCCTTTTCTCACCAGGTGTTCCCTGAAGCCATAGACCCGGGAGACGTAGTGGCACAACTCGAATGTAAGTTTCATTTTAATTTTTTTGAATTCATTGTTTCTGACTATCCACTAAGTCCTCGTTTTTCTATAGGGTTTGAGGACTGATCTTTGACTGCTTTCCTCACAACACATGGCATTGCTGTTGATGCTTGAGAGAGGAGGGAGCTGAGGCTCATGGAAGGGAAGGAAGTGGCCAAGCTAGTCCACAGGCCTAGTCTCTGGATCAGAAGCTGGGCCTTTCACTTGTCTACCTCACTGTTTGTTACAGCAACCTAAGACTTCAAAAGTATGGTTTACAAAGATAATTCCCCATCCACCCACCCCCAGGACATAGGTGGTGCGAATGGTACTATTTTATAGATGAGGAAATAGAGATTAAGGAGGATTAAGTGGATTGTCTAGTCTGGGAAGTCAGAGCTGGGAAATGAACTCCCATAGCTCTCCATAGTGTGTGGTTTTCACTCATGCCACCTCTTCCCCATTAGATTATTGGACTCTGCTCCTGGAATGACCGTGGGCTTCAGTAGGCCAGTTTAGGTCTTATTTTGCCCAGATCCAGGGCTCCACAGCATTTCTAAGCAGTTTTTGTTCAATAATTGGGGGTTGTTAGGTTTATTGGATGCTATTTTACTATATCTGTTCTGCTTCCGTATTATATGTTAGCTAATCTGTTTTACTGATTGACTTGTATATATTTTATCCAGAACCAAATCATTTTGATTATTACCATTTTGTGGTATCATTTGAGATATGTTACCACTAGCTTCCTTTCCTTCTAATTTTTTTCATTATCTCCCCTGAGAATCTTGTCTTTTTCATCCAGATGAATTTTAATTTTTTTTGACAAGGCAATCAGGGTTAAATGACTTGCTCAGGGTCATACAGCTAGTAAGCGTCAAGTGTCTGAGGCCTCCTGACTCCAGGGCTGGTGCTCTATCCGCTGCACCATCTAGCTTTCCCCTAAGTTTTTTTTAATCAACAAAAATCTGTCTTCTCTCCCTCTGTTGTCCCTCCACCCCCAATCAAGAAAGACATAAAAACATATATAGGCAAGCAAAACAAATTTCTGCATTGTCTATGTAAAAAAAAACAATGTCACTCTGCATTGAGTCCTTCACCTTTCCAGCAGGAGAGGTAAGTAGCATGGTTCATCAAGAGTCCTCTGGAATTTTGGTTAGTCACTGTGTTGGCTAGAGTTCTTAAGTCTTTCCAAGTTGTTTGCTTTTACAATGATTTTCTTATTGTAGAAATTGTTCTCCTAGTTATGTTCACTTCGCTCTGCATCGCTTTATACAAGTCTCATTAGGTTTCTCTGAAACTCGTCCCTTCATCATTTCTTACAGCACAGTAGTATTCTGTCACATTTATATACCATAACTTGTCCAGCCATTCCCCATCTGATGATCATCTCCTCAGTTTCCAGTTCTCTACCACTGCAAAAAGAGCTGCTATAATTATTTTATGCAGCCTTAGAGACTATTTTGCTTAGGATTCATCCCTTCCTTGATCTGTCTTCCCTCTTATCCTCCCTTCTCCCCTTTCCCTGTTATTTTCCTGTTGAGTGAAATGCATTTCTGTACCCATCTCGTATGTGTGTGTGTGTTCTTATTTTGACTGGTTCACGTGAGAGTGTGGTTCAAGTGTCCTCCCATTCTCCATACCCTTTCCTTCTTTTTTCTATTCATTTTTTGTACTCGTTATTTCTTTAACCTGACTTTCCCTCTCTTATCTCTCATTGTGCCTTCCCCCCACTTTTCCTTTTTTCTCTTATGATCATCAGAACATAATGAAATCCCTCTCTGGCCCTCTGTAATGTTGGGCTCCCTCATATTAATGTTGTGAATGAATACTTACATTATCTTCCCCTACTAGGATGTAAATGCTTCATCATTTTTTAGCCCCTTACGATCGCTTACCCATATGTACTTTTTTATTTTGCTTGACTCTTATGTTTGTATTTGTTTCACAAATAACACAGAGGAAGTACTGGAGTTTTTGGACTCCAGCCTCTAACAGGTTCACCCTTGATCTAGTCAGATAGGAAGGACAGGAAGACAGCTTGAGAGGGGTTAATAATCTTACTTTATTTTAGTCTATTCTTCTCGATGGGAATTTGCTGATTATGGGAGCACCAACTCCTACAGCATTCCCTAATCACCCTTTTTGTAGGGGCCCACAAGCAGAGGGGGTAACTACCCGTGTCTCGATGGGGTCAGTCGAGATGAGTACAGCATTCCAGTTTGTGTACTCCTCTAAATGCTCTCAAACCTTGATGGGGGCTGATCAAGGCACACACAGCGTTACACTGTCATATTCCCCTGTGGGTTCCCCATTCACTGACCAGGGCCCACTTGTTTTATAGGGCAACAAAGAAGGCGTATTGCCAGCAATAGCCTCACAGGTTAACTTTAGCAATGTCGTCATTCAGCGCAAGTGTAGTAAGTATTACATCATGTCACCCTGTATCTCACTGTGCAGTCTCAGTAGGACTGTCTATCACTATGATTCCAGGAATTGTTATCTAGGATCCTTGGGGAAACCAGAGATTGCCACAGCCATGGATCCTGGGAAACTACACTGTAAGAAAGAGTAACAAGATCCCCCTTACACACAGTACTTCCGAGTTTCTACTCAGCTCGGGTCTTTTCATCAGGAATACTTGAAACATATTCTATTTCATTAAAAGGCCTTTTGTTTTTCCTCCTATAGCATTATACTTTTTTCTTGGGGAAATTATTCTTGGCTGTAAGCCTGTAACCTTTGCTGTTTGTAATACCATATTCCAAGCTTTCTGTTTCTTTATAGTACAGTGGTGGCTGCTGAATCATGTGTGATCCTGACTGTGGCTCCTACTTGAATTTTTTCTGACTGCTTGTAGTATTTTTTCTCTGATTTGGAAGCTCTGGATTTTGCTATAATATCTCTGGGAGTTTTCATTTTAGAATTTGTGTCAGGAGAGGACTGGTGATGCTTTCTATTTCCACTTTGCCTTATGGTTCTGAGATTTGGACAGTTTTTGGTCATGGCATTCAGGTAGTCCACTGATTCTTAAATTATCCTGGATTGAGCTCCCAGATCAAGGAGAAAATTCTGCAAGCAGCCAGAAAGAAACAATTTGAGTATTGTGGAAACACAATCAGAATAACACAAGATCTGGCAGCTTCTACATTAAGGGATCGAAGGGCTTGGAATACGATATTCCGGAGGTCAATGGAGCTAGGATTAAAACCAAGAATCACCTACCCAGCAAAACTGAGTATCATGCCCCAAGGCAAAATATGGATTTTCAATAAAATAGAGGACTTTCAAGCTTTCTCAGTGAAAAGACCAGAGCTAAATAGAAAATTTGACTTTCAAACACAAGAATCAAGAGAAGCATGAAAAGGTAAACAAGAAAGAGAAATCACATAGGACTTACTAAAGTTGAACTGTTTTGTTTACATTCTTACTTGGAAAGATGATATGTACGATTCATGAGACCTCAGTATTAGGGTAACTGAAGGGAATATGCATATATGTGTGTGTATGTGTGTGTGTGTGTGTATATATATATATATGTATATATATATATGTACGTATATATGTATATATGTGTGTGTATGTATATATATATATATATATATATATATATATGTATAGACAGAGGGCACAGGGTGAATTGAATATGAAGGGATGATATCTTAAAAAAGATCAAATTAAGGGATGAGAGAGGAATATATTGAGAGAGAAAGGGAGAGATAGAATGGGGTAAATTATCTCGCATGAAAGTGGCAAGAAAAAGCAGTTCTGTAGGAAGAGAAGAGAAGGCAGGTGAGGGGGAATGAGTGACTCTTGCTCTCATCAGATTTGACCTGAGGAGGGAATACCACACACACTCAATTGGGTATCTTACCCCACAGGAAAGAAGGAGGAAGAAGATAAAAAAGGGGGGATGATAGAAGGGAGGGCATATAGGGGGAGGAGGTAATCAAAAACAAACCCTTTGGAAAGGGACAGGGTCAAGGGAGAAAATTCAATAAAGGGGGATAGGTTAGGAAGGAGCAAAATATAGTTAGTCTTTTACAACATGAGTATTGTGGAAGGGTTTTACATAATGATACGCATGTGGCCTATGTTGAATTGCTTGCCTTCTTAGGGAGGGTGGGTGGGGAGTGAAGAGGGGAGAGAATTTGGAACTCAAAGTCTTAAAAACAGTTGTTCAAAAGCAACAACAACCAAAAAAAGTTTTTGCATGCAACTAGGAAATAAGATACACAGGCAATGGGGCGTAGGAATTTATCTTGCCCTACAAGACAGGAAGGGAAAAGAGGATGGGAGGGGAGTGGGGTGACAGAAGCAAGGGCTGACTGGGAACGGGGCAACCAGAATATACACCATCTTGGAGTGGGTAGGAGGGTAGAAATGGGGAGAAAATTTGCAATTCAAACTCTTGTGAAAATCACTGCTGAAAACTAAATATATTAAATAAATTTAAAAAAAAAATCAAAAGAATGAAAAAAAATTATCCTGGATCTTTTTCCCATGTTAGTTGTTTTTGCTATGAGATATCTTACAGTTGATTTAGTATTTTAATATTTCTTGTTTTATGGAGTGTTTTAATATTTCTTGTTGTTTTATGGAGTGTTTAGCTTCTATTTGTGCTGATCTGATTTTCAGGGATTTGGTTTCTTGGGCAAAGTTTCTTACCTCTTGTGCCAAGCTGTTAATTCCCTTTCCAATTCTTTCTTCTATAGTGCTCATTTGTTTTTCATTTTTTTTCCCATTTGCACTCTCATTTCATTTACAAAACATTTTGAAGTCTTTTTAAAATTCTCGCTTTGTTTCTTCTAGGAATTCTAGTTGAATCTTATGTTCAAGCTGTGTTTCTCTTTGCCATTTTGCTTGTAGATGCTTTGGAGTCAGATGTGTTTAGAACTTTTGTGTTGATGAATCAGCAGTTTGAGCAGTTTAAAGGGGGATGGAGACATCACTGGCTTGGGCCTCCTCCCTAAAATGGAGGTTCTGGGATGAACCAGCCAGTCTGGGGGAGGTGGGTCCTGGCCAGGCTCATTTCTGATTTGATGAAAATGGACTATTTCCCTTCCTTTTATGTGCCCTGTGTTTCCTGCCCCTGTGTATCCTTCATAGGGCATGTAGGGTCCCTTGAAGCTTCCCACAATCAGATGTAACCACCCCCCCCTTTTAAAAAAATTATTACTCCTTTTGTCTTTACATCCACTGATGCTCCTTTTTGACAAAGAAAAGCAGTTAAGCAAAGATACCCATTAGTGTGACACTCTGTCCTGGGAGTTCCTGCCCTATTCACTGGTAGGGACGAGATGTTTCCCTGTTGCTTTCCTGGAAACTTCTCAGTCATTCCATACTCAGGATCCATTACATAGTTATGGCCACAGCACACATTGTCCTCTTCGTTCTACCTATTTCTCTCTGAATCAGTTCATACAAATCTTCCCATCTTTCTCTGAATTTCTCAGATATTTGGAGCATCATGTATGAGGAAGAGTGAGTTGGCCAGGGACCTGCTGAGGGTGTGCAAATGTACCTTTGCCTTTTTGCCTGGTGACTGGTCTAATCTGCTGAGAAAATGACTTTGGGTTGACCTGGCTTTGCTTATACTCAGGAAAAATCTGTTTGCTTTCTTTGCAGGTGACACAGCAGTGTTTGAGTTGATACAGCTTGTTCTGCCAGGTATGAAACTGCTTCTATTCCTAAGACAACATGGGGCATATGTGGGGAGCCAGTTCACAGTGGAATGACCTTTTCCATCTCCCCTACCCCAGTCCTACCCCCATCCTTGGCCTCTTCCATGTTTAAGAACTGTTTTGTTTAGGGCTGAATAGATCCAGATGATGCCTGGCCAAGGTGATAGGGAACACATTGTCCAAACTCTGATGAATAGAGATTATTTCAAATGTGGTATAAACTGATTTTATCCACTATTGTTGTAACCACCAAAATTCAAGATTTAGTTTTTGTGAAGTTGCTAAAAATACTGCCTTCTATTTACCACATGGCCCTTGTCAGGGTATTCCCTCCCTATAGCTGACCCTCCCCCCACTTTTAAAAAAGGTTAACCACTGCAAAAAAGGTGACTTGAAAACTTGAGCATTAATTGTATTTACAGTCGATCACAATTAGTTAATATATTAACTATATTGTAGGAACCATGAAAGCTCCCAAATGTCTGTTTCTGCATCATTTGATGTTTCTGTAGAGAGAATAGGAGACACTCCTCCCTGCTTTATTGAAAAACAAATCATTAGCAGGAGTGGAGTGGGAGAGGGGTAGATGGGTCTCTGTTGGTTTAAGACTATGTCCTCCTATCTCACCCAGCTTGGAAGTGTAGCAGCTTCTCATAGGCCCAATGCTGATGCTGATTGTTGTGGACGCTTTAATCTGACCTCTGACCTGGCTGGTTCACCTGTCCTCAGGCAGCCTGGCAGCCTCTACTCCTGGGGTTTTAACCATCTGAGTGCTGTACTTAGTGCCGACACCCCATTAGCTTTAGTCCTGCTGCAGCTTAGAGTTCCCAAAGTCAATGAGCCTCAGCCTCCCCCAATAGCAAGGATTACAGGTCGGCACCGCCATCACCTTCTGGGGGTTTTGTCGATGGTAATAGGTTGAAGGTGTCTACATGTTATGTAAAACTGAAGTTGTATTTTTTAAAAAACTATTCTTTTGTGACCCCAAATTACTTGTTGAATGTGTGAAAATATCCCCACTTTAGAGATAAGACAGCAGGTCATAGTTGCTGATAATGAATAGTTTGATATTCTGATTCATTGGCATGGGTTTTCTCTGATTCATATTTAGCTATGGCTGAGAAAAATGGATTACCTCATGACCAGACCTTTGGTGATGAATCTCTCAGAACTTTTCTTGGTCTGTCCCCCAGTGACAGGATCATGGTTAGTCGCTAGGTCTGTCCTAGAGGCCTTCCTGCTCTGCTGGCCACCCAGCCTTCAAGAACTCAGAGCTGATTATGTGCCATGAGGAGGCTAGGGGTGGGCTGGAGGGAAGAAACTAAGGAGAGGGGGTTAGAATCATAGCAACATTTCAGCAGAAACAATTATTGGGGATCTCTTGCTTTCCATGCTGGATTTACTTTTCAAGTAAAAAATTATATATATAATATGTGTGTGTGTATGTATGTATATATGTTTGTGTATGTAGACATACATACATATATACACATTCATACATACATACATACATACATACACACACACACATCACCATTCAGGGCTTCCCTCCTTAAGAAGTATTAAGATTCAGGATGCAGCCTTGGTTGTTGAGTTTGTCCTTCATTCTTGAAGAGGACCATGACCTCAGGCAAATGATGACATGACTTGCAGTTGACTTTGATTTGAGTGAGGGAGGGCTGTGCAAGGTCAGCAGCCTCACTTTCTCCTCCAGAGCCATCTGGGTCCAGTGGCCTGATATTCACCAGGACAACTGGAGATGGCCCAGGATGCATTAGGAGACCCTGGCCCTTTGAGTGAGGTTAATGCCCATTCAGTGAATAGGAGTCTTTAAGAAGTTAATTAAGGGATGGCTCCTTTAATCAAAAATTAAAAAAAAATCAAGCTGGGAGGGGAAGACTCTCAGGGTTCCTGCACAACAGAGAAACAGTTACTATTTAGCATTTATATTCACTCTGTGCTAGGAGGACAGGGACCTATTGTTGAATCTATGAGCTCCAGAGTGAGTTGGGTTTAAGGCTTGGTTTTGAAAAAGAAATCTAGCCATTAAGCCCAAAGTTAAGGAGGCAGCCTTTGGCCATTGAAATGTACCTTCCTTTGGGCAGAGCACCCTCAGGGAAGGAGAGGAGAGGAGGGGAGGGGAGGAGAAGCTACTCACAGGTTGTGTTTGAACTTCATTCTTGAAGAGGACCAGGTTGTTGTTGTTGTGTTTCTCCTTTGTTCTAGAAGAGGACCGTGACATCAGGGAAATGATGACATGACTTTCAATTGACTTTGATTTGAGTGAACCTGGCAGTAGTCTTAAACTGGCCAAATACAATGAGAATCTGACGGGACAGTTTGTAAAACATGCTATTGTTTCTGGACGCAGGAGTGTGTATTGATGTCTTGATCCATTTTCAGTCCTAAAATCTGTTCCTTCCAGTGGGTGAAACGCTCTCTACATATGAGGAAAACACGAGAGACTTCATGTTCCCTGGTCCGAAGCAAATGCCTGGACACCATGATTCAAACCGCCAGGTGATGATGCAAAGAATTTCTGGCATCAAGGTAAGTGCCAAACATGTAAGGCCCCAGGTGTGGTGCAGATGTCCTGGAGCCAGACCTTCCTTAAGTGCTTGCTCTTGACTGATCACTCAGTATTAGGAATGGCAAGTGCTATCTAAGGTTGACCTTGGACAGGATAGACTGTGTTTGTAAGAAATGGTCTCTAACTTAACATGCCAGCTCTTGCCCATCGATGTGTGCCAGTCGGATCTAGGCAGTTTCTGTGATGTGTGGAGCTTAATGGAAATACTACAAAGTACTCTCTTCACTCTTTCTCTCCCCCATGGATGGGTATGTGATATTGTTGCCTCCAGTACTCCTCTTCTACACCTTCAACTTTGGTGTGATATTTGTCCTTGGTTTTTCTTTTGGGCCTCTCTAAAGGGTCCACTCAGAATGTAGGGAGGAGGCCCAGGGAGCACTTGGCTACCCAGGAAGCACTCACTTGGGCCATCTATTTGTGGTCTCTTAACACCTGAGCCTTTCACCTCCTGTCTTAATCTCACATTTTCTCAACATTATCCTTTATATTACTCTGTGAGTATAAGGCCTCCCTGACAGTACAGTGCTGCCACCTTGCCATGCATCTCTCCATACAGTGTTTGGTTTGGTTTTGGTGTGGATCTGAGATTTTATTGGAATTGGAGACTTCTAGTGAATAATTTTCCTCTACTAAAGTAACAGATGAGCACCTCTTTGTCTTCAGAGTGCCTAGGACATTGGGAGGTTAAGCAGCCTGGGCAGGGACACATGGCTGGTGTGTGTCCGAGGTGGTACTTGATGCCAGGTCTTCTTTGAACCCTAGGGCGACTCTCTATCCATTACGCTGTAGTCCCTTTCTTACAGTACAATACAGAAAATATTTATCAAGTGCCTACTGTGTGCAGAGCTTGGTTGGGTTGGGTATAAGGGCAGAATAACGCCAAGGGCCTTGTCCTCATGGAGCACACAGGCCAGTCAGGGAATAAGACACCAGCAGGTATGGCTGTCCTCTTCAGTGTTACATGGGAAGAGCATTAGAGAAGGGCAGATAAAGGGCTGTGGGAGCTTTGGTTTGGAGGAATGTGTGGATATCAGGGAAGGCTTCAGCAGAGAAAGTGTGAATTAAACTGATGAACAGGAAGGAATTCATTTGGGAGAGAAGGTATAGGAAAGACAGTGTAAGGAATGGCTTGGAAGTGGGAAATGGCACAGTGTATTTTTAGGGCAGAGAGTTAGCCAGCATGTGCCTGGAGCATAGAACATGGAGGGGAATACATGAAATTGAGGTGGAAGAGTTGGGTGGAGGACCTTGAATGCTGGGCAGAGGAGTATGGCCTCTACTTGGAAGGAACTTTGGAGCTTTGGAAGGTTTTTAGTAGAAGACTAACATGGCTGGGTCAGAGCCGAAGACAGATTATTCTTAAAGTTCGTGGGGTATATAAATGAAGTGTATTCTCTGGCAATCAACAAGTGTTTGTTAAGTGCCTGCTATATGAGGAGCACTGTGCTAAGGGCCAGGGGTACAAAGAAAGGTGAAAACAGCCCCTCCTGGGCCCTCCCATTTTACTGGAGGAGACATTTTATAAACAGAATTTGACAAAGACTAACGGTGGAAGTACCATTTTAGTCTCAGCTCAGCCACTGCGAAGAGTTGACTTGTTACCGGAAACAAATTCCAAAACCGTTCCGTCACTGAGTTTGCCATAGAAGAAAACTGTGCTAGACCTCTGGGTTGATGCCCACATAAAGTTAAATAAACCACCAGGATGAGGGGCTAGGCATGTATAGATTAACCAAGACCTGAGGGCTGTGTGATAACCTTCTCCAAGTAACCTCAGGGCTGGTATGTGGCAGAAGGGTCGGCCTTGTGACTTTCAGTGATTTTTCTAAAGCCTTGGTGTCACCGTGCCCTTCCCCTACCAGTGAACTCCCAGAACTCTGTTTCCTTTGTGTCAAGTCTAAGCCACTGTGCTTGGCTCTTACAGCCCTTCCTATGTCAGGCCCATCTGACTTTCCGAGCATATCCGACATCACCCCCTCTCACACTCCCTGAGTCAGAGGCACTGTCAGCCTTTGCTATTCCTCATAGAAGACATTCCATTGTCCTGTCTCTGCCCTTTGCAAAGTCTTTTTCTCTTGTCAAAAATTTCTCCTCGCTTCTGCCTCTTAGTTCCTCTGTCTTCCTTCAAGATTCGGTTCACATTTCACCTTCTACATGAGACTTTTCCTGTTCCTTCCATCTGTTAGAGCCCTGCCCCAGCTCTCTCCCCAATTACCTTTTAATTTATTTTACCTATTAAATTAATTTATTTATTTTAATTAATTTAATTTATTATTAATTAAATCTAATTAATTAATTAATTAAATTTATAGCTATCTATCTATGGACAAACACATGTACCAAGTTTACATATTGTCTTCCCTAGCAGAGTGTAAGCTCTATTTGTGTGGAGGGGGACACTTTCACATTTATCTTTGGGCAGCTCCGATTGTTAGGAGATTTTCTTGAGGTTAAGCCTAAATTTGCTTCCTTGCAGCTTCCCCTCACTGTTCCTAATCCTGCCCCCTGGGGCCAAGCAGAGCAGTCCTCCACATGACCTTCTGATCCTTCTCTTTCCCAGCATAAGCATGCCCAGTTCTTTCCACAGATCCGTATGTACCAAAGACTCCAGCACCTTCGTGGCCTGGTTGCTGCCCTCAGGATTCCACAGTGTGCCATTGTCCTTTTTAACGCAAACCCCTTGACCTGTGGACACTCTGGTCCAGCTGTAGTCTGATTAGGGCAGAGGGCAGTGAGCTCATCCTCCCCCTCACTCTGTACCCCAGGGCCATCTCCCTGTCACTGGAGCATATTTGCTAGCCACCACACCCACCGGTTCTTGTCATCCCACTTCCTGGTGACTGGAGCTTCTTTGGGACAGCGGGCGATGATTCCCTGTCTGTCTCTGGAGTGCCCTCCCCCCGCCTTCCCTTCACCTCACAGAGTCTCTCTCTTCCCCCCAGGATCTCCAGGAAGGCTTTCCTGGTGCACTTGCTCTCTCTCCAATTGCCTTTTCTTAAATTATTTAGAATCTCTTTGTAGTTATTAAGTTGTTGTCTCTTCCATTAGAATTTAGTAAGATTCTTGTGAGCCAAAGATTTTTATTTGTATTTTTCGTGCCTAACCCAGTGCTGGCACATAGTAGGGGTTTCATAAATGCTTGTTAATTGGTTGATTTCTCCTTCTTCCTAATAATTTTGGTTCTGTTCTTTGTAGTTTAAGGTCATTCTCCTTGGAAAAGAAACCAAGCAAACCAAGACTAGGCAGGTAGAGCTTTTTTTGGTCGGTCCTTTATGGTCATCTTGGCCACATGGAACAGGAGGCCTGTCCCTTACTTTCTTCTTCTTTTTGTTGTTTTTCTCATTCCTCAGTCATTCACTTGTTGCATGTTTAACAAACACTTTGTCAGGCAAAACCAAAGCACTCTCTGCCACCAAGGGCTGCTTACACTCTGTCCTGGGAAACATATACCCAGGCAAGTAGATTTAAAACATATCCAAATGATCCAAGGTCTCTGGACAGAGAAAGCTGTGAAGCTGTGCTGACTAGGTCTGTTACAAGTTTACGTTGCATAACTTTAACTGGATCCCCCTGCTGCAAGGGGAGAGTCTGATCCCCCTAGTGTTGGGAACAAGCAGCAAAAGAGACTGAGAGAGAGTTGTTGGACAGGTGGAAGGAGAACCAGGAAGAGTCATATGCTAAAAAGCCAGAGAGGAGAGATTGTCCATGAGAAGAGGGTGATGGACAGTGTCAGAGGCTGCAGAGAGATTGAGGTCTGAGAAAGGGCCGTTGGATCTGGCGACTAAGAGATGATCAGTAACTGGACAGAGCAGGTCCAGCTGAGCGATGTTGATGGAAGCCAGTGTAAAGTGTTAAGGGAGGAGTGAAGAGAGTAAGTGAATGCAGTTGAGTATAGACACCTCTTTCTAAGAGGTTGACTGAGAAAGGAGGGAGAGAGGTAGGAGGAGAGCTTTAGGGTAAAGTGAGCATTGTTTTAGGGATGTGGGAGCCTGGTTAAGTTTGTAGGCAGTGGGGAAGGAACATGTAAGGTGGGAGAGGCTGAAGATTAGAGAAAGAGTGAGGATGAGTTGGGGGCTATGTGATCAAGAATATGTGTAGTGGGAATGACCCTGGCCAGGAGAATGGCTGAGTCTTCATCAGAGACAGGAATACAGGATCAGAGGGGATGGGAGATGACATCAAGGGATTTCAAGATGTAGAATGTTATGAAGTGAGAGATTGTGGCAAAGAGCATTTGTTTTCTCAGCTGAGTGTGAGGCCAGGTCCTCAAGCTACTATGAGCTACTAGAGTGTCGGAGGGATGCTATTTGAGGCTTGAGGAAAGAAGAGAAGATTCCAAATTGTTGTTATGGGGAATGTGAGAAAGAATCACTTAGATAGGATTAAAGGGATTGTCTTGTTGCACTGAGATCATAGAAACTTGTAATGGACCCAGTCAGCATGTGACTTCTTCCAGCAGCATGTGATTGGGCACAGAGGAGACAAATGGTGGGATGGGGTTTGGCCAGGCACCTGCCAGGATAAGGCCAGGGCACAGGGAATTCAAGAGTATTCAAGAATTCAAGGTTGAATTGGTTAACTGTGGGACCAAGAACCAGAAGGGAGGAATGGGAAACCTAATGGTTATAATGGCTTGGAAGAACACTTGGTGGGGGGGTGGAGGTGGGGGTAGGGATTGATGGTCAGTGAGAATGAGGAAGAGGGTTGGGAAAACTGAGTCTCAGGACAAGATGAAGTGATGTAAGTTGTTAGGGATGTCCCCGACACCAGTACCCTTTTAGTTCGGTTTCAGTGTTGGGACAAAATGAAGTGCTTATAGGTTCAGTTAACAAAAAGGATTTATTTAGCCATCACATAGAAAAGATATCAGCAAGAAAATAGCAGTACTTAGTTCAGCTATGGCAAACAAAGAAAAAAATTAATAGAAGAGATAGAAGTTAGGAGGAAGACAAAGTAAACTAAAATTTCTTAGAAAAACAAAAGAATGTTACTTAAGTTATGAGGTTGGGGTGGGGGGAAGTGGGAGAGTGTAGATTTTAAATTCTTTACATTTTTTAAATGGAAACAAAAAAACAAACAGCCCAACAGATAGGTGCATGGCAGGCACAAACATGTGAAACACATTATGAGAAAGGAGTTGTGGAGGAGACAGGGAGGTGGGATAAAGGATTACCATTAAAGAAGCATGAGACAAAGCTGTTGCTCTAGGAAGAGTGAGGGCAGCTAAGAGCAGCTGAGCTCTGGAGGCTGCCAGGACAACATGAGCAAAGGCTCTTTGTGGAGGGTCACTTACCAGAGGAGCAGGGCAGGCACAAATGGGCTGTGCTCTGCCTTATTGGAGAATACTCACATCAGTAAGATTATCCTTCCAAGCATCCTGGACTTTGCTGTTACTTCCCCCTGTCAGTCATCAGAAAGCACTGATTCTATCTCCTCAGCATCCCTCCCCTCCTCTTTTATTTACACAGCTGCTTTCTGAGACTCTCCCCCACCTCCTACATGGTCTCACTGCCTTGTGCCTCTGTCCTCTTCAGGCCATCCAGCTGTTTATTTACTATTCCTAAAGCTACATGTCTGACCATCCCGGCTCTTTTCAGATCAAATACAGACTCCTCCATTTGGCATCTAAAGTGCTTCACAATATTGGTCTAACAGGCTTTTCCAGGCTTGTTACCCATGCTCTGTGGGTCAGCCAGATCGGCCTTCCTGCGGTCCTGTTCACATGCCATCTTCCTTCTCTTTGCTTTTGTCCAGGCTTTGCCTCTTAGCCTCCCTGGCTTTCTTCAGAACTCAACTCAGGTGCCCCCTCCTAGAGGAGCCTGTCTGTTCTGGATCCCTCCAGCTGCTAGTGTTCCATCCCTTTAAAAATGACCTTTCGTGTGCTTTATATGGGTGAGGTGGGGTGATTGACTGACTTAGCTCTTTCTCACTTGAGATGTCCAGAAAAAGTCCTTACAATTCTAGTGATGTTGTACAAAAATCTTTAAATGATCTGAGGAAATTTGGCCAGGTAGGTAATCTATAAATTATTAAGCTAGAGAACTGAAGTCATTGGAGTTTGGAGCAAGTGTGACTTTCTAGCACACCTGGGGTGGAGGTGGGGGACAGGAGGAAGGAGAGGCCTCAGTTTTGGCCTTGGCCAGGTCTCATTCCCCCCTCCCTTTGACCAAAGCAAGACCTTATGAAAGGCCCTTTAGCAGTTTGTGGTTTCCTTCTGAGAATAAATAATATTTTTAAATAATAAGATACATATGAGTACAGAGAAAACTAATTGTACTGAAATAAAATGATTAAAATATTAAAAAACATTTCCTGGACTCCTGGTTAGGAATGCCTTTTCTAATAGGGGAGATACCATTTAAATAACTGAGTATATAAAAGATACATACACAGTAGACTGAGGTATTCTAAAAGGGGAAGGCACTTGCATCTGAGGTTAGCAATCATGATCTCAGATAACGTAATGGCAAAAATAGACTTGATTAAAAGATAAACGGAGGAGCTATATGGAGAAAGGTACCAGAGACAATGAATTAATATCTATACTAAACATTTATGCACTGAATATCATCACATCTAACTACTTAAAGGAAAAGTTAAATGATTTATAGGGAGAAATCAACAATAATACTTTAATAGTGAGGGACCTTGATGCATCCTTTTGAGGTCTAGTTAGAGCTAACCAAAAAATAAACAAGAAAAATATTGAGTACATGAATAGAATTTTAGAAAAGTTAGATAAGATAGACTTTTGACAATTATTGCATGGAAATAGAAAAGAATATATATATTGCTTAGCTGTTCATGGCACCCTTACAAAAATTGACCATTAAAACCTCAAAAACAAATGCAGAAATGCAGACGTTAAATACATCTTTTATGGGCCATAACTGTATACAAACAATGAAGAGCTGCTGAAGAAATGATTCATAATTAATTGAAGACTGAATAATTTAAACTTAATGACTGTTTGAGTCAAGGAGCATATCAAATAAACTTAGATAATTTCTTTAAAGATAATAACAACATTAAGGCAGCATACTAGTATTTTTGGGAAAAGCCTTTCTTTTTTATTTAATTTATTTAATACATTTAGTTTTCAGCATTGATTTTCACAAGAGTTTGAATTACAAATTTTCTCCCCATTTCTACCCTCCCGCCCACCTCAAGATGGCATATATTCTGGTTGCCCCATTCCGCAGTCAGCCCTCCCTTCTGTCACCCCACTCCCCTCCCATCCCCTTTTCCCTTCCTGTCTTGTAGGGCAAGATAAATTTCTACACCCCATTGCCTGTGTATCTTATTTCCTAGTTGCATGCAAAAACTTTTTTTTGTTTGTTTTTGAACATCTGTTTTTAAAACTTTGAGTTCCAAATTCTCTCCCCTCTTCACTCCCCACCCACCCTCCCTCTTAGCAGGCAAGCAATTCAGCATAGGCCACATGTGTATCATTATGTAAAACCTTTCCACAATACTCATGTTGTGAAAGACTACCTATATTTTGCTCCTTCCTAACCTATCCCCCTTTATTGAATTTTCTCCCTTGACCCTATCCCTTTTCGAAAGGGTTTGTTTTTGATTACCTCCTCCCCTTATCTGCCCTCCCTTCTATTGTCCCCCTTTTTTATCCCCCTCCCCCCTCTTTCCTGTGTAGTAAGATACCCAATTGAGTGTGTATGGCATTCCCTCCTCAGGTCAAATCCGATGAGACCAAGATTTACTCATTCCCCCTCACCTGCCCCCTCTTCCCTTCCTACAGAACTGCTTTTTCTTGCCACTTTTATGCGAGATAATTTACCCCATTCTATATCTCCCTTTCTCCCTCTCTCAGTATATTCCTCTCTCATCCCTTAATTTGATTTTATTTTTTTAGATATCATCCCTTCATATTCAACTCATCCTGTGCCCTCTGTCTATATATATATATATATATATATATATATATATATAGACACACACATACATATGTACATACATACACACACACACACACACACACACACACACACATATATATGCATATTCCCTTCAGCTACCCTAATACTGAGGTCTCATGAATCATACACATCATCTTTCCAAGTAGGAATGTAAACACAACAGTTCAACTTTAGTAAGTCCCTTGTGATTTCTGTTTCTTGTTTACCTTTTCATGCTTCTCTTGATTCTTGTGTTTGAAAGTCAAATTTTCTATCTAGCTCTGGTCTTTTCACTGAGAAAGCTTGAAAGTCCTCTATTTTATCGAAAATCCATATTTTGCCTTGGAGCATGATACTCAGTTTTGCTGGGTAGGTGATTCTTGGTTTTAATCCTAGCTCCATTGACCTCTGGAATATCATATTCCAAGCCCTTTGATCCCTTATGGTAGAAGCTGATTGTGTTTCTACAATACTCAAATTATTTCTTTCTGGCTGCTTGCAGTATTTTCTCCTTGATCTGGGAGCTCTGGAATTTGGCAACAATATTCCTAGGAGTTTTCTTTTTGGGATCTTTTTGATGAGGTGATCTGTGGATTCTTTCAATTTCTATTTTACCCTCTGGCTCTAGAATATCACGGCAGTTTTCCTTGATAATTTCTTGAAAGATGATATCTAGGCTCTTTTTTTTGATCATGGCTTTCAGATAGTCCAATAATTTTTAAATTATCTCTCCTGGATCTATTTTCCAGGTCAGTGGTTTTTCCAATGATATATTTCACATTGTCTTCCACTTTTTCATTCCTTTGGTTCTGTTTTATAATTTCTTGATTTTTCATAAAGTCACTAGCTTCCACTTGCTCCAATCTAATTTTTAAGGTAGTAATTTCTTCAGTGGTCTTTTGGACCTTCTTTTCCATTTGGCTAATTCTGCCTTTCAAGGGATTCTTCTCCTCATTGGCTTTTTGGAGCTCTTTTGCCATTTGAGTTAGTCTATTTTTTAAGGTGTTGTTTTCTTCAATATATTTTTCAGTATTTTTTGGGTCTCCTTTAGCAAGTCATTGACTTGTTTTTCATGGTTTTCACTCTCATTTCTGGTCC
The DNA here is from genome assembly GCF_011100635.1 of Trichosurus vulpecula. Classification (NCBI taxonomy): domain Eukaryota; kingdom Metazoa; phylum Chordata; class Mammalia; order Diprotodontia; family Phalangeridae; genus Trichosurus; species Trichosurus vulpecula. The sequence continues at coordinate 30,861,651 of NC_050576.1, forward strand.
CAATTTTTCTTCTACTTCTCTAACTTGCTTTTCCAAATCCTTTTTGAGCTCTCCCATGGCCTGAGACCAGTTCATGTTTTTCTTGGAGGCTTTTGATGTAGGCCCTTTTACTTTGTGGACTTCTTCTGGCAGTACATTTTGGTCTTCTTTGTCACCAAAGAAAGATTCCAAAGTCTGAGACTGAATCTGAGTCCATTTTCGCTGCCTGGCCATGTTCCCAGCCAACTTACTTGACCCTTGAGTTTTTTGTTGGGGTATGACTGCTTGTAGATAAAAAGTACTTTGTTCCAAGCTTGAGGGGATGTGCCGTTGTTTTCAGAGCTATTTCTATACAGCCAGCTCTGCCACACCAGCAGTCCTCCTTTTCCAAGAACTGCCAAATGGGACCTGACTCAGATCTTAAGCAGGTTCTGCACTCCTGCTCTGATCTGCCACTTAATTCCTCCCACCAGGTGGGCCTGGGACCGGAAGTAACTGCAGCTGTAGTTCTGTAGCTGCACCACCCCCGCTGTCCACAGGGCAGTGGCCAAACAGCCAACTCCTTCCACTCTGTCCCCTGCAGCTTTTCCCACTAACCTTCTCTGTTGTCTTTGGTGTTTGTGGGTTGAGAAGTCTGGTAACTGCCACAGCTCACTGATTCAGGGTGCTAGGGCCTGTTCTGCCCGGCTCCTGGTCTGGTTGGTCCTTCCGCTGCCCATGCTGGGCTCTGCTGGACTGTGCTCCCCTCTGCTCCCCTCCGCTCCCAGCTCCGTGTGCGACAGACCTCACCCAGCGACCATCCAGGTTGTCCTGGGCTAGAGCTCTGCCTCCCTCTGCAATTTTGTGTGTTCTGCAGTTCTAGAGTTTGTTCAGAGCCATTTTTTATAGGCTTTTGGAGGGACCTGGCAGGGAGCTCACTTAAATCCCTGCTTTCCAGCTGCCATCTTGGCTCTGCCCTCCGAGAAAAGCCCTTCTTAAAGGAAAATTTTTGCCTCAGAACATTTTCAGCAATAAAATAGAGGACAAATCAAAAAATTTGACACACAACCAAAAACAAAAAACAAGCCTAGACAACCAGAAGATTTTTAAAAATGCTAATTAAACACCAAAATAAAATTCTCAGTGTCAAAGAAGAGATTAACAAAATTGTTAATGAAAAATTAAGTCAAAAATTACAAAAATTTTAAAAAGAAGCTAATAAAATAGATAAATTTTTAGGGAATTTGATTTTTAAAAAAGAAATAGGGAGAGAAAGAGTTCTACCAAATTTCTTCTGTGATACAAATAGGTTACTTATACCATGGAGAGTTAAAACAGAAAAAAGATAACTTTAAGGTTAATATCTAATGAACATTTTAAATAAAAAACATTAGGAAAGAGACTAGAGAAACATATTGCAAAGATTAAATACTATGACCAAGTTAGATTTATGCTAAAGATGTGGCCTTCATTCTCTATTAGGAAAATTATCGACGTAGCAGACTGTATCAATAACAAAACAACCAAAAGTGTATGATTATATCAATTGTTACGGAAAAAGCTTTTGATAAGTACAATATCCATTTCTCTTAAAAAAAACTAGAAAACATTGGAGTAAGTAAATCTTTCTTTATTAAATAGTATCCAGCTAGAACAAAGTGCTGGCATTCTATGTAATAAGGATAAACTAAAGGCCTTTCCAGTAAGATCACTGATAAAGCAAGAACATCCATTGTCACCATTACTGTTTAACTTGGTGCTAGTTGTAGTAATAAGATAAGGAAAATGAAAATGAGCAAGTAAGCATAATCAGAGACGGAACAAAATGACCACTTTTTACAGATGATGTGATGGTTTTCATAGAGAACCTTAGAGACCTAACTCAAAAGCTAACTGAAACAGCAATAGCAAAGAGAAGGGAAAGGAATAAACATTTATGTAGTGCTTACTATGTGCCAGATACTGTGTTATTCATTTTTTACAAATATTATCTCAATTTATTTTCACAATAACCCTTTGAGGTTGGTTCTGTTGTGATCCCCCCCCCTTTTTTTAAAGCCAAGGAAACAAAGGTGAAGTGACTTGCCCAAGGTCATACAGCTAGTAAGTAGCTGAGGCCAGATTTAGAACTTAGGTCTTCCTGCCTCTAGGCCTGGCTCACTGAGCTACCAGCTACCTCTGAAAAAAGTTTTATTATATGAAATACACCCACATAAATTATCCATATTTAAAATTTTGCCACAAAACACAGCAGGAAGAGATAAATTATTCCATTCAAAATAACTACAAGGATGTATAAAATACTTGTTGTTACACCTGCCAAGACATGTACAGTAATTATATGAATGCAAATATAAAACTTTTTACACAAAGACAGACATAAATAATTCAAAAAATATTAATTGACCATGAGTAGGTTTAGCCAATACAATAAAAATAGCAATATTGCCTATATCAATTTACATATTGAGTACTATACAAATAAAAGTTCAAAAAGATTGTAGAAAAAATAGCAATCAAATTCACCTGGGGGAATGAAAGGTCAAGAATCTCAAGAGAAATATATAATTTTTAAAATGGAAAGGACAGGGGCTTATCAGTATTATATTTGAAACACTATTACAAAACAGTAATCATTGGTACCAGCAAAGCAATAGAGATGTTAATCAGTGGAAAAGATCGCATATACAGTGTAACGAAGCAAACTAGCCTAGTGTTTGATAAGCCCAAAGACCCAGTAATAATAACTTACTTAAGATAAAAACTGTTGGGAAAACTGGAAAGCAGTCTGGCAGAAACTAGGTATAGACTAGCATTTCACACCATCTACCAAGACAAGCTCCAAATGGGTGCATGGCTTAGATGTGAAAGGTGATGTCATCAACAAGTTAGAAGAGCAAGGAAGAAATTGTCTTTTACATCTTTGGATAAAGGAAGAGTTCATGACTAGACAAAAGAGAGAGAATCATAGAGATAAAAAAGACAATTTTGATAATATAAAATTAAATAATTTTATATAAACAAAACCAATGTAGCTAATTTAAAAGGGAAAGCAGGTAACTGGGGGAAAAATCTTTCTAACAAATTTCTCTAATAAAGATCTCATTTCTAATATATATAAGAAACTGTTCTACATTTATAAGAATAAGAGTCATTCTCTATTTGATTAATAGTCAAAGCATATGGACAGTCAATTCTCAAGGGAAGAAATCCAAGTTATTAATAGCCATATAAAAAAATCCTCCCAAACACAAGTAGAGAAATGAATTGAGGTTCCACTCACACCTGTCAGATTGGCAAAGGGAAAATGACAAATGCTGGAGGGATTGTGGGTAAATAGGTACATTAATGTACTGTTGATGGAGCTGTGAACTGGCCTAGCCATTCTGGAAAGCAAATGGAAGTATGTCCCCACAATTAATAAACTGCATGTACCCTTTGACCCAGTGATAATATTATACCTTTAAGAGATCAAGGAAAAGAGGAAAAGAACTCATATATACAAAAATATTTATAGCAGCTATTTTTTTGATGGTAAAGAATGGGAAGCTAAAGGAATGCCCATTGATTGGGAAATAATTGAGCAAGGTATGGTATATGAATGTGATAGAATACTATTGTGTTGTAAGAAATGATAGGAAATGGTTTCAGAGAAACCTGGGGAGATTTGCATGAACTGAATTAGAATGGAGTGAGCAGAACCAGAGTAACAGTAACAGTAATGTAAAGGCGAACAACATTGAAAGACTTAAGAACTCCAGTCAAGGTAATGAATAACTATGATTCCAGAGGGCTCATCGTGAATCATGCTGCCTACCTATTGGAAGTGATAGACTGAGGGTGTAAACTGAGACATATAGCTTTTGAACATGGCCAGTATGAGAATTTGTTTTGCTTATATGTGCGTATGTTAAAAGTTTTGTTTTTCTTTCTTTTTCAGTGGGGGCAGGGTGTGTGGAAGGGAGAGAAAGATTTTTGTTTAGTGAAAAAAAAATTAAATTGAAAAAATAAGACAATATTGGAGATAATAATGCTTCTGATACCCACCTCACAGAGTTTTGGAGAGTCCAGTGAGGTCATGTATGTAAAATACTTTATCAACTTTAAAATACTATGTCATGATTATTATCATCTATCATGACAGCTGGGTGGCATGATGGATAGAGCCCTGGACCTGGAGTAAGGAAGACCTGAGTTCAAATCTGTCCTCAGACACATACTAGCTGTGTGACCCTGAACAAGTCACTTAACTCTGTCTACTTTGGTTTCCTTTGATAATATTTTAAAAAAAAAAACCTCTTAGCCCAATGCCTAGCACATTATAAGTACTTAATAAATATTCAGGGGCAGCTAGGTAGCACAGTAGATAAAATGCTGGGCCTGCAGTCAGGAAGACCCAAGTTCGGATTTGGCCTCAGACACTAACTATGTGACTCTGGGCAAGTCCCCTAACCTTGTTTGCCTCAGTTTCCTCATTTGTAAAATGAGCTGGAGAAAGAATGAGACACAACCAAAACAATAAATATTTATTCTCTCCCCCCAACATGTTTAAGGTTCAAATGAGAGCGCATCCGTGAGGTGCTTTACTCATTGTAAATTTCTATATAGCAGCCATTATTATTCTGTATTTCCCAATTTATTCTGAGGTCCAAATTAGATAATGTTCATAAAATACTTTGTAAATTGTCAAGCGTCATAGAAAGGTTCGCCGTTCTAATGGTTATTATCATTTAGCAGGTTGGCTTCTGTTCCTCCTCCCCTTTCCCTCCATCTTACATGCATATGCCTGTACATACACACATGTGCATACGCACACGCATGCACTCACTTTGTGCCTTTTGCAAACTCCATCTTTGTGAGCCACAAGGCTGGAGTAGAGCGAGGGGAAGACCTATGTGCCAACCCTTGCTGTGACTTGATTAGTCATGTCATTATCCCCAAATCAGGCCCCCTCTCTGGGTCTCAGTTTCCTCATCTGTAATCAGTCAGAGTGCAGATTCCAGAGGGTTGTTGTGAAGCTCCAATGAGGCTCTGTATGGGAAGCTCCTGCAGCTCGTAAGGCCCCCTGCAAATGTCAGTGCTTGGTGGGGGTGGACTTTTCCTTCAGCTCAGTTCAGTGGGAAATGGGCCCTCCTCCCCATGCTGTTGTGTTTAAGGCTGGACAGGCCATCGCACAGGTGGCTACAATGAGGACTTTATTGAGCAGCAAACTCCCTCTATCAGCCTTCAGAACAGTGCCTGGAGCTGCAGAATAATGGGGGTGAAGGTGCCTCAGGCTGTTCCCACGTGGTTTTGGTTCCTTCTATTGGGTCTCTCTGGTTGGTAGTCATGGGAATTCGGAATGGTGACATCTCTTTAAAATATTCTTAGTTTTAGGTGTCTGTTTTATGCCCAGGAGACTGTGGGCCACGTTTTGGCTGTGATGATGCTCTGCTTTCAGGACAGTTTGTAGATGGAATTCCCAAGGAAATTTCAGGCCCAAGGATGGATAGTGAGTTGCTGGTACTTAACTTTGGACATTTGACCATGTCTTTCTGTATATATAGTAGGTGCTAACTTTTCAAAGCCGTTTATCATACAGTCATTTATTATACAGCTTTTCCCATTTGTCTGTATAATTTGCTGTCTTAATTTGGGAAGCCCAAAATGCCAAAGGCCTAGTATAAGGAAACGTTGACCTTATGACAAAACAGTAGTGAAAGTCAGCTCAATTAAGTGGAGATCCTCATAAAATAAAGGCAGTCAGGGAGGATGGTGGAAATTGATGGAGTCTACTGGGTCCCCAGGTGTGACTGAGAGCTCCGCTCAGGCTCTGGAAGGAATGGGACACCCTCTCCCCACCCCAGTAACCTCTGATGGGTTCAGCAGGACCAGGCCTTAGGGAGAGGGATTGAGAAACCTAGAACTGGGGACAATTGCTGATTCCTGTGAGTGGGGAAGGGAAGGCTCCTGGAGGACTGAAGGCTTGTCTGTCAGAAGAAGCGGACCTTGGGCCCTTGGTGCTGGTCTGGTGCTCAGTGGGTCACTCAGCTTCCCGGGGAGGGGTTTCTTTGTCCAGGGGTTCTCCTCATATTGGCCTGTTTATATTTATTGTTTTCTGAAAAATGATGGCCTTGGGCCTAGATGATCTCTAGGATCCCTTCCAATTCTAAAGACTACAGACTCATGTCTTCCGTTAAGTTATTGATAAGAATGCTGGCCAAAGAGAATCTGGGCACGTAGGCTATTAGAAGCCTTCTGGGATGGATAGCAATAAAAAATCTATTATCCATAGGCAGCTGGTGGCAAAGCAAACAGACCGCTAGGCTTGCAGTCAGGAAGTCCTGAGTTCAAACACTTACTGTCTTTGTGACCCTGGGCAAGTCACTTAACCTCTGCTTGCCTCAGTTTCCTCAATCAAAATGAGGATAATAGTACCTGCCTCCGCATAGCACATGGTCAGTGTTTAATGAATCCTTCCTTCTTCCTTTACACCTTCCCTCCCTTCCTCCATTTCTCCTTTCCTCCCTCCCTCCCTTCTTTCCTTCCTTCCGAACAGCTCCACATCCACCTGTGTGTGTGTTGTCCAGCCCCCAGATTGCGTCTCTTCTTTGTTCATTTTGTTTAGAAGATAGTCATTGGGCCTAGAATTGAATAAGAAAAAGGGGACAGGTTGTTGTTGTTTCACTCATGTCTGACTCTCCATGACCTCGTTGGGGGTTTTCTTGGCACAGATATTGGAGCAGTTTGCCATCTCCTTCTCCAGCTCATTTTACATATGGGGAAACTGAGGCAAACGGGGTGAAGGGCCTTGCACAGCTAGTCAGTGTCTAAGGCTGGATTTGAACCCAGGTCTTTCTGACTTCAGGCCTGGCACTCTATCCACTGTGCTACCTAGCTGCCTGAAAGGAGACAAGAGACGTTGCATTTGGGAGACTGCACAGCTTTTAATGACCTCAGAATTCTCCCCAGAACACAATATTCAAATGCACCTTTGACGTCCTTGATTCGGATGTCCTCTGCAGTGATGCAGTTTGCAAAGCCCAGCTCTCCCTGCCTTTCCTGTGAGACTTGTCCATGTCCCCTGTGTGGAGCCCAGGGTCCCACCACATTAGCATAGGCCTGACGTGCTGACTGCCTGCTCTTCCCTTCCAAAGCCTCTTTGTTGCAGGTTTCATCCATCTATCTGTGTTCTAGCCAGCTGGGCTGCTTTCTGTCCTAAATTGTCACACGTTTCAGAGGGTGAAGGGTTCTTAGCAACCATCTAATTCGGCCTGTACCTGAGAAGGAATGCTGTCTGGAACAAGCTGTTGCTGGAAGACCCCCAGTGAAAGAAGCTGTAACTCTGCGAGGTTGCTCTATAAACTTTAGGCCTAAATGTTCAGCCTAGCATCTCTAGCTGCTATTCCTAGTTTTATCCCCGGGGCCAAACAGAACAAGGCTAATTCCTTTCCTTATAACGGTCCTTCAGATGTTTCAGTCACTCACCAGGTTTCTTACATACCAGGCACTGCAGAGGTCCTGAAGCAACAGGCCCTAGAACAAAAAATGAAAAAAAGAAAAAGTCCCTGCCCAGCCCCTGTCAGGGGAGACAAAATGTGCATTTGTCTGTATAGACAAGAAGTAAATACACAGTAAATACAAGGTCATTTTTGAGGGCGGAGGGATGGGAGCATTAGCATCTGACAAGAGCAAGAGGAGCTTCCTGTAGCAAGTAGAGTTTGAAATCTGAGCTTTGAATGAAGCCAGGGCCCAGGCAGAGGTGAGGAGATGATGCCTTCCAGGCATGGGGAAAATGGCGGCCCAGAGAATTAGGATTCTCTGCGGTTTTCTCAATAACTCATCATGCCATCTGCAAGTAGGGATTATTTTGTCTCTTCTTGGCCAAAGTTTATGCCTTTAATTTTGTTTTCTTGTCTTGTTGTTATTGTTAGCATTTCTAAAACTGTTAAATATTAATATGTAGAGAGATCCTATTTGCTTTAGGCCTGTATTTATTGGAAAATCTTACGTTGTTTCTCCCCTGCAAATAATATTAGCCTTTAGTTTTATATTATTTAATCCTATTTTTAAAAGGACTTTCTGTACTTATGCTTTTCAAAGTGTTTTGTTTTTATTTTAGCATAAACGACTTGTATTTTATCAAAGTTTTTTTAGCATCTCTTGATATAGTTATCTGGTTGAGTTGTTTTTATTTTAATATGATAAATTATTAATTATTTCCCTAATATTGAGGCATCCTTGGTATTAATCCAACTTGGTCATAGTGAAGAAGTTTTTGGAATTCATTGTTATAGTCCTTGGGTACTTAGCCCACTGTACAGTTAATTTGGAAGAATCTTTCCTTCTGAACTACTCCCCCTCCGCACTCCATAGGTATGTTTCTAATAGAGCTTCCTCTGACCTGAACCCTAAATTGTGAGCCGTATTTTTTTTGTCACAACAAGTCTGCAAAGGATACATTTAATATTTTGCCTCTTTACATTTATTTATAATTTCTCTGTGACCTAGTACATGGTCTGTTTTTGTCCATGTATGTATAAGGTATGTGGTACTGAGGAAAATAAATATTCTTTAATGTTCTCATTTTAAAGATACTGCAGGTCTTTCAGATGTCCAACAATCTGTTAAGTTCTCTTCATTTTTGGTTATCTTTCCACTACATTTGTCTGGTTCTGAGAGAAACACTAAAGTCTCTTGCGATTAATGTGTCACCATTTGTCTTTATCATAGTTCTGCTTTGAGCAGTGGTTCCCCAAGGGGTGTACCATAGAGTTTTGCTTCCTACACTGTGAAGCCAAATTCCTACCTGCACTTGAGACGTCCACATTGCCTAGCCCCTGGCCCCAGTTGTCATTTGTTGCCTGTTCCTGATGACAGGAAAGTCTCATTAGCAGTTCTGTGGAGGCACCAAACCTCCTTGTCTACTATAAGTCCTGGAAGAGGAACAAAAGAAGAGGGTTGAGAGGCAAGAGGTGAGAAGAGAGGAAAATCCCAAGGTCCAGGTGGTGGGTCTGAAAGTCCAGCTTCCCAAGAGTCCTTTGTTGTTGCTGATGTGAACTTAGTTTACAACAGAGTATATATTCTGTGAGCAAAAAGCTGTTTGGGAACCATGCGCATAGAGAGTGGGACAGGTGTCCTGGTATGTGCTGTCAGTGCATGATGGTAGTGTCCTCACCAGGCCAGTGTAAATGCTCTCCTCATTGTGTGGGGCACACCCGACCTCTGCCCCAGGCCTTTATGCTCCTCGGTTAACTTTTGCTTTTTGAACTCAGATGCGAGGCTATTTGTTGTTCATACTGCTATTGCTTTGTTGTGTACAGTGGCTCTAAACATAATCTAGGTTCTGTTTCTAATCTCTTTTGATGTGATTTTTTTTTGGCTTTTCATGATTGCAACTGCTGCTTTTCTTGGAATCAGTTGATGCACAGTGAATTTTGTTCTAATATCACATTTTCTTTCTTTATTTTTTAGATATGTTTCTTGTATGTTGCAGATTGTTGGGTTTTATTTTCTTATTCATTCTATCATTCTTTTTCGTTTTATTGGATTCTTTAATCCATTCACATCAGGTTGTATTTCCCTCCATTTATAACTTTTATATTGATTTTTATTCCTTCCTCTTTTAAGTCAGCTCTTTGTCCCTCTAATGAATTTTGTTTGTGCTACTTTGATGCTAGTCTAGTCCTAAAGGCTCTGCTTGGATTGTCACTTTTCCCTTTCTCTCTTTTTATTTATCTCTCCCCCTTCCCATCCTTGCCCTTCCTCACCCAGATGTAGTTTGAGATCTTCATTCTCCTGCTTCCCCCAGCCTTGTAACTTAAGTAGAATTCTTTTGTTTTTCTAAGAAATTTTAATTTACTTTGTTTTACTTTTATTTACTTCTACTCTCTCTTTTATTAATTTTTTCTTTCTTTCTGAGACTTCTCCTTTTTTTGCCCAGATTAGAAGTATAGAAGCCTCCATTTTTCTGACTTGGATCAGTTTGCCCCTCCTTAGACAACCTGATGTCCCTCCACTCCCTGGGACCCTCTCCTCTGATGCTGCCCTTAGGGCAGGTGCCTCCAAAGTCCTGAACTCAAGTACTTAACCAGCCTCTGCCTCCCCCAGCAGCAGGGAGTACAGATCCCTTCTATTTTCCCATTCACAGTCCATGTACTTTTCCCTCATAAGAAGTGGCACTTCTGGGATTCCCAATATTAGCTCCTTTTTCATTTTGGTGTTATTCCATTTGTCTATATTACCCTATCCTACTTTCCCTGGATGTATTCATCCATCCAATATTCATTACTTATATTGCCTTCACTCTTGGAAGTATCAGTATGTGATGAAAGCTGTGCTGTATTGCAGTAGTCATTCTGTGTCCTATATTATGAGACTTGGTTTTGCTGCTTTTTCTTACTATGATCATTTACTCCCTCCTTAAGTCATGTTATTTAGTTATTACATCTATGACCTCCCTCCCATCCTTGGTATTTACCAACTCTTGGGATCCACCCTCTAGTAGTGTGGGATGTAGTCCTTTGAAGTATAAACCTTGCTAAATGAAGGTGGTCTCATATTGCGTCCATTCTCCAATAAGGAAATTAATTACAAGACCATGATTGCTCACCAGAGTTAAATACTTCCACCCTGCCATGGGAACCTTCCTTAATGTCACCTTTTCATTTTCTCTTTTAGGGCAAATCCTTCCTACTAATCCTTCCCATAGCTTAGATCTTCCATCTACCTCTTCTTTCCTTGCTTAATAAGCTTCCTCCTATATTATGCATCTCATCTTTTCCATAATCCCTCCTTCTCACTTCCTCCTCTCCAAAATAAAGCAGTATTGATGTACTTAGTCATCAGGTGAGATTCAGTCTGTGGGATATTTAACTCTTCCTTCATCCTTATTTTTAGGGATGCTTTTAAATCTTTGGTGTTTTACGTCCTTTTTTATCTCTTGATAATTACTTTTGTTTCATTTTCCCTCTCAATGATTTTTTAAACAAGAACCTGAAAAAATGAGCATATTGATTTCAATCCTTAATCTTTTCTTGATAATCATACTTAATGGCATTTCTTGTGTTTTTCTTGATTGGAATGTTTACAAGTCAAACATTCTGTTCGCATATGGTTAGGTTTTCTACTTCCTTGTTTTATTTTGTCAGAATGCCTCAAATTCTTCTTGTGGTTCTACATCTTTTTCCCTCCCAATAATTAGGCCAGATATCACAAGGATATGTTTTTCTGATTTGCAGCTTTGTAATATTCTGTGGCATTCTTTCCTCTTCTAATGGGAAAGAAGTAGTCCTGAGTCATTTGCATTTATGTTCCATCATAGCTGAGGGCTTTTTCTTGGTTGTTTACAAAATGTGTGGTTTCTCCCACCCCCCTCATTTTGGTATTAAAGTTGTGAAATTTAACCATTCTGTATCTCAGGGTTTTAAACCTAGAGCTTTTCCTCAGGTGGCGGTCTGTAGAATGAATCAGTTAGTACTTTGTTGTCTGTTTTCAAAGTTTCTGGGCAATCCTCCCACCAACCCTCAGGAGTATGTTAATCATTTTTTTTTTAGTTATTATTTTACTCCTCTAGGAGACAAGTAATTTTTGAATTATCTCTCTGCATCTTGTCTTTAAAATTAGTCACTTCTCAGACTTCATGTCTTTGAAAATCATTGATCTTTGCTTCACTTCTGAATTTTCTTTTCATTCCTGTATTTTTGAGCTCAATAACTTTTTTCTTTTTAAGCCTCTATCTTGTGTTCTAAGATGTCTGCACTGTGATATGTCTTCAGTAATTATGTTTTGAAAGCACTGACTTTTGACCTCATTACTTTCCTAGTCCCTTTTTAAAAAAAATTTTCTTTTAGATAGTTTAGAGTTTCTTGCTCTCTGGGAAATATACAGAATTCCCTTTTTCATTGGATATTTGTGGCTTATTCTCCTTCATCTAATACAAGTGTAATCCTTGTTTAATGTAGTGTGGCCTTTTTGAGTTTCAGTGCCCCAGAGTAACTGGGCAGGGGTTCTCTGTGGTTCAGTTGTTTTTCAGTCATGCCTGACTCTCCATGATCACATAGGGGTTTTTTTGGCAAAGATACTGGAGTAGCTTGCCACTTCCTGCTTCAGCTCATTTTACAGATGAGGAAAATGAGGCGAACAGGGTGAAGTGACTTGGCCAGGGTGACACAGCTATTAAGTGTCTGAGACCACATTTGAATTCAGGAAGATGAGGCTTTCTGACTGTAGGTGCAGCACTGTGTGCACTATGGCACCACCTAGCTTCTCTAGGTTCTCATATCTACCCTAAGACAAACTTGTGAGGTTAACTGTTTGTGCTGGCCATTCAGGGAGTTGTGGGCTGGGGCTCAGGAGTAGGAGCTTTTAGCATTTAAGTTTTACCTTGTGTTGTGAGGCAGAGTGGTTTGGAGGCTAGAATGCTGGGCTCCAAATCAGGAAAGTTCAAGCTCTGATTTGTCCTCACACTGCTCAGTAGCTCTGGGACTTCGGGCAAGGCTCTCCGCTGATTCCATTCATAGGTTTTTTCATCTGTAACATGGGGGCAATGGCACCTACTTCTTCCCAGCGTTCTCATGAGCCTCAAATGAGCGTTCATATGCATGTGTGTATCTATACATATACACATACATACACATACATACCTGTATCCATGTGGAGCTATATATAGTGCTTTGCAAACCTTAAAGTTCTATAGAAATGGTTGTCATGACAGGATTGTCTTCTTGTGAATTCAACTTCAGTCACTACAGATTTGGCCATATTTCTGTCTCTTTGGGTTTATTTTGTTTTGTTTTAGGTTACAGAAATATAGTTAATGTTCAGCTTTTGCAAGGGTAACATTCCTAGAAAACAGTGTAAAAGTAAAAAATGCAAATGTTGATACATTGAACCTAAGGGAAATATAGCAGGTTAGGTTTCTGTGACCACCAAAAGCTGTAATATTTCACTAGAGATTGCTGAAAATGCATGTTTCTGCACATAATTCTTTACAATAAAACATTAATTCTGATAAGGTACACTTTTCCTAACTTAATAACCATGAAATAACCCATAAAAATTAAAAATGGTAAAATGTACATTTTTTTCTCACTAGTAATTGCCTAGAATTCTGTGACCTTTTGTGTTAACATCTCAATAAAAAAATTGATTTCAGACAATATTCACTTTTCATAATACATGAAATCTACAGTACCATGTTTTCCTCCTTTTTGCAAATATGAGGAATTCATTAAACACCAAACTCACAGTCGACAGTGGCTGTAGACATTCTGACCCAAATTCATCTGAACCTTTTATTTTCTCAGTAAGGTGCATCACTGACTTTATGCACTTGGGCATAGAGCCCAGAGGACTTATACTATGCTTTGGGGGCATAATTGCAACACAGAACTTGAGTTTTAAAATTAAATGATGAGAATATGCCTCGAGTGCCTGGGGAGCTCTTTGAGATAGTTGGGTGAACAAGACCAGTGAAGCACCTAGTAGGACACCAGCCACTCCACAAACTTGCCCACACCTCTCCGTTTTTTCCTCTACTGCCCATAGCCATGAATACGCACAGTTGCCAATGGAAAAGTGAAAGTGAAGTTCCTTAAAAGGTTATGTGAATGCTTGAAGTCACAAAAGTTAAACACACAAATGCTGATGATTGACTGTTTATGGAAAATGATAAATGGTTATTGAATGGCTCCTCAATAAGCCTATTTCCTTGTCTGTGATATAAAAGATTTGAACTTCATGGGTTAATGGGGAGTCTTAGGTAGAGATAATCATTCTATTGTATAATTTATGATAGAGAAAAAGAGAGGAATTCCTGGAGTAGTATGATAGTGTCTAGATTTAGAGGTAACGGAATTTGAAGACTTCAGGAGAAGGGCAGGGAGGATTTCCTGGGATGCAATTCTCCAAAACAAATCAAGCATGAAAGGCTAAGAACTTCTGAAGACACCAGGGGAAGCATTTTCAGGGAGGGGGGAGAAGAGAACTTGCCTAAAGAGGCTGATGTGATTGCATATGGAACTCAGCAATTAGAGATAGCAAAGACATGAAGAGAAGATGGAAGGGAGGGCAGTTAAGAGCGGATGAATACAGCCATGTGGTGCTGTCCCCATATGAGTAAGTAGCTCAAGTCTGGAGTGCTAAAATTCTAAAACTGTGGCCATTAGAGAGCACTCAGGGCAAATGAAAAATGAAAGCCTTTCAAGCCATGTGGCATCCTAAACTCCTGGTGCAGTTTTAGGTTCTGATCACTTGGGGCAGAGAATGGGGTGACCCAAGATTATGGAGGAGGGAAAGAGCTGCTCAGAACTCCTTCTGTTCCTCTCTCAAGAGCACGTTCCTTGGACTGAGGAGAGATCAAGAATGACTGGTAAGGAGCTGATACCTGACATGAGTGAGGAGGAGAGTGGAGCATCCTTAGCCACCCACTTGGCCCTGGAGGATTTGGCAGATAGGATAACTGAGCCATTTTCGGTGATATTTGAAAAGTCCTAGAAAATCAGAGACGTGCTGTACGATTGGAAAGGGTAAATGCTGTTTCAATTTCTTCACACAGGAAGAGAACAAATCATATTGGATGAATCTTATTTCCTCTTTTTATAGCATTACTGCTTAATGAAATTTTAGCAAATCATTTGACCAAGTCGTTTATGTGGTTCTTGTGGAAAAGAGGGAAAAATGTGGTGCTAGATAGTAGGTCCTGCAGTTAGGGAAGTTTGGACATTGCTAAACAGACTAGACTCAAAGAGTAGTTGTTAATGGCTCCATGTCAGCTTGGAAGGAGCTCCCTGAGGGAGTGCTCCCAGGATCTCTGCTCAGCCCCCTGTAAATTGATGTTATTATCAGCAACCTGGATAAAGTCATCAGTGGCATGCTCATCAAATTTGTTGGTGACAGAAAGCTTGGAGGGATAGCTAACACACTGGTTGACAGGAGTATGGTCCAAAGATATCTTGGCTGGCTGGAATATTGGTCTGAATCAAATAAAATGAAGTCTAATAGGATCTTACATATAAAAATGGGAGAAGTCATTAGTAGACAGTTCAAACACAAAGACTTTGAGGATGTGAATGACTTAGGAACTTAGTCCACATGAGTTAGCACACAAGGTGACATGGCAGCCAAGAAAATTCATGTGTTCTTAAGTAGTTTCATTGTGAGGCCTGGCCCTAGGGAAGAGGTAACCCTCCTGCTCATTTACTTTGCCCATGTCAGACTATATTGAGAGTGCTGTGATCACTTCTGTGTGCTAGCTTTTAGGACCACCAATGATGAGTTGAAGAGTGGAGCCACAGTGAAGATAATACAAAATTGAGCAGTTTCTACATTAAGGGAGTGGAAGGGTTGGAATATGAAATTCCAGAGGCCAAAAGAGCTAGGATTACAACCAACAATTACCTACCAGCAAAACTGAGTATAATCCTTCAGGGGCAAAATTGATATTTAATTTAATAGAGGATTTCAAGCATTCCTGACTCAAGAGAAGCATAAAAAGGTAAACAGGAAAGAGAAATCATAAGGGATTCAATTAGGTTAAATTATATATTCCTACATGAGAAGATGATACTTGTTACTCCTAAGAAGTTTCTTGGAGATTTAGATTTAAAGGCTGGTACTATAAGCAAAGTAGGAGAGCAAGAAGATAGAGAACATTATGAAATGCAAAATGGATGATTCTGATTACATTGCACAAACAAAGCCAAAGCAACCAAGATTAGGAGAGAAGCAGAAAACTGGGAAACAACTTTTACAGCTAGTGTCTCTGATAAAGGCCTCATTTCTAAAATATGTAGAGAACTGAGTCAAATTTGTAAGAATATAAGTCATTCCCCAATTGATAAATGATCAAAGGATATGAACAGGCAGTTTTCAGATGAAAAAATTAAAGCCATCTGTAGTCATATTAAAAAATGCTCTAAATCACTATTGATTAGAGGAATGCAAATCAAAACAACTCTGAGGTACCACGTCACACCTGTCAGATTGGCTAACATGACAAAACAGGAAAATGATAAATGTTGGAGAAGATGTGGGAAAATTGGAACACTAATGCCTTGTTGGTGGAGTTGTGAACTGACCTAACCATTCTGGAGAGCAGTTTGGAACTGTGTCCAAAGAGCTATAAAAATGTGCATATCCTTTGACCCTGCAATATCTCTTCTAGGTCTGTATCACAAAGAGATCATAAAAATGGTAAAAGGACCCATATATATATTTATATCAGCTCTTTTCGTAATGGCAAAGAATTAGAAATTGAGGTAATGGGGGGGCGGAGCCAAGATGGCAGATGGAAAGCAGGGACTAGCATAAGCTCCCTGCCAGGTCCCTCCAAAAACCTACAAAAAGTGGCTCTGAACCAATTCTAGAACTGTAGAACCCACAAAACAGCAGAGGGAAGCAGGGCTCTAGCCCAGGACAGCCTGGATGGTCTCTGGGTGAGGTCTATCCTGCACGGAGCTGGGAGCAGAGCAGAGCAGAGCCTAGCATGAGCGGCACGGACCAACCAGACCAGGAGCCAGGTGGAGTGCAGCCTAGCACCCTGAATCAGAGAGCTGCAGCACTTACCAGACTTCTCAACCCACAAACACCAAAGACAACAGAGAAGATTAGTGGCAAAAGCTGCTGGGGACAGAATTTAACAAGGAGTTCCCAGTTCGGCCACCACCCCAGGAGCAGAGGAAGTGGGGCAGCTACAGAAGTAAAGCTGCAGTTGCTTCCGGCCCCAGGCCCACCTGGTGGGAGGAATTAAGTGGCGGATCAGAGCAGGAGTGAAGAGCCTGCTGAAGATCTAAGTCCAGTCCGGGTTGGGGGTTCTTGGGGAAGGAGGAGTTCTGGTGTGGCAGAGCTGGCGCATTCCCCTAGGCTTGGAGCATAGTTCTCTAAACTCTACAAGCAGTCATACCCCACTGAAAAATTCAAGGGTCAAGTTAGTTGGCTGGGAATATGGACAGGCAGTGAAAACTCGCCCAGATTCAGTCTCAGACTTTGGATTCTTTCTTTGGTGACAAAGAAGACCAAAACATACAGACAGAAGAAGTTAACAAAGTCAAAGAGCCTACACCAAAAGCCTCCAAGAAAAACATGAACTGGTCCCAGGCCATGGAAGAGCTCAAAAAGGATTTGGAAAAGCAAGTTAGAGAAGTAGAGGAAAAATTGGGAAGAGAAATGAGAAGGATGTGAGAAAACCATGAAAAACAAGTCAATGACTTGCTAAAGGAGACCCAAAAAAAATACGGAAAAATATACTGAAGAAAACAACACCTTAAAAAACAGACTAACTCAAATGGCAAAAGAGCTCCAAAAAGCCAATGAGGAGAAGAATGCCTTGAAAGGCAGAATTAGCCAAATGGAAAAGGAGGTCCAAAACACCACCGAAGAAAATACTACCTTAAAAATTAGATTGGAGCAAGTGGAACTAGTGACTTGATGAGAAATCAAAATATTATAAAACAGAACCAAAGGAATGAAAACATGGAAGACAATGTGAAATATCTCATTGGAAAAACCACTGACCTGGAAAATAGATCCAGGAGAGATAATTTAAAAATTATTTGACTACCTGAAAGCCATGTTCAAAAAAAGAGCCTAGATATCATCTTTCAAGAAATTATCAAGGAGAACTGCCCTGATATTCTAGAGCCAGAGGGTAAAATAGAAATTGAAAAAATCCATCGATCGCCTCCTCAAATAGATCCCAAAAAGAAATCTCCTAGGAATATTGTCGCCAAATTCCAGAGCTCCCAGATCAAGGAGAAAATACTGCAAGCAGCTAGAAAGAAACAATTTAAGTATTATGGAAACACAATCAGAATAACCAAAGATCTAGCAGCTTCTACATTAAGAGATCGAAGGGCTTGGAATACAATATTCTGGAGGTCAATGGAGCTAGGATTAAAACCAAGAATCACCTACCCAGCAAAACTGAGTATCATGCTCCAAGGCAAAATATGGATTTTCAATAAAATAGAGGACTTTCAAGCTTTCTCAGTGAAAAGACCAGAGCTGAATAGAAAATTTGACTTTCAAACACAAGAATCAAGAGAAGCATGAAAAGGTAATCAAGAAAAAGAACAAGAAAAAGAAATTGCAAGGGACTTACTAAAGTTGAACTGTTTTGTTTACATTCCTACATGGAAAGATGATGTGTATGATTCATGAGACCTCAGTATTAGGGTGGCTGAAGGGAATATGCATATATGTATATATGTTTATGTATATACATGTATAAGTGAATGTGTATGTATGTATATATGTATGTGTGTGTGTGTGTATATATATATATATATATATATATATATATATAGAGAGAGAGAGAGAGAGAGAGAGAGAGAGAGAGAGAGCGAGCACGGGGTGAGTTGAAGGGAAGATATCTAAAAGAAATAAAATCAAATTAAGGGATGAGAGAGGAATATATTGAGAGAGGGAGATAGGGAGAGATAGAATGGGGTAAATTATCTCCCATAAATGTGGCAAGAAAAAGCAGTTCTGCAGGAAGAGAAGAGAAGGCAGGTGAGGGGGGAATGAGTGAATCTTGCTCTCATTAGATTTGACTTGAGGAGGGAATACCATACATACTCTATTGGGTATCTTACCCCACAGGAAAGAAGAAGGAAGAAGATAAAAAAGGGGGGGATGATAGAAGGGACGGCAGATGGGAGTGGAGGTAATCAAAAACTAACACCTTCGAAAGGGGACAGGGTCAAGGAAGAAAATTCAATAAAGCGGGATAGGTTAGGAAGGAGCAAAATATAGGTAGTCTTTCACAACATGAGTATTGTGGAAGGGTTATACATAATGATACACATGTGGCCTATGTTCAATTGCTTGATTTCTTAGGGAGGGTGGGTGGAAAGGGAAGAGGAAAGAGAATTTGGAACTCAAAGTTTTAAAAACAGATGTTCAAAAACAGAAAAAAAAGTTTTTGCATGCAACTAGAAAATAAGATACACAGGCAATGGGGCATAGAACTTTATCTTGCCCTACAAGAAAGGAAGGGAAAAGGGGATGGGAGGAGAGTGGGGTGACAGAAGGGAGGGCTGACTGGGGAACAGGGCAACCAGAATATACACCATCTTGGAGGGTGGGGGAGGGTAGAAATGGGGAGAAAATTTGTAATTTAAACTCTTGTGAAAATCAATGCTGAAAACTAAATATATTAAATCAAAAAAAAAAACCTTAGCATAAAAAAAAAGAAATTGAGGTGATGTCTATCAATTGAGGAATGGCTGAACAAACTGTGGTATATGCTTGTGATGGAATACTATCGTGCTATAAGAAATGACAAGCAAGATTTTTTTTAGTTTTTTTCTTTTTAGTATTATATATTTCTTTAACCAATTGTATGTAAAAACAAGTTTAACATTCTTTTATCAAATTTTGAGTTCTAAATTCCTTCCTCTCTCTCCTCCCCACCCCAGGCATCGAGAAAGCAAGCAATTTGACATAAATTATACATGTATAGTGATGCAAAACACATTTCCATGTAGGTCATTCTGTGAAAGAAAACACAGACAAAAAGCCCCTAAGAAAAGTAAAGAAAGTAAAGAATTGGAAATTGAGGGGATGTCTATCAATTGGGGAATGGCTGAACAAGTTGTGGCATATTAATGTGATAGAATACTATTGTGCTTTAAGAAATGACGAGTAGGATGCTCTCAGAAAAACCTGGGAAGACTTACATGAAGTGATACAAGATAAAACGAGCAGAACCAGGAGAACATTGTATACAGTAACAGCAATATCGTATGATGATCTACTGTGAATAATTTAGCTATTCTCAGCAATACAATGATCCAAGACAATTCTGAGGGACTTAAGGTGAAAGGTACTGCCCATCTCCAGAGAAAGAACTGGTGGAGTCTAAATTATTCACAGTAGATATAGGTATAAACTATATCAAATTGCTTGCCTTCACATGAAGGGGGAGGGGAGGAAGAGAGGGAGAGAATTTAGAACTCAAAGTTTTAAAAAATCAATGCTAAAAATTGTTTTTATGTGTAATTGGAAAAAAAATGTTAGTTAGAAAAGTGGGAATGGGGAGAGAAAGTCCAGAGAGTAAGCAGGTCAGCAGTAGAGCTTGGAGAAGAAGGAATACATGGTTAGCCTTGGTGTCCTTATTAAAATGATTGTACTGGGAAGAACCAGACAATCAGGGAAGAGTCCAAGTTTGGAGTAACATTCAAGCAAAAGAAATCCACACATTGGCCTGGTCTAAGTATATATTCTATACTTGTGGCTGGTCACTTATCTGCTGAGAGGTGGGAAGCATGCTTCATTATCTTTCCATGAAGTTGTTTATGATTGGTTATTACACTGACCAGAATTCTTAAGTCTTTCAAAAGTAATTTCCTTGACAATGTTGGAGTTGTCTAAATTGTTCTCTTGGTTCTTCCCATTTTGCTCTGCATTGGTTCATATAAATCTTCCCAGCTTTATCTGGAAAAACAAAAGGGAGCCCTGGAGAAGGGACTAGTGGCTTTACTCTGAGGTTATCCAGCAAAGATCCAAGGGGAATTGGAAGAGTTCCCTGCAAATCCTGGATGGGCTGTCGTGGGGGAGAGGAGTGGAGCCTTTCTTTCGTAGTTCTGTAGGTGACCCTAGATGCCATGGGCAGAACCTGAAAAGAGCCCAAGTTAGCCTCACCCACAAGTGGAATGGTTGGCCTCAAGAGGTGTAGGCTTCCCTATATTTTGGAGGTCTTCAAGCAAAGACTGAGCAACCTCTTTTGGAATAACTTATGGGGGAATCCTTTTTTTAGACAAAATTTTGACTGGATGACCACTGAGGTCCTTCTGACTTTGCAGTCTGTGACTTTTATGACTCACAACTTTTTTGAGTCTCAGCTTGGCAAGTGTATGGCTGAACCAGCGGTGTTACAGTCACATAGAAATGAGGTCCACTAAACCATGCTGCCTATTGACTTAGTTTTAAAGTGTGACATTATCTATGCTTTATTGTAGTTTGATTTCTTTTGTTGAATATTTTCTGGTTACATTGTAATCTGCTTTGAGCCTCACTTGGGTGTGTTTTGGGCCGTGTGAAGCCTGAAGGCCTTGTGTTTGACAGCTCTGCTCCAAAGCCATTGCTTGCTTCCATTATACCCCAATTCTATTATTAGTAGCAGAACAGTGTATTTTTACTGGAAGGCAGGTTATATTATTGCTTTGCATCCCCTAAAGGTGTGCTTTTTCATAAAATTAATGATAGGAACAGCAGACCTACTCTTGTGAAGTTCAGACAATCGCTAATAAAGTGGGTCTGATTAACAAACCTAACTTGGTAGCTGGAGAATATACAGGATCCAACCATTTAATGAGAATGTGCCCTTGATCGTTCATATCTCCAGTTAAATGTCACTGGCAGTATACAAATACAGGCAGAATGTGAAGCCAGCCTGGCCTTCTCTGTGAGAAGCTTCTTCCTTTTCTCCTCCGACTACGGTGGTTACTTTTCCTGATGTGTCAGCTGGATATTCCTCTAACATGTGTCTCACGTCACTCACTCACAATGACTTTTCACATGCCATTCTGCCTTGCTTGGTGGATTGGCCATGCAATTCAAGTGGATTTCTTCTGTGCGACTTTAGGTATGTTTAGAGCTTTGATTTTTTCCTTGTTTGTTTTTATAGAGTAGTTAGAGCCTCTCTTTCTACTCCACTAAGTATCCTAGAATGTTTGAGTTGGAAGAGCCTCTAATGC